>NC_136497.1:42898100-43028100 GCF_053919585.1 Euprymna scolopes | reverse complement strand
CGAAGATACAATAAACCTACAAGACTGAAAGTTTATCCCCGACCACAGGACACGGGCTTTAACGTAATATAAAAACGGTATAATAAATGTTGAACTATATTTCCATCAGTTTAAATGTTTAAATCTTATTCATAGGATATAGACCATAACATACTGCGAAATGAAGAAGGTTTAACAAATGCCGATACTTAGAATAGTTCATAATAGAATTCCAGTCAAGGAGTTTTTGTAAACAAATACATTTTGTTGCATACAAAACGGCGAAGTCTTTAATTTTTCTTTTATCTTTTTTTTTTCTTTGTATATTTAGATTAATAGGGCTTCATTAATGGTTTTGTTTGAATTTTCATTTTTTTTTTCAGTATTTTGGCGCAAGAATCCATTGCCAAGCGGAGATGAAAACAAGCCGTCCTCGTTCTCTGTTTTTTTTACATAGGAAAAATAGTGCACTTAGGATACATTTGGCTATCGTTTCTGGCGGTGTGCAAACACGTGGACAGTATACATTCGTATCGGCTAATTTGTCATTTATCTATGTCGACCAAATTCGAAATTTGTCGTCAAAATTCGGGAATTTACATTAAATTCGTGGTGAACTATTCTATACAAGCACCCAAATGACTAAGTTTTTTTCCTCATAGGCGAGACTAGCCAATATGTTTAAATAAGGAATAAATAAGTGCGAGACAAACAGAATCATCCACACTGATTAAATTGACTTAGTATGCCTAACTGTTCTTATAATCCAAGAGGCCACTTTATACATAATTAACTGAACGCCAGATGTTGCCCGGTCGTACAATACGCTAAAATATGATATTTTAATCCATGCAGATTGCGTATGTATTATTATAGAATCAATCGTTTATTGATATTATATATTACAAGGGATAATTTGCCCAGTGGACTAATACGCAAAAAAAATAAAATAAATGAAAAAAAAAATAATAATGAATGATTATATCGTTCATCAAATTTCGTCTGTGTTTGTTTACAATATTACGTCAGCTGATATTTGGGCTTGACGATGAATGTTCTGGAAAAGTCACTTCTGATTAATATTTAGTTTTAAAATATGCAAACGAAGAAATGATTTACAGCGATTTTAAATGGTATCACTTTTTGTCGTAAATTAAACTCATTAATAAGGAAAAATTAAAATAAAATGCTGAACAGTGGATCATTCGATCTGTAGTCGAATGTTCTACCACTAAGCTATATCTCCAGACGTCAATAACTGTTTTTTTAAAGAAATATTTTGCCAAGATTTTATTATCTCCCTTGCCGGTGTAACGTATAAAAATTCCCTTGTAAAAATTCTCTTTTATCTATGAGAAAAAAAAAACAATTTTTAGGATCGGATTTTTTTCGATTTTCGATATTTATCGGATAAATTTCTGTACAAAACATATCTAAGAACACTGCCAGACGTATAAATTTCCTTTGTGTGAAATTTAAAAAGATAGGCTCAGCTGTTTTGGAACCTATAAGGAAGGAACTGAAACACACAAACTGACTTTTACATAATAGTAGTAATTAGTGTTAAATGTGTACGTTTCAGTAAAATTCAACTTTTGAAAAGTGATTGTTTAGTTAGTATACATCGTCAATTTCACCTGGATTTATTTTAATCATAGGAGTCAGCTCGTAAGAATTCGAGGAGTTCGAGTCGAATTTTTTAATCTCCGAAGAATCTACAGATAGTCTTGAGATTAGACAACTTAAAAATAAGAATTCAGTGTCGAAGTCGGATATATTTTTAATTTGAGTCAAAACCGGAGTCGTAATTTTTCAAATGGTATGATTAAGGGTCAGAGTTGAACCGATTCAGTAACCTTGTCATGTACACCTTCTGTATAGACAAGTAAATAAATTGGTGACATTATTGAAAGTATGAATTACGTCATAAGTTTTCATAGAAAATTTTAAAGACAATATAAAGCATGGTAAACCTTTCACATAAAAGCAATTAAACTACCTATCTTTTGGACAGGGATCAAAGTGAAAAATACCTTGTCTTCAGTTGGATAATAAATCCTTTTCGTCTGGAGTATTTTTTTTTTATTTTTGTCCATTTTAGAGTGGCATATTTTGTTGAGTTTGATATAACCCCACCTTGAACCTACCTTGTGTTATATACGACCCTCGTAGTGAGGCGGTAAAATGAAACCGACGAATAGAGTGAGTTATATAGAAGCACATCTGAATCTGCATTATTTATCTCGTATTATATAATTACTTGAGAATAAATATTTTCACACGAAAAAAAAACGATATTTTCAAAGAATAAAAAAACATAGATCTTCGACAATTGTCGTAGAATATTGACAGAGTTTGCGGAAATCAACAAACATAACAGCTTTGAACATAGGATTTTATTACTTTCAAATTAGCGTCTTCTATTTAGTATCCTGAGACAGATATTATTCCGAGGCAAATATTATCACGAAACAGATAGATATACAGAAGACTGTTTTACAATTTCGAGCATTTGGCTTTTGATTACTGAACATAAATTTACTAGCCCAAGACGCTTTGTGTTGGATATGAAGACGTGGTGATGCTGATGAAAGCAGACGTGTGCACACCAACATATTCGAGAACGATATTTTATCTACATTCTTGTGTCCTATAAAAATGACCGGAATTGTAATTATCACGTAACCACAGAACTGTTCATATTCCAGGTCATGAGTTATAGATTGCGCAATGCAAAATAGAAAAGAAGAATGTAATATCTTCATATTTACATTTTCAGGAATCTCGATTGATGTCTATACAGGAGATAACATAAACAGCAGAAGAGAGAAGGGAGCAGACTGACAGCCGACGAGCGTGATTCACAGCTTTGACATCTCTGCTGTCGTGCCACACACCAACCAACCCTACAACTAACGTCACTCTCTCTCTCTCTCTCTCTCTCTCTCTCTCTCTCTCTCTCTCTCTCTCTCTCTCTCTCCCCTTCTTTGTAGATGAGCAAAAAGCTTAATTATAAATAAAAAATATATGTTGATGAATTCGTCTCTGTGTTGCTTTTGAGAATAACGACAAAAGAATTGTCAGGGTTCGTATATATGATTTTAGCAAGCATTTGAAAAGTGCAAGCTAGAAAATTATGTATATATTCAACAACTCAACATTTGCTCGCAAATTATTTTCCATTCTTTTTTTTTTTTTTAGTCTCAAGTGCTTTTAATTCTTTCTGCCGCCTAAAACACTTGAACTCCGAATAAACTGAAATCGGGCAGCATAGATATGAGTTAATGTCTAATGCCTATATTTAAATTTCACCAAAACTTAAGTTATCTTAATTTTTACGCATCGATCCCACCCTCTTTTTGCTTTCTTTATATAAAACTCTATATAACCTACATTTACCACCATTGCACCTGAGAGATAGTTTATGCATTACTAGTAATGTTTTTAAATACAGTTTCGAGTTGCAAGTTGTTACAAAGTATGTTTTTGTTCAAAAGATTTTTGCTTTTGCCAATTATTTTATTAAAAGACATCCACTCAAGCATGTTAAGCTACGATATTATTATTATTTTTTTTTTATTTTTTTTTTTTTTAAATATCGAAGTTATTGCCTGAGTATTTGGATTTTATCTAAGCGAAAGTAATGTGAAATAGGTTTTGCTTCATGATTATCAACAAATTCCTATTATATACCTATATGTATAGAAAGTTACTGTTAAAATGTTTCACACGGCTAACAATACAAGTTATTACCAAAATGTTACCGAGAGATTTATCCTTAATGTATTTTCCGGAATTTTACTCTTCCGTGATCAAAATCAAAGTGGCATTTTAGAAGACGTATGTGTAATTTCCTGTTTAACGAAAGACATATTTTATAATGATTATTTTTTTATAAAGAACAATCTCCCGCTTATTATAAAATTGTATTTTTTCTTGAGCCGACTCATCGAACCTCGAGTTTTTTTTTTTGTTTTTGTTTTTCTTTTTGTTTTTTTTTTGTTTTTTGTTTTTTTACTAATGTAAGAGACATATCACAATTGCTATCACACACCGAATTTCATCTGTATTAAGTTTATCTATTTCTCACACACGTCAGACATTCTTTTATCACAGAGACGCACACAAACTAATACATACTTACATAAACACACATATATATGATGGGAGTGAAAGAGAGCAAGAGAGAGAAATAAGACAAGCAGACAAAGATAGAAATGAAACAAATACAAGACATTTTTAGAACATTTTTCTTTTCTGTTGAATGAGAAAATGTTTTGTGTTATTTTATAAAGCTATCATTTTATTTAAGGTGCTATGATTAGATAAAAAAAATCAATATAAACTAGCGACCTTATTCGTTCGAGAATGTATTTTTCTACATAGTCACCACCATTCACAATGAACGTTTACTAGCCTCTTTTATGATTCGATCGTAAAAGTCCGGTGCGCGCTATGTCACTCACTTCTATCTCACCATTCCGAAATCGACGAATCTATTTCCAAACTGTACTAACATCGTTTCCGTAAACATTCATAAAGTGCTGGTAAATGTTGATCGGTTCATTTTTCTTGTCTTTTCTCTCTTTTTTTGCTTGGAGGAATTCAATGAAACATTCTTGCTTCTGATGCATGTCCGTGACAGGGGTTTCCGCCAATATGTGTAACAACGAGATGACACTTCAGGTCATGAATGCATAAGTTCAATCATAATAACAATGCAATTTTCAATCACCTTTGATCCATTCGGGCAGAATAAAGAATAGGAGACATTGCTTTTAGAACGTCCTCGTACATATATATATATATATATATATATATATATATATATATATATATACTAGCAAAAGTACCCGTCGTTGACTGGGTTAAAACCCGCTTACAGAAAATGGACTGATTTATGATAGGTTATGAAAAGGAAGGGTTGTAATGAGATAGCTTCGAATTTGAGGGTATCAAAACCAAAGCAAAATATAATGAAAGTAAAAAGAAAATAGATAAACCCCATCATTTATTATACCATACCTGTTCACACTGAAACACTTATCACAATATTCTGTGGATCTATATTAAAAAAACCTTGTTAAACTTTGTGACATATTTCCATTCTATGGAGGTCAGGCGCGAACGAACACCCCATAATTTTATTATACCATATTTAATCAAACTGAAACATAATTATCAAAGTATACTTATGCCGATAGATATGAAAAGTCTTTATTAAAGTTTGTGCCTATTTCCATTCCATGGAGGCCAGTCGCGAATGCAGACCCCACAATTTTATCATACCATCCCTATTTAAGTTAAAACATACTTATCAAAGTATTCTTATGTACATCTATATCAAAAACACTTGTAAACGTTTTTTTTTTATTTTTAAATTTTTTATTTCCATACTTTGTGGACCAGGCGCGAACGCAGACACCACAATTTTAAAGGACCACTGTTCTGCCATTCCTGTGTCTCGATACATCTTCTATCATTATATGTAATCAGTTTTTTTAAATAGTCAACCATGTAGGAGCCTATTCGTGACCAGACACACACACACGCACATACACACACACATACACATACAGACATTACGCTTTATATATTATATATATATAGATAGATAGATAGATAGATAGATAGATACATACATACATATATTTACATATGTACATTATATATTAGGACAAGATTACAGACTAGTGTTTCCATAAAACTTCAGGTATCGATTGACGATCGATCTAACGTACACTGTTATTCAAATATAAAATATTTCAATAGCAGAAATAATGTTAGAGGATAATAATTGTAACAATAGCAGTTTTTTAATTTACCATGGAATCAAATATTTTTAAGTCGCAATAAAATGTTTATAGAGTTATGATGACAAAGGACTTTGCATAATGTTGTAATATTTACATCTATAAACGTGAAAGTGTCTGTGTGTGTCTATCTGTGTACATTTCCCTACGCAATTACTCTGTCAATTTTTATTCTACAAACTCGAAATTTGATAAACAGGGTGCAGAGATTTGGGGAAAATCTTTGTAATCCGTTTTCGCCCAGAATCTTAGCTGTTAAAGGGTCAAAGTTCAACGATTTATCATTTGAGAACTGTACCAAACTCCTCCGCCAATTTTGGGTATAAACAATTGAAATTTTAAAAATAGATTCTTTGGACATGGATCTTAATAAATTGATTTGAGCACAAACAATAAATGTTAAGGGGTCATAATAGAGGTCAAATTTTAAAAAATATTTTACCTCTGTCGTCTCTACCAAATTACTCAGACAATTTCTGGTCTAAACATTTGAAATTTTACATAAAGGGTATTCAGAGATAGGGCAAGCTTTTTCATCGGTTTGGGTCGAAAATTTGAGCTACCAATATATAAATGTATGTATGTATGTTTGCATGTCTACCTAAAACTTTTGACAGAGGCGGCGAATTTTCACAAGATCAGTATCGTTTTGAAACTCGACCGTTCAGACGACAAATACCGAAAAATTGGCTAAAAACATTAATTTCTTCATCTTCAACTGGGCACTTTTCTACAGGGAGGGGTCGATATTTTCGAAAGTCATCCCTTCCTTTCGATTTTCTAGTCTTAATTTAAACCTACATTACTTCCAGTTTGGTGGTGGTCGTAACAGCAAAGACGTCATGTTTTTCCTCCGTTTTTTACTCCTTCTCGGTACGGGTTCGAGCCTGCATTCCTTCTATCACTTTTTTTTTGTTCAACACACACCTCCAAACACCCGGGCAACACCGGACTGAAATCCTAGTTAACAATAAATTATTATTAACAATTATTAACAATAATAAGATTGACCTGTTTACATAAAGTGCTTAACTAACAAAGAAACGGTTATGATAAATTCATGTAAACAATTAGGAAAGTTTGTTATCCAGTCAGTTTTACCGGGGAGCAGACTCGCGAACGGTCATCATTTTTAAGTATATGAAAGAGCTAATGGACATATTGAAGAAAAATGTAGAATTCAAGAGAAACGTTTCCAAATTTCCAGAAGCGGGACATCAAAAACATAAATATATCTGTCTATCTATCTATCTATGTATATATATATATATATATATCTATAAAAGTGACCGTGTCTGTGTGTGTGTCTGTCTGCGTGTCTGTGTACATTTTCCTTCGCACTAACTCTGTTAATTTTAAGTCTACAGACTCGAAATTTGAGAAGATACATGTGATCGGCCTAAAATTTGGCTGTTAAGGGGTCAAAGTTCAACGATTTGACCTTTGAGAACTCTACCAAACTCCGACAATTTGGGGTCTAAACACTTGACATTTTAGATGTCGGTTCCTTGGACATGGATATAGCTTAATAACTCGATGTGAGCCAAAAACAATTAATTTTAAGGGGTCATAATAGGGTCAAATTTTAAAAAATTGACCTTTTCTTCTTTTTTTTCCTTTTTTTTTTTTTTTTTGCTCAGCATGCATCTCCAAACACCCAGGCAACGCCGGGCTGAAATGCTATTATATCTATAAAAGTGAACGTGGCTGTGTGTGTCTGTCTGTCTGTGTACATTTCCCTACGCAATAACGCTGTCAATTTTTAGTCTACAGACTCGAAATTTGATATACCATGTACTGAGATTTGGCAAAATCTTTGTGATCGGTTTTCGGCCAGAAATTTAGCTGTTAAGGGGTCAAAGTTCAACGATTTGACCTTTGAGAAGTCTACCAAACTCCTCCGACAATTTGGGGTCTAAACGCTTTAAATTTTAGATATAGATTCCTTTGACATGGATCTTACTTGATAAATCGATTTGAGCCAAAAACAATAAATGTTAAGGGATCATAATAGGGGTCAAATTATAAAAAAATTGACTGTTTTGTTTTTTTTTTTCTTTTTTATACTCAGCATACACCTCCAAACACCCGGGCAACGACGGGCCGAAATGCTAGTATATCTATAAAAGTGACCGTGTCTGTGTATCTGTCTGTTTGCGTATCTATATGTCTGTCTGTGTGTGTACATTTCCCTATGCAATAACTCTGTCAATTTTAAATCTACAGACTCGAAATTTGATATACAGGTTACTGAGATTGGGGAAAATCGAGGTGATCGGTGGCCAGAAATTTGGCGATTAAAGGGTCAAAGTTCAACGATTTGAGCTTTGAGAACTCTACCAAACTCCTCCGACAATTTTGGGTCTAAACACTTGAAATTTTAGATATAGGGTCCTTGGGCATGGATCTAACTTAATAACTTGATTTCAGCCCAAAACAATAAATTTTAGGTGGTAATAATAGGGGTCAAATTTAAAAAGATTGACCGTTTTGGGTTGGGTTTTTTTGTTGTTTTTTTTGTTTTGTTTTTTAATTTGTTTTTTTTTTTTGCTCAGCATGCACCTCCAAACATCCGGGCAACGTCGGGCTGAAATTCTAGTATATCTATAAAAGTGAAAATGTCTGTCTGTGTGTTTGTGTACATTTTCCTACCAAATAACTCTGTCAATTTTCGGTTTACAGGCTCGAAATTTGGCATAAGGGCAAATTGAGATTTGGGAAAATCTTTTTAATAAGTTTTTCGGCCAGAAATTTGCTGTTAATGTGTTAAAATTCAGCGATTTGACCTTTGAAAACTCTACCAAACTCCTCCGCCAATTTCGGGTTTAAACACTTGAAATTTTAGATATAGATTACTGGGACATGGATCTAACTTAATAATTCTATTTGAGCCCAAAACAATAAATACTAAGGGCTCAAAATTGGGGTCCAAGTTTTAAAAGATTAACCTCTGCGGTCTCTACCAACTTTTCTCTATGGTAGTTAAGGAAGCCTATAATATAGAAAGGCATTACCGTACATATTCACATTTTTTAATATATACATAGGCACGTAACTTATGAACAGTACATAGGTATACACGTTGTATAGACTGCTATATAATAATCTTTAGATATACATAAACCAGTATATAACATATATACAAGCACTATATATATATATATATATATATATATATATATATATATATATATATATATATTGTTTTAACAAAAACCAAGACTTTTCAAAGGACGGGTTGATAGCAACAAATAGCGTATTTCATCGTTAGTTACAATTGTATCAAGACTATTCGGACAAATCCAAACATTATGTCGTTTGAAAATTTTCACAAGAACAGCCTTCCTTCAGACTTATTGAATAGAAACCACTTTAACAATAAACATTATGGAAGCCATTTCACTTATAAGGAAAAGAAAACAAGCGAAAGTATTTTACCTATATCGCATCCTTGGAAAGCATTTTTTTATTGCTGGTATATGAACGATTATTTTTTTTATTGCTGTATGAACGATTACTGAATTATATAAACCCAGTAAAATTCGATATACTACAAATAAGACTATATATATATATATATATATATATATATATATATATATATATAGTCTTAAAAACGACGATAGACGAAAACCTCTCTAGATCTCTTTCAGCTATTATTTCATCTTGAGAAGCTGATAATTAAAAATATATATATATCGGCAAGAATAAAGATCACTAGTGGGAATTGAAGTGCCGATACCGAATAAAATAAATAATTTAAAACTCTTAAATGATAAATCTGAGGAAAGAGATAACCGAAGTAGAATCAAAGTTGCTCAAAGAGTTTAAGCACTCCTACTGGCACAAGAACGGTTTGTGCAAAGTAGTAGAGACAGATTCCAAAGTTTTTATGGTTTCTGGAATCTGCTCTACGAAAGATCCTTAACCGCTCTATTTGATAGTTACTGGCACAGCATGGATTTTCAAGCAAATGCCGGCATATAGCAAAGTATTATGTTGCATAGGAGGTGGAGCTCAAATCATAACTTCCCTAATCTTAAATAGAACGTATTTGTTCATAGGGTCTGCTAATGCAAAGAAGTACACCTTACATAACCAGTATCACACTATCTTTTAAATTGATACACAACATTGCTATGATGCTTCCAGGGCCTTCTATCCTTGCAAAAAGAAGGACGAACAAGTGTCGTTGTATACGCCAAATTCAAAACACAGAGTAAAGTTAAGTAATTATAATTATATCAATCTACTTAGTTTTATACTATTAACACAGAATAATTTCGTATAAATGAAGGATTTAAAAGGTCCAAATGTTTGGGGGAGTTATAAATTCACAACCATTTTGTTGATACAGTCATTAATAGGGTCTTCGGGTTAACCATTATTAATAAATATTTCCCTGGTTCTGTCTAGTCCGGAACTTAATCTAGTGGAAGAACAAATAAGGCTATATGAACCAAGGTGTAAATCAAGCCGACCTGTCTAGATTTTGGTACAAAAGACCAGTTCACATATAGACCAGCAAAGGTCGGCTTTTTTGTAAATATTAGTAGGTATAACAGACGAAATTTTTTAATTAATGCTAGTTGTATTTTGATTACATATTCTGAATCCACATGAATTATGGAATCTAACATTTTTTTATTTCATCAGAATATCTCAAACCGTTTAATTTTAACAGATTTGTGTTTATTCTTTTTACACCTGCTGGACTTTGTTATTTTTTCGGCCATTTGGAATCCTAACAGAATGCCATATTTGAAGCCCTATATTTGGTAAAACAATGAAATATAGCAGCTGAAAATCAACAGCCTTATTCGGTGTGCATCAGAATAATTGAGGATGCAAATGATGATGGTATAACTCCATACTTCTTCAATAATCCCTACCTGTAACATTCAAGACATCTTGAACAAATCTGACCGGATAATATGAAAATGGCCCAAAGCCCATATTTTGAACCCCCATAAAACCAAGAACAATAGTCTCATCAGCCCGATATTTCAAATACCACATTAAGACTATATCACGAGGAACCCTATTTTTTAAGTAATAGAATGAATACTTTGTTAACTATGACACTTTAGGCTTTGAAAAAAGTTCATTTTCATTATTTGTCAAAATGTGATAAAAACTCCCAAATCCGTCTAAATGTGAGCCGTAGCAAAATAGCCAGAAAATATATACCTATTCGAATACAAATATAGAAGTTCATATTTAGCTATTTTGGGGAGTTCTCTTTCTATTTATCACATTAAAAAAAAGGCTAAAGTTGAAAATTATACATTTTGAATTGATATATCATTGATATTTTTTAGATTTTCTTTCATCTGCTTGATAACACAGTCTATTTCACTATTGTCTCCTTTGCACTGTTTATTGCATGCCAAATCCCCTCCATTTGTACATTTTTCCCTGCATATTTCCTCCATTATTTTCAGTTTTTCTTGCAAAGTCAGAAACATGTTCTTTGCATCCGTAAGTTGTTTTAGGATTGTCCTGTTCTCAGTTTCTTGCTGTTTTAAATATATTTCTATTTCATTTGAATGTTCTTGATTTGCATCATGGCAGTGATTTTATTTTTAGGTTTCTCAAAAAAGGATTCTGCAAGAAAGTTTCTCACTTCACAGTTTTCCCCTCCTTCCTCAAAATATTATAGGTTATCCACATTATTTTCAAATGCCCCACTAGATCCTTTTTATAATAACAACCAGGGCACAATTCATTGAACAAACTGAACAACTGAGTTGGACTGAACAGCTTGTAAAGTTCAAGTGACACACCATTTGTCACTTCAGCAGGTGAAAGTTTACGCCCAAGCATGGGTTCCAAAACAACACTGCGTGTTAATCCTATTTTCTGACAACTTTCACCTGAAAAGAGAAATGCAATTTTTACTGTGTATTTAATCATACATTTTGGGAGAAAATTCAAACTTCAAATCATATACATTTTGGAGGAACTTCAAATATCCATGTCAAATTTACAGTACTTACATATGAAGTCTATATTGATGACATTGGTGTAGAATGCTGGACGTTTTGCTGTTGAGCAAGCCTGAACTTGCATTAAAATTCTCTCGACTAAGGTTTTCCACTTATCGGAAGGATAAACTGGGAACAATTTTTGAAGCCAGGTGATAGAGGTAGCCCATGATTCCTCATATTTTTCCTTCAAGAAATAAACTTGAAGAATAATTTTATTGAAACATTCCACTTTAGGTAATTACATCCTTCTCCCACGTCCTTTTGCCATGAAACATTGTTGTAAACGGTTTGTACATCATCATCTCGAAAACAAAATTAAAAGAAATCCATTATTTTTCACATTCTGTCAAGGTAATACTTGGATAACTGCTTCATCAATTATGCCCTATATGTTCTTATCAGTTTCAATATTTTTATAGTATGGAGAAATGATCATATGTATACATGCGCCTAATTTACAGAAAAATATCATATATTCATTTAGTACTGCCTTCTGACGTCAGATTGATAAACAATAAGCGTGTTATTGTTATTTAATAGACAAACAAAAAAACGAAGCAATGTTGGTTTCAGAATTTTATACCCACTGTGCCCCGGAAAATTGTATTTAGTGGGGTTTTATCGTAAATCCGGATACCCTGCATCACTACATAACATTATGCTGCTAATATATATATATATATATATATATATATATATATATATATATATATATATAAAGCTGAATGTGTGTGTGTGTGTGTATTACCTAAAAATATTCGCCGTTGACTATAAAGCAGAGTTGATTTCCGATGGAGGCGTCAGTCTGATCTCACTTGGTATGTTTGAATTCTTACTCTCTTTAGCCCTTGAAATGGTTTCATACGGGGGCTAAAAAAAATTGATTACCTACTATCTTTTGCATATCGAAATGGAAGTATATATATATATATATATATATATATATATATATATATATATATATATATATATATATATATATATATACTAGCAAAAGTACCCGTCGTTGACTGGGTTCAAAAACTACAGAAATGGACTCTGATTTATTGAAGTATGATAGGTTATGAAAAGGAAGGGTTGTAAATTTGGGGCATCAAAACGAAAGCAAAATATGATGAAAGTAAAAATAAAATAGATAAACCCCATAATTTATTATACCATACCTGTTCACACTGAAACACTTATCACAATATTCTGTGGATCTATATTAAAAAAAACCTTGTTAAAATTTGTGACATATTTCCATTCTATTGAGGTCATGCGCGAACGAACACCCCATAATTTTATTATACCATATTTATTCAAACTGAAATATAATTATCAAAGTATACTTACGCAGATAGATATGAAAAGTCTTTATTAAAGTCTGTGCCTATTTCCATTCTATGGAGGCCAGGCGCTTACGAGGACCCCACAATTTTATTATACTATCCCTATTCAAGTCAAAACATACTTATCAAAGTATTCTTATGTACATCTATATCAAAAACACTTGTAAACGTTTTTTTTTTATTATTTCTATACTTTGTGGACCAGGCGTGAACGCAGACCCCACAATTTTAATGAACCACCGTTCTGCAGGATCAAACATACCCATTCTTGTGTCTCGATACATCTTCTATACATCTTCTATCACTATATGTAATCAGTTTTATCAAATAGTCAACCATATAGGAGCCTATTCGTTACCACACACAGACACACACAGATTCAGCTTTATATTTTATATATATATATATATATATATATATATATATATATATATATATATATAAATAAGGGGGTAGTCACCGACAATGTGTATTTTTTAACATTATTTTATTATTTTGTGTCTTGGTTTTACATTGAGAATTATGTTTGGATCATTGTAATAATGTTTTTAAATCATTGAAATCGTTTTTACGCGTTTCAGACGTTCTGTGAAGCGTCCTCGTCAGAAATTATTTTCAAATGTGTTGGAGATGTAAAAATGGCATTTTCGTAGTTCATTTGAAGTGTTTCCAAGGGGTGGATGCGTGTAAGTGTCAAACTATTCATTGGAATGTTCAATTTTTATTACTCTTTTATTGGGCTTGTCGAGGCCGCTGACCTCGGCTGTGGTCACTCATGTGTTGATCATTATTTTCCAATGTATACATGAACTACTTTGAAGAAGTAGCATTAGAATCAACACCACTAAAGCCAACAATTTAGCTGCGATGTGTGAATCGCACATTCATACCCTGACCTAACCAGGGAGATGTGACATTTAATAAATTATCATCTTAGATGTGCTGATAACACGGAATGATATTGGTTAGGCCATCTGTATTTCGAAAGTACATTTTACTAAATAATCTCTAAAACTCAAATGCCACCATCCACATAAAACAAAGAAAGAGATATGTAGTAGCAATAATAAATATTGAGAGGAGATGGACCTTTTAAGACAAACCTTCTACTAAAATAACAACTCAGATAGCATTATATTTTCTTCTATAAATCTGGCCCAAACACTAATGGAAACCACAGAAAGACTCACCACGGTTTGTATACAATATATGAACCACGTTAGAAAAAATTCAAATAATATATGATCTTTAAGACATTAGGACAGTATTCAATAGTGAGTAAACTCTCCGTAAGCATTTTCTGTAAATCAAGCCTGCGGAAATCTTATGACTAAGAACTGTGTGTACGCGATTCCATGTAAATGTCGGAAACAATGGTGAGACGTGTCACCCATTAAAAATAAGATTACAAGAACATTGGAAATAAGTTTGCAAGAACATATGTATAGATATTCGAAAGTAGAAAAAAGATGTCCATATATTGATGGAAACGGGAAACCATTTACCTTTATGGGCCGAAGTAAAATTATCGACGGGAGGAAGGGAGGAACGGTGGAGAGTAAGACGACTTAAAGAAATAGCATATGCTATATATATATGTATATATATATATATATATATATATATATATATATATATATATATATATATATATATACTGTTGGGCAACAATCACCTACTAAGCAGACCTAGTAAATAATTTAATTCAGTATGGCAACTATTAATTACAAATAGTAGATAAAATCACAACTAAAATGTATATATGTATATATGTATATATGTAGTAATAAGTAGTGATTCATACACAGTAAGATTCTACATCTAAAAAGAAGAATATGTTAACGGCTCCCAACCCCCGTGACGTAACAGATAAAGCACTTGGTAAAATTTAGTTGTAAGTGACACTCTTCTATACGATTTAGGTTAAATCCTCATTACGGTCGATCCCCAGAATACAATTACGAATTACTTAGAATTTTATCCAGTCATATCTGATTCACAAGAATACACTACCCCGCGTTCAATTCGAAATTCCGTGCACGTTCCTGAGCTCGGCAACATACATATGAAGGAGGTCAGAGATTACGTTGTAAAAATAACATTAAGTGGAAAAAAAACTAGTTTAAACGATCAAAGTAATATTAATTATCGATTCTCATCCTAAAAACATAACCATTTTCATATTTCTGACAATCGACTTTATTTTGTTTTTGTTTTTTTTTCAGCCAGGTGCGTATCTAATATTATTGCTGAGTTGCTTTTCTGATACACCCGGCCCGCATATTAAACAATGACTTTTCTAAGCGTGAGTATTCAATTTCTAATTGTATATCTAAAACAAGGAAGTACACACTGAATATTTATAGGTATGAGTTCAATAAGATTCAAGCTATTTTCAATGTACACAATATTAGCATTTTCTTCACATACTGACTGGACGAATATATTGAAGCAATTAGTTCCCAAATATGTTGCTAGTTTTTATCGACTAGTTTGTTTGTTGGTCGCAACGATGACAGGTTAAATAAGCTCACTATCTTTAAAAAAAATCATTTTTGCAGCTTTCCTGTATTTAATTTGCAAATATTTATTTTTTAATGATTTTTGCATATTTTTTAATATCATATAAATATTATATGAATTAGAATAAAAGATTTGTATTTTTAGCAAATCAAAAAATCTCTATTAACCATTAACCATAAGTCCGATTGGCAACTAATCTCTTATTTTCTGGAATTCGCTCGGGTAAATGGGTCTATCCAGATAACGTATTAGTGGTATGGTTACGAGAAGTACTTTTTTGTAAGAAACAAATAATAAAATCAAATAGCGTTTATTAAAAATAAATTTTGAATATATCATCAATTAAATGTCATAATATTGTTTTTTTTTTCATGTAGACTAATTTAGAAAAGAATTTCTTTTATACAGCGGTTAACTAATCCACAAAAATCAGAAAATTAATTTAATTTTGCAAAACAAAAATGTTAAATACTAAGAGCTCTGCAAAAAAAAAAATTGCACAATCTAATTTTTGCATAAATGTGCACGGTGTCACCGCTGTGAATAACGCAAAAAAAGTCAATAAAATATGGTAGTTTTTCTTGGAGCTAACCACTTCAATTTACTAGAGCGGACATATTTAAAGAATATTTGCTTTTGTTAATAAATCTGTCAATCTATTTGTGTATAAAGGCTCACTCGAGCTTCAGGATTTTTTATTGCAATGGCAGATAAGCCTGCACTGCAACAAGACAGAAACCTTAGAAATGCTTACAAACGAGAATTACACCTGTGGCTTAGTTTTTACATGAAGAGAGAAGTAAATAAAGAAATAAAATATTTTAAAGATTTTTGTTGAAATGTTTTCAGGTTACTTTTATTTTATTTATTCTCCGGCGATTATTATTAGGTTTTAGAAATACAATATTAATCTAATATTTCGATGCTGATTCATTAGTTTCCTTTGTCGCTTAATTTATTGGCCTCTGTGTTATCTTCAATATTTCTCGCAAACATTGTTGAACATAACAGAATTCTCAGTTTACTTATGGTTTTTGTTCAATTTTCCTTTTCTTTTTTTTTTTTTTTTTTGTATTTCAAACTCAAAAGCATCGATATATGTTCCATATAGCTCATAGAAGTTTTCGATTCTTTCTCGGGTAATCTTCAGGTGACAAAACAAAATGATCAAAAATCTTGGAGAGAAGAAAAGAATTTAAAAATGAGGCGGGGAATGTGCACGTGATGTCGGTTATACATCAAAAGAACGAACTTGTGCAAATCACGGAAAGATGTTAGCAATTGACATTCAAGGAGACCATAATTTACATCATAAGATTAATTGTATTACATCAAAAATAAAGTATAACATGGAGTTTAAATGAAATGCTACTAATTGTTGCTTGTTAAGTTTTAAGAAAGGTAGATTCGCATGCTTTTAATTTTGTTTATCATTTACAAAATATATTATTTTCGTATAATTAACAAAATATGTCTTCAATCAGAGAGGCAGCTATACTTGTGTAAATGCTGGTAAATTGAGCTAGAGTATATAAGATGCACAGTAAGGTAATGGGATAGCTGATACATATATACGAGGTGCCTTTAATAAGTATCCAGACTGCATCCGTACAGGCATTTAAAATTATCGTAAACATTTGAAAATTCAGTATGTCATTGCTATACATCTTCTGGGATGACTGACCAAGTTTTATGATTCCAGGTTCAACTAAACAGTTACAGAAGGAATCGGAATAAAAACTGATTGTCACAACTAGTGAATTTCAAAAAATGCAATCTGGACGCGAGGACAAGTTAGAAGAACGATATGTAATAAAATTCTGTTTTAAACTTGGGAAAAATTCCACAGAAATGTATGGAATGCTTGAGACTGCTTTTGGACTATTTTGCATGAATCGAGCATCAGTTTTGGAGTGGGATAAGAGATTCAAGGAAGGCAAAGGCTGTGATGGATGATGATAGGTGCGGGAGGAGTAAATCAATTAAACTATCAGGGTTGATTGGCCAAATAAAGAATTTCATAGATAAGAACCGTCGCGTGTCTATAGAGACAATAAGTGAATAGTCTAACCCTTATCCCTGAGTGGCTTCCGGGCTTTGATCACCTTGTAAAAAAAAATTCAGAGTAGGAACTGTACACGCAATTATTCACGAGAAACTAAAGATGCAAAAGATTTGCACGAGGTTTGTCCCAAGGATGCTCAGATAATATCAGTAAGAAAGACGTTGTCGTGACAACAGAGAGATGGTCAATCTGATCAATTCAGTTCTTAATGTTCTAACAATCTGCGATGAAAACTGGAGCTACTGCTATGACCCAGGGACCAAGCAACAGAGTTCCTAGTGGAACCATGCTGGCTCTCCCTGACCCAAGAAGTCAAGACAGAGCAAATCTACCCAGAAACTTATTCGGTGTCCCCAGGGGCTCAAATGAGGTCAAAATGCCCCAAATTGGCCCAAAATAACACTTTTTGCCCTATAGCATTTGATCTTTTTTGCAGCATGGACATAATCTATATGCACTGGACAGACCATCAGTAGGGAATACTATGTTGAAGTTTGAAAGAAATTCAGGAAAGGATTTTGTTGCAAGAGGCCAGCACTTTTCAAATCGGGTTAGTGGCATTTCCACCAGGAAAATACACCAGTCCACAACTTCATCCTTTCTACAGACTATTTGACCAAGGTTGGCATCAAGACAATTCATCACTCTCCTTATAGTTCAAACCTTACTCATTGTGACTATTGGTTATTCCCTAAGTTCAAGGAAAACCTTAGAGGTTGTTGTTATGAGACAATTCAGGAGATGAAAGATTGTGACTGAGGGTCATTGACATGCTCACACAAGAGAAGTTCCATGAGGCTTTCCAGAACTTGTTGGCACGGTATATATATATATATATATATATATATATATATATATATATATATATATATATATATATATATATATATATATATATATGTATGTATATATATATATATATGTATGTATATATATATATATATATATATATATATATATATATATATATATATAATCTTCATGAATTTTATTATTATTGGTCCCTCGATTTATCGGAGAGGGGCCTATTTTTTCCGTGCATCCGTTAGTCCGGACTATTGCCAGATAACTATCCATTAGTTTTTCCTGAAATTTCGCTATAAATCGTATTTCATAAAATAGATGTGCATAGTAAAAAAAAGATTTTTTTGCGAAAATTCCCGTTGCGCCCCCACGGGCTCAAAAAGGTCAAAATACCCCAAAATGGTCAAAAGCTACACATTTTGCCACATAACTTTTGATCTATGGATTAGATTTTTTAAACTTAGTCAAAATGTGGGGCCTATTGTTCTTAATATGAATCCAGTATGGGTAATTCTGACAATATTCTCGTTCGCATCCCTAGAGACTTTCAGTGCTAAAAACGTCCCTTTTTGTGGTTCTTTTTTCATATTTCTAAATCAAAACTTTATATGTCTGACTATGTTTTTCACGATGGTCAACTTAAATATATATGTGTTAAGGCCTGAAGCTGCACTTCTATTCATTTACACTGGGATTCAGCATCCCCAGGGGCTCAAAAGAGGTCAAAAATGGCCAAAAATGACACTTTCCCCCCCCCCATAGCATTTGATCCATCCATTTGATTTTTTGGAACTTTGCCGAAATGTGGAGTCCATTATTCTTAATATAAATTTAGTATGGGTGACTCTGGCAAAATTCTGGTTCGCATCCCGTTGACACTTTTAGGGCTAAAAGAGCATGCCTTTTTGTGCCTCTTTTTTCATATTACTCAAAAACTTGATATTATGTCTATATAGTAGTTTTCCATGATGCTGACTTCAAATATATATGCCTTAAGGCGTGAAACTGCATCGTTTGTCCATTTTAACTGGGATTCAGCGTTCCCAGGAGCTCAAAATGGGACACAACTACCCCAAAATTGCAACAAAAAAGTACACTTTTTACCCCATAACTTTTGCCCCATCCATTAGATTAGAACTTTGGCGAAACGTTGGCCCTTCACACTTCTTATATTCATCATTTCTTCACTATTTTTGTGGCTTCATCTCACATGCAGCACCAGAGGGGGATTATGTATGCGCGGCTAGTTGTTGTTGTTGTTGTTGTTGTTGTTGTTGTTGTTGTAGTAGTAGTAGTAGTAATAATAATAATAATAATAATAATAATAATATCATCATCACGCTCAAAAGTCTGCATCAGCGTAGATAGTGGAAAAATGCCCCATCCAGTTTATTCCATCAAATGAAAACCTATGGGGGAAATCTCCTCGTGATACTGTGTATGGGCTAATACTCTTCATATTCCTTGAGCAGTGTTGATAGCATATCAACAGCGGGTGGAAAACGGATCCGAAGACAAAATATATTTTATATTTTTTCATTTTTATTTTTTTATATATAAAAATCAACCAAGTAACGAAGAAGATGAAAAAGAAATAAAGAAGGAATGAATAATATTAGGAATAATAATGATGAGAAATGAAAGTTCTTGATAGCAGGACGCAATTTCGAGACGCAAGGTTCTAAAATACACAACGGTATAGTTGAATTCACGATGCGCGAATAATCAGGGCCTTATGTCTTCTTTAAATATGTCGAATCCACGACGCTCGAATATGTCGAGACCATAGCGCTGGAATAATAATGGCCTTATGCCGTCTTTGAATAGGTCGAATCCACGACGCGCGATTAATAATTCTGTCTTCTGGGGGAGAAAGGCACACTGCGACAAGCGTGCACCTGCTTTCCAGAGATAAGGTAACTTCCGAGTTTGATTCGGCTTATAAAATCTTGTAATAAAATGACTTCATGCCTTATTGAGAGAATTAGAAAAGTCGGTTTCTTTTCTTGTTTTTATAGAAAAACATCCTCATTTTTATTTCTCTTCGCTCTTAATGACGGTCGGCCGGAGTTTATGCAATCCTTTTCTCTCGGAGGTTGATTCCATATTCTTTTCATAAAAATAGAAACTTCTATTTCTAATTCTATTCGCCTTTAACGACGGTCGGTTGGACTTGATGCAATCCTTCCCTAACGAAGATTCCAAACTCTTATAATAAAAAATAAAACTTCCCATTTACAAATTATATTTGCTTTTAACGACGGTCAACCAGAGTTGATGCATTCCTTCCCTGTTAAAGGTTGACTCAAGTCTGATTTTTACTTTAAACAATCTCTCGCCCACACATAGCACCCGCTCCCGCACACACGCCTACGCACACAAAACGAAAAGTTTTTTGATTGGACGGTGGTTCATTGCCACTTCGGAGTCACACGCCACAAGTCTAGCGCTGATGATGGCGCATGATCGTCGGTTGGTGTGGTAACGTTCGGGGTAGGAATATCACATTATATATAGAATACATTATGTTAGTGCGCTTTTTTAACTTGTGCGACAATTACAATTATAATTTTTATCAGTATTTTTAGAATAAATCTTGTTTCGTCTTTCCTATGTATTTTGAGGCATTGAAAAGTATATGCTATCGCAAATTCTTTATTAGGGCTATAACTACCCGATTGGAAACGGGATTGATTCTATAAAATATCCTTTTAAATTCAATGCAGACAGGATTTTCAACTAGTTTTATATGTTTTTAATGTTGATTAAAACTTAGAAAGTTTCCTTTATTTATAAATACTTGTTTTATAGCAAAAATATATTAATTTCAAACTGATGAATTAATTAATGATCTAGAAATTGGTTTTGTGTTTTCACAAACAAACAAATAAAAGAAAAGAGTGAAAAGTTGCGTGCATTTAACTAAAAATGAATTTTTATCGCTTAAATTAGAATCGTACGGTGACAAGACCAGCATGCATTAAGTTGAGAATCAGACAAAATCAAACATGGCGGCTTCAATTTAAAGTTAAATTTTAATGTACTGAAAGCAATTCTTAAAAAGCTGCCAACAATAAATCAGCGTTGAAAGACTATTAGTATTTTAAGCGTATATATTTTAATTATTATTTAACCGGACAACACCAAGCAGTACTCTGTGTTTGACTCAACAGATTACGCCTCAGAATATAATATGGAATAATATGGAGGTTGAACGTTATTTGATTTACTTTATAACTACGTGGCAATACTATTGGCTAAGGTATCAAGCCCCGATTCTACCTATAAATTGATAAAAATACCTATATGTGTTCCATTAACCATACACAATTAATTGTTTAGGATTAGTTTGCAATGCGTGGTGTAGACTTTTAGTCGTGATAAACGTTAATGTTTATTTTCTCTAGCGGAAAATAGCCGCTGTGAATTGATTTGGTCTCGCGAGATGATACAGTCGTAGTATTCGATCTTAAAACCTATCTGGCTCTTATATAGATCGAGGATTACATCTGGAATGTTCGTTGGGGGGTGTTACTATGGCAGATTAAGTCACAATAAATGGCTCTTGCTGATTTTATATCAGTGTGATAAACGAATACGTCATTTGAGCAAACTGGGATACTTATGTCAAGAAAAACAAGTTTAATTTTCGCAAACACCTTTGTAAAAAGTAAACTTGTCATTTTGGTAAACATTTACTATTAAAAATAATAAACACCTACTATAAAAAAGCAAAAAATAAACATTTCTAACTTCAAAAAGTACGTAACATATATAAATTTTAACTTAAGAGAACATTTTTTTCTTTTTTATGCTTAACTTGTATTTTAAATATTCCCTAGTCTGAAAAAATCCTGTTTATTTTTTTACAAAGATTTTTAGAGAAAAACACTAGGAGCAAATTGTCGTGTCTTTATTTTTCGTACCTAAATATCACACGAACAGAGAATCAACCGAGGGCATTTACATGTTTTAATTTGTCGTACCTAAATATCACACGAATAGAGAATCAACGGGGGCCATTTATCGTGCCTTAATTTGTCGTACATAAATATCACACGAATAAAGAATCAACGGGGGCCATTTGTCATGCCTTAAGTTTTTGTGCCCTTACTTGCTGTACATAAATTGTAAAACCGACCGATTTACGTGTCTTCGTAGTTCGAACAAAAACTCGCACCATCCATGGTTTTGGCAGTTTTCCCACAACTATAGTTAGTTTTTTCCCATCTTTACTGAAAACATGAAATATCTTCCCTAGAAATAAGCGCTACATTGTGAATTGATCGATAGAAACTGATCCCTATGAAACTGCCCTACCCACGAGGACTTGTCTGAGCCTTCCAAAAAGAGCACTCTGGATTGGGACAAAAAACCTGTCGCAGTCTACAAGAACCTTCTGCGCTGACTATATGCAGAAAAGATAATGTTTAGTAGTAGAACAGGCGTTACATTTTGGTCCCAATCAAAATGCTAACGATTCTGTCACAGACGCAAACCATGTATTGCCAACTTCTTGTTTAATTGATGATATTCTGCATAACATGCGAAAAGAAAGATCTTGTTCAACCTTTTTAATTTTGCGCAAGTCATATGTCGAAGGTCATAGGAAATTACATAATAGCGGCCTGAATTGAGTTGAAAGTCACACACAAGAACTTCAGAATTTCTATCTATCTGATAACTGATTAATCTGATAACATTATGATAGTGAACGGTATCAATCTGGCACCGAACTATTTCACCGCCACTTAATAAAATAATATTAAATAAAAAGATTTTGTCCAAATAACTTGTGATTTGATTGGTGTGGCAATATACAATAATCTTTTATTTTTGCTTGGACCTATGTTACAACGTAACCTGAAAACTTTTCGAATTTTTATCATTATATTTTTCGTAAAAAATTACAGAAAAATATCCTTTTGCAATGTTTGCACTAATTTTTGGTAAAGTTACTGTATGGTTAATAGTTGAGAGATGAAAAGAAAATAACATTACAGCTTATTAAATTTCTCAAGCGCATTAAGATTTAATTTGAGACCAGCTAATATAATTTAACCTGTGGAATCTGATTTTAATTTTTATTATCTCAAATTATTTTATCGTTAAGTTTATTTATCGAAACATGAAACAAAAAACGTAGTAATCTATTTTATACGGGAGTCAATTAGCTTTGAATAATTTAGACTGTAAAGATAGTAAAAAAAATACTACAACTAGCATTAAGTTGGAGGACGCTTGCGATTCAGAATTTCGGTAAGTAATGTTTTACCACGGTTTTACAATTGAGTGCAAAGCAGCTATCTTCTTTCGCGTGTGTCGAAAGAAAGAATTTTGAACGATATTTTTTATTTTGCAATAAATAAAAATTTGGAAAAACTTCAGAATATTTAAAATATACAGTTCCGTAGACATTTAAAAGTTAATGGGTTTGGTTAAATATTGTTTGGTTCATATGTTTTCGATTATGTTGCAAATTTATCATATAGAATAACTTCTGAATCGTTGAAATTAGCAAGGGAAATAAAGAAAAAAAGGACAGAAAATGTTTCAAACTGGAAAGATAGAAAACAAGAAAGAAAATAGTAGAATTCATATAGAAAGACTGCATAAAGAACACGCTTTCGTATGTAAATATATTTTCTTTCTAAAGTCCACTAATTCCTTGAAACGAATTTGTCCAATAGTATTTTGGTTGATCACCGACTTTCAATGTGACTAAATATATATATATATATATATATATATATATATATATATATATATATATATATAAGTCTGATTAAAGACGACATAATTTACTCTGTTCTTTATTTTCCTTATCATTTCTACTCCGCGAGTTAATTGACCAGGATCTGATCAAAAGTTAGATAAGTGAGTTTTTATGGCCGAATATTTTATTTAAAAGATTTTATTTTTAAGGCTGTAATTTTGGCAGAAG
This sequence comes from Euprymna scolopes, assembly GCF_053919585.1. Lineage (NCBI taxonomy): Eukaryota > Metazoa > Mollusca > Cephalopoda > Sepiida > Sepiolidae > Euprymna > Euprymna scolopes. Next base: position 43,003,651 of record NC_136497.1, on the reverse strand, counting down.
AAAATAGTCGAATTACATTTGTATGATTTTAACGTGTTTTCCGTTAGTTCTTTATTTTATAGGGAGATGTAAGATGTTGAAGGGCATAGGCAATTACATAACAGCGGCCAGAATTAGGTTGAAGATATTTTGGTTTTGGCGAGTAAAGGTCGAAAGTCAGAATATCTGTATGGGGGTCTTCCTCCGACCTAACCCACCATGCTTCTTCACACATTGGACTCATTGTCACTCACCACCAAAATCCAAAATCCATGTTTTTATATTTTTATAAATAAATTTGTTGTCATTCTTATGAGTACCGCTGTAATACAACATTTGTTATTGTGAGGGTTTTTCATGTTCGTTGCTTCTATTATCAATTCTATTTATATTATTGGTTATTTTATACTTGGATTTTTAACCATCGCTATGTTATACTTTTAATTGTATTGAGCAGATATTTGGGCCTAACATCAGTGAGGGAGCCGATACGCGAACAAACCGTAGAGGTAAAGGCCCCGAAACGGTCGTATTCTCTCCTGATGACCCAGCATTATCTATAAGACGAAATACTCCCAAACATGACTATATAATGTTTTAAAAGATATTCTATGACGTAAAAAACGCACCCCCAAAAACGCACCATCCTATAAAACTTAAACGAGGAAAGCCCTAGAAAGGCGCTTTATCTCTCTCGTGACATTAACTTTATCCGAAAAGAAAACAGCTAATAAACATAAGTATATACAAGCCTATAAAGTAAGCTGTTTCTCTCAAATACAACATCTTCTGTTGTTCGCTTGCTTCATAGCGAGTTTCTACTACTGTTCCGGTAGTAATTTTTATCCTGTAGAGACATGGCTTGTACGTTAATTTTCAGGAATAGACTGAATGGCAACTGGGAATAGACCAGTGACACCTGGAAAGACAGGGGGCATTGAGAAAGACCAAATGAACTCATCGGGCCAGCAACCCAGAGTTCTTATCACATAAGCTACAGACACAGGCAAAGAAAAATGTCCTCGACATCCACCGAAAGGGAGGGAGGATGATGGATCCAAAAGAAACAAACGGAATATGACTCAGACATACCAACGTATTATGATTAAAGAACATACGGAATTCTCATGCGTCTGTGGACGAAAATTCAACTCCCAAAAAGGAATGAAGATTCACCAAAGCAAAAAGGGGTGTGCCAGTCATCCAGTGACTAATATGCAGCGCTCTGATACCTCAGATAAGACGTTGGAACACCAAGGCCAGGACGCAACCCACAGTGCCGAGGATATCCAAGCAATTGGGCCAGTGGGTGTTGAAATTCCCCAGGATCAAATTTCCACCGGCGGACAATTCAGAAGAATGATGTATGCTTGATCATAAAATTAAAATAAGCAATGCATTACATAAAGAACTGGATAGAAAGAAGTATGATCAACGGTTAGAAGAGTGCGGTCATGTTGTTATATACCATATTTGCATTGCATTGTATGGTGAGAAAGTGAAATTAACTAAATCACCCGTCAAGAAAAACAGACGACAGCGGGAGATGGCAGATCTTAGGAATAAGAAAATGCATCTGAAACGGCAACTCCGCGTTTCAAATTCTTTTGAAAAAGTGGGTTTATTAAAGATCTGGAAAGATTTCAAATATAGACATAGCGCTCTTAGCAAGGCGGAATGTGTTAGGAAAAAACGACTGAAGCGGAGAAAAGAGCGCGAACGGTTCATTCAAGGACCATATACTTTACATCATCAACGTTCTGATCCCCATCTGGCATTAATTATTAGAACTACACGCCTATGGAATTGTCTTCCGTTTTCCTGCTTTCCAACTGATTAGAATATGGTTGTCTTCAAGTCTAACGTAAACAAGTATTTGATGAGCCGTTCCATATAAGTTAACAAATTCACCAAATTTCCAGTACTAGCGATTACTACAATGTCCAATTTCTACTGTACACTCTTTAGCCCTTATCCTCGAGCGACTTCAAGGCCTTGATAAGTGGTGATGCCCATGTAAAAAAAAATATATAAATATGCCCGAAATCTATTGAACAAACAAAATCAGGAGTACTAAAAATGGAACAACGTGTATTAGAAACCCATCTAAGACACATACTCAAACCACAACCGGCACATCCCGCTGGAAGAAAATAACAAATTGATATGGCCAGAAATTCCTCAAAAAAAGTCCAATATGAACAGAATGACGTATGAAGAAATAAAACGCGTTGTCTTCAAAGCTAGAAATAAATCTGCACCAGGCCCGAATGGAATCCCCTTCTTACTTTACAAAAGATGCCCAAAAGTACTTAAATGGCTTTATATTAACTTGAATTTGGCATGGACAAACCGTCATGTCAGTAACCAGTCCATGAAAGCAGACGGTGTGTACATACCTAAGGAGCAAAACGCAGAAGTTATAAATCAATTTCGGACAATCTCACTTCTTAACGTAGAAGGAAAAATATTTTTCGCAGTAATGGCCTCAAGAATAACAAAATACTTACTATCAAACAAATATATCGCTATTTCCGTGCAAAAAAGGTGGTATCCATGGAATAGCAGGTTGTCTGGGGCATGGGAGTATGATATGGGAGGCTATCCAAAGAGCGAAAATAAAAAAGACTAACTTGGACGTCATTTGGCTCGATTTAGCTAATGCATATGGATCAGTGTCTCATCAAATGATTCAACTATTCCTTCAAATGCACCACATCCCAGAGGGAATATGCAAGATGATTGCTACATATTTTGATGGGTTTCACATGCGGTTTACAACAAATGACTACACGACAAACTGGATGAGACTCGAGATGAGAATTGCAATGGGATGTACAGTATCGCCTATACTTTTTGTTTTAGCGATGCAAGTAATTCTCAAAGCAGCAGGAAACAATGTAAGCCCTACTAAATTAGGCGAGGAATGTGAAATGTCACCATTAAAGGCTTACATGAACGATACCACGATCCTTACATCAAAAGAAGCTGACACCCGCAAGTTACTCAGCATTATGGATGAAATGATGGTTTGGTCCAGAATGAGTTTCAAGCCTAAGAAGTCCAGAAGCCTCTTCCTTAGAAAAGGAAAAGTGCATGAAGATATATTTTTCAGTGGGTGGTCAGAAAATTCCTACTGTCTAAGAAGAACGGATAAAATGGCTGAGAAGATGGTACGATAACACCTTGAAAGACTCTAATCAGGTTAGTGACAGTAAAACCAGTCGATGAGAGTCTAAAGACGATCGGGCGCTGTCCACTTCAAGGTAAATACAAGGTATGGTGTCTTCAACCCATGCTCATCCCAATTCTTTTATGGCCCCTTCTCGTATATGAAGTAACTATGAGTACGGTTGAGGCAATCGAAGCGAAAATCAACAGATGTACGAGGAAATGGCTGGGTTTGCCTCTAGGATTATCAAATGCTGCTCTATATAACAAACAATCAAAACTAAAATTACCGCTCAAGTCTATTGCAGAGGAGTTCAAAGTAGGGAAAGTAAGATTCCAGATGATGTTAGACAATTCCAACAACACTGTTGTAAAGTCAGGGCAACCCTCTCTTAAAACAGGAAGGAAATGGAAAGTCCGAGATGCTATAAATGAGGCGAAAGAAAACCTAGCCTTCAAAGAATGCATTGGGCTCACTCAGACAGGGAAATCTGGACTGGGAATAACCAGCATTCAAAGATGGTCTACGGCTACAACCAAAGAGCGCCGAGATCTAGTCATTCAGGAAATAAGGAGCAAGGAGGAAAGCAAAAGGCTCGTAAAAGCCATTCAACAGTCACAGCAGGGACAATGGACAAACTGGGAAGAAGTTATGCAAAGATCCATTACGTGGAATGACATCTGGCAAATGTCGCCGCTGAGGTTGAGTTTCATAATACGCTCAACTTACGACATGCTTCCATCAATGACTAACCTTGCCAAATGGAAGAAGGGGGATTATCCAACCTGTTTTTTATGCAAAGAAAAACCTCAGATTATGGAACATGTTCTTATTTCCTGCAGAGTGGCCCTTGCTAATGGGCGATATACGTGGCGGCACAACAGGGTATTGGAAGAACTGACCACAACAATAAGTAACCATATAAAGCCCGAAGCAGCTAACATAAGCCACAAGTTTTTGCTGAGGGAGGAAAAATGTGGATCGGATCAAAACGTGTAACTAGCCCATTGCTAGTACAGAGCCAAAATATTCTTGGAATCAATGATGATTGGATAGTCGCCGCAGATCTCTCTGGCTGCTAAAGTAATTATCCAAAAATTATAAAAGGAAAGGGTCAACGGCCAGACATTGTTCTCTCGTCAATAACAAGGAAAAACTCGCCTTGATTGAATTGACAGTACCTTATGAGAGCCGGGTAGAGAAGCAACACCAATACAAGATGGAGAAATATGAAGACCTAAAAAGAGAGTTGACTCGTGAATGTTACGTTGCAATTCTTCGAGATGTTGAGATTGGAGCAAGAGGTTTCATTTCAGGCTCTGTATATCAACTTTTAGGACAGCTTGAAATTAAAGGCCGAAAAAGAAGCGCGGCTAATAAACGTCTAACAGAAATTACTGAACAATGTGTCATCTGGCTCTAAGTTAAAAGAAATACAGAGTGGTAATATGTGTCCACAGTGCAGATTTATTTATTCATTTATTTAATGATTTTCATTTTCTTTGCTTTCGTTTTATTATTTATACATTTTTTAGTTATTTATTTATTTTCTTTCTTTTCTCCTTTTTTATATTCTTTCTTTCCTTTTTTTCTATTCTTTTCGATATGAGCGCGTCCTTACTTAACGGACTTGATAGCCGTTGCTCGTTATATGAAACGCAACATCATTAAACATTTTTACTGCATTGAACAGTTCATTCAAATGCCTCGCATCAACAAATGTGGCCGATGCGAAAAAGCCGTAACAAGGAAAATACTCACCTAGATTGGATTTACAATACCTTATAACAGCCCGGTAGAAAACAACATTAATACGAGAAACATGTAATTAAAAAAGGCGAAAAAAGAGAGCTGACGTTACAATCTAGGCGAAAAGTAATACCGCATGATATGTTCGGAAGGGTCTACAGTGTAGTTATTACTGTGAGTAGATTTATCTTTTTATGTGTACATATATTTTTTATTAATATTATATATATGTTTAGTTATATACATATATATACATATATATAGTACTTTTATTGTTATTGTTGTTATTATTATTGTTTATTATTATTGTTACTAATATTATCATTATTTTCTTCGATATGTGCGCGTCCTAACGAATATATCAGACGTAGCCTTTGAACATTGAACGACATGCGCAAAGCCGTTGCTCATAACAAGCGCCGTTTAATTATCAAACGTCTTTTCTTTTAATTGTATTGAGCAGATAATTGGGCCTAACATCAGTGAGGAGGCCCATACGCGAACAAGCCGTAGATAGGAAGGACCCGAAACGGTGCTTATTCTTTCCTGATGAACCAATATTATCTATAAGACGGAATATCCCCAAACATGACTATATAATGCTTTAAAAGATATGCTATGACATACCCCCCAAAAGCACCATCCTATAAAACTTAGACGAGGAAAGCCCTAGAAAGGCGCTTTATCTCTCTCGTGACATTAACTTTATCCGAAAAGAAAACAGCTAATAAACATCAGTATATACAAGCCTATAAGGTAAGCTGTTTCTCTCAAATACAACATCTTCTGTTGTTCGCTTGCTTCATAGCGAGTTTCTACTACTGTTCCGGTAGTAATTTCTATCGTCTGGCTTGTTATATTCAGTTTATTTCTATTATCGTTCTTAAAGGTTTAGTCTATGTTATTGTGAACATTTTTCATTGTAACCTGAATTTCCCAGCGCAATACAGTAAAATTCAGAGTCTTCATCAAATAGTTGCCTATTAGATCAAATTCTAGAGATTCTGGCAGAAATGTTACAATGGATTTTATAATTGGTCTTATCCACGTATTACAGTGTTTAGTTTGGTTCATGGAAACGTTCAAATGCATTGCTACATAGATAAATTGAAAAATTTAACACATTAATCATTTTTGGGGGATAATATATATTGTTGATTTAATCCATAATGTTTGAACAGTCCATGTAATGTTTACTTATTCTTTTTACATATTTTATTTATATTTCTTATTATAGATAGTATATCAATTTTATTTAAGAATCCTTTAATCACCGGGAAAAGCTTGTGCATCTCATTAGTAAGAATAGTCTGACCTCGCAGAGTCTTTAGGTCACATTAAAATAGCAAGAATGAAACGACGTTTTTCTTGATCCAATACTTATTATCAAAGTGTATAACAGATTTCCTATCTAACAATATTAGACTTGTCTCTGTTTTTCGAAAAAAATAATTTGTTTAATAACATAGAGTAAATTAATGAGTAAAAAGCCAAGAAATTTTATTTGCGTCCCTTTTAAGAATGTTGGATATCCCTCGTTTAAAAGAAACCGACTAACTTTCATTGCGCGCGAAGGTAAGTACATAGGGACAAATATAAAAAATACGTGTTACTCTAAATAAAAAATTCAATAGGTAGTTGCAAGTAGTGCAACTGGTTAATAATGTGTACGGGGAACTGCCCGTACTCATCGAAACTAGTATCTTAGCCGTTACTATGCTTATTGAAATAGTTCATTTTATGAAGACAGTAGTGCCGGTACTTTCGCTATAACAAATATAGAGGTTTTTGAAGTATGTAATAACAATTAGAACAGCCAATATACAAAGAAAACGTTTTCTTACTTAAGTGAACAATACAATACGTAGTTACATGTTGTTAACTGGCTTATAACAAGTACCTGCCAGCACGAACTGGTAATAATGTTGAAATAAGCATTCTTATCATTGATATGTTAATCGGATTTGTTCATTTTACGTTGTCCTTCATAATAATCTGTATATTTTCATTTGTAACTTTGTTAATAATTTAGCGTTTACATATTTTTTCATTTGTAACTTTGTTAATAATTTAGCGTTTACATGTTTTTTTCATTTGTAACTTTGTTAATAATTTAGCGTTTACATATTTTTTTAATTTGTAACTTGTTAATAATTTAGCGGGGTTCCTAGCGCTGGTTCATATTTAGGCATTAGCATGCGTAATTTAAATGCTGAAATAGCACATTGTTATAGCATCGTTAAAATTAAAAACAAATCCGGGATCTTATTGCTCTAGTGTCGGTGACGCTGTGTGCTAAAGTATACTGCTCAGTCCCTGCGAGATTAACAAGCCTATTAATGTTATGTAATAGGTCGAACACAAGAAAGTGTCGATCTATCTATTTATCTATCTATTTCTGTATCTATCCATCTCGGTCTATCTATCTATCTCACTAAAGAGATGGACGGGAGATGAATATGAAGAATATTTATAAAATCTGTCAAAATATGGTCAAATCGCATCATAGACACGTTTACCGGAAGAGCTGGTCAGCTGATTGAAGCTGCGTGTGATCAGGTTAGCTGGGGATCTTAGAGAGTTGGAATTTGGAGGTTGAGCAGAGCGGAAGGTTTAACGGGTCGTCTCCCCCCCCCCCTTCACTGGGGAAGGGGATGACGTGTGTGAAAATATAAACATAGAAGCAAACCACGCAAGCAAAGATATTCACTTTTCATTCTTCTGCGATTGACACTTGGAAAGTGATTAAAAACTATATAAAACCAACCAGCGCTCTTGGAAGTGTTTGAATATCTGTCCAAATATGTTCCTGCCTCCCCTCCAAGAATGAGATGAGTTTCAGGTGGACAAGATCAACGACGCATGAAAGTATATTCAAAATGCATGTATTACACACACGCACACGCACGCGCGTCCGCATATGATAAACTAGATATGAATATTTCCTAAATACACAGCAACAACATAAGATAGGGTTCAAATAGTACACCATAATACAACATACCGCTTTTGGTGCTCGTTGCCAGGGAACCCATACAAGGGTTTGGTAAAAAATTGAACCTTGAGGTTACCACGATGAAAAAAGTTTATTGGACACTAGACATAAAAAAGGAAAGATAAAGAAGATAAGAAAAAACGAACCATACCAGAAAACACAACAAACAAGGGTCCTTTGAAAAAAGAAATAGACGCATTAAAATTATAGATAGATAGATTTATATGCTAAATTGATATGAAAAAAAAAACGATAGATACGAAAACACGCATACATAAAAAAAAACAGAAGAAAGGTACAAAAAAGTTAACTGTGTAGAAAAAATAGAAAACTTGTTGATTTTGAATATGAAAATTGCAAACACAAAAAAGAGAAGAAAAAATATTAACACAGACAAGGTGAAAAGCAGAAAGAAAGAAAAAAGAAATAAAAGAGAAAACATAAATGTTAGTTAAAGACCTGTCAGCTTTAGAGAAACATGTCAATCAAAAAAGTTTCTCATGGAATTTCGCATGTTGTGTCGCGATTGTAAACTGTTAAACTCGGTGTTCTTTTTGTGTGAAACAATTGTCTGCCAATGTGAATTTTTTTTCCAATTTGTATGGGGTTTTTTTTAGGATTTTTTTTCTGGTGACTGGGAAAAATGATGTTCCTTGTATGTAAATGGATGTGAACTGTATAATGATATTTCATATGTATGTAATGTAAACTAGAAAATGAATGTTTTTTAGATAAGAAAAAAAGCACGCAAGTGGTGTCTAAAAGAAATTTTGTTTGATGGGTGCTTGGAAAAAATCACTTGTTCTTGGTATGACAGAGGGACTGATGACGTGGCATCCAGCAAAAGTTTCGCTACTGATTAATTTAATTATGTATATGTATGCGTGTAAATGGAACAATTTGGAATTTTTTTTTTTTAATTGTAAAAGGTAATTTTTTTCAGAAAACCCCATAATTTTAGTTTCCATGGATCTATTGTTGTTGTTTTTGTTGTTTTTGTTGTTGTTGTTGTTGTTGTGGTTGTTGTTGTTGTTGTTGTTGTACTTTTATTTTGATGAAGGATTGTCTAAAAGTTTATAAGTGAATATTTTTTTAAACGACTATGTATTTTAATTGTAAATGTCTCTGTATTTTTTGTAAACGACTGTGATTTTTTTTTTTGATGATATTGTCTGGGATAGTGAATGCAGCCGACCTCAGAATTTACTGACGTGGACAATTTTGGGTGGCACGGATCTGTGTTTTGTTGTTTGGACTTTTATTCCTGGTGAGATGAGATTTTTTGGATGCTTATAAGGAATTTATTAGTAGTAGTAGTATGTAATTGTTGTTTTCTCGAATAATTCTTGTGCAGTTTTTTGGGATTTTTTTTTGTTCTTTGTATTTTTCGCAGGATGGAGATAGACTGATCTTTGTCTTATGGAGTTTATATGAATAATGATTAATTTAAAAGTAAGAACATGGCGCTAATTATTATTATTATTATTATTATTATTATTATTATTATTAATAATAATAATAATAATAATAATAATAATAATAATAATAATAATAATAATAATAAAAATTGGGACAAAGAATAAGAAATAAGAAGAAATTTTTAAACAATGTACCGAAGTTAGAAACAGAAAAAAAGACAGACTACTGGGTTATGATTAAGGGGTAAACTAGTTCTTAAGTTTTAGGAGGGTCAAGGGTTCAATCGGTAATTGTTCAAGTTTCCGAGATGGTCGCGGAATGTTTTTTGTTTTGTTTTGTTTTTTCGTGGGATTTTTCTCCGGATTCGTAATTCGGCGAAAGACGTAGGAAAATGCTCTCGTAATGTTATAAGGAAAATATTTTATCTCGTAGGGGTCATATGCTTATGGCAGCGCGTTATAGCTGTGACGAGAGATTACCGGTATCTTTACATGACTCTAAGATGCGAGATGGGATCATACTCTCGGTCTTTTCTCGACGTTTTCCTTGAAGAAGCTATGAGTCTTAAAACAGTTGCGGTTACCGACATTGCAAAAAAAAGTTTTTTCCGACATAGCAGAACGGAAGATTTCTGTCCCGCGTGAGCGAATCTAGTTATTAATCAACTTCAGGGAAAAAATGAAATGCTCCCTACCATGGCGTAAGGGGTAGAGGGGGTGCAATGGCAGATATGGCCATCATGTTGTGAATCACTCAAGATAGGAGTGGAGAATGAAATATATATGTCCAGGTACTTTGGAAAATAGAGTGCCGACCATCATAAAGAATAGAAGAGATTTTTTGTGCCCCACAAAATATTAGTAAATAAGTGTAGGTTAATGATTAAAAAGGGTGTAAGGCCTGGGATATGGACATTTTTTGTGCCACTTATGGGTAGAAAAGCTGGTCTGTAAAGCTAAGGACGATGATAGTCCATGTTGAAGAGGCAGATGGATCTCGATATGATTTTATATGTTATATCTTATTATTTATTGGATAATGGCATGACAGCTTTCTTTGCCAGTGGGGCGAGCATATGTATTCCCTTCTTAGTAAATTTGGGTAGTAGAAAATGTATGTCTTCGCCATACATTTTGATAAAAAAGCGTTTATATATATATTTTTTTTTTCATTTGTAACTTTGTTAATAATTTAGCGGTATTCCTAGCGCTGGTTCATATTTAGGCACTAGCATGCAAAACTTAAATGCTTAAATAGCACATTGTTATAGCATCGTTAACATTAAAAACAAATCCAGGATCTTATTGCTCTAGTGTCGGTGACGCTGTGTGCTAAAGTATACTGCTCAGTCCCTGCGAGATTAACAAAGCCCATTAATGTTATGTAATAGGTCGAACACAAGAAAGTGTCGATCTATCTATTTATCTATCTATTTCTGTATCTATCCATCTCGGTCTATCTATCTATCTCACTGGAGATGGGATCTTAGAGAGTTCAATTTGGACGTTGAGCAGAGAGGACGGCTTAACAGGTCGTCCCCCCTTCACTGAGGAGGGGGCTGACGTGTTTGAAAATAGAGAACTAGAAGGAAACCACGCAAGCAAAGATATTCACTTTCCATTCTTTTGCGATCGACACCTGGAAAGTGATTGAAAACTATATAAAACCAACCAGCGTTCTTGGAAGTGTTTGAATATCTGTCCAAATATGTTCCTGCCTCCCCTCCAAGAATAAGATGAATTCCAGGTGGACAATATCAACGACGCATGAAGGTATGTCCAAAATACATGCATTACACACACGCCCGCGCGTGCGCATATGAACAATTAGACATATATATCAAGAATAGACAGCAACAACATAAGCTAGGGTCCAAACAGTGAAGAATAACCAACCATAGACACGTATACACATCAGGATGAACACTTTGTCCCAAGTACGCATATCAACATTTAGACGATTATACGACACACACTGTTTTTGCTGCCTTTTTAGAACACCATATTATAACATTAAGCTCTATGGAGAACACACCAAGTTTTAATAAATTTTGTATGTGGCAAAATAAATTAACTGTACCTTTTGAAAGTTTCTATAGTACAGATATATATATATATATATATATATATATATATATATATATATATATATATATATATATACTAGAAGATGTACCCGATGTTCCCCGGTATTAAACGTAACGTTAAATTTCTAAACAAAAAAAACACGGAAAGAAACTGAGAAATGTGAATGTGAGTATTATATTTTTTCTAAACAGTTTACTTCTTGTAAGTAAAAAAAAAATCGAGCTGAGATCGAAATCAAATCCAACACACATTGAATCAAGTACGATAAGCCATTATGCCAGTTTGGCACTATCTTTAAAAAGTGTTTTCAAACGTACTTATTCTTAACATATGGTGAACGATTTGCGCATGCGCATTCGTGAAATAGTTGACAAACAGATGAAAATCCGATAATCCCCCAAGTACCAATTTTCAATTTTCTTCTCTTAGCAGCTTTTTCCGGATGATAACCGATGAAAACGTTTTGCACGTGTCTGAATACCCTATATACCAAATTTCAAGTCTGTAGATAAAAACTTCGTGAAGTCTTTAGGTTGAGAAGTGTCCTCACACACACATACACACATATCCTCACTTTTATCGATGTGTAGATTACATATATTGCAATAACATTATGTACGAGTTATTCATGGCGAATCTTGTATAAGAAAACGGAAGCCAGAACTGTTTACTCTATTAATCCCAAGTAAAATGCACACACTGAAAATAAAGGGGCTACTGTGAATTTGAAAAAAAACATGTATGTGTGCATCCTATATATGGTTTTGTGAAGCGAGGTGTTTGTTACTAATACATATAAATCATGTTTGTATAGTGATGGGAACAGGGAGCAGAATCAATTCAAGTAGTTTAATGAAATAAACAATTAGAGTAGAAAACCTTCCGAAATTAAAAACAATGTAACCGGTTCGTCGGGACATATGTGACGGAGGGACAGGGCTGGAGGTTGGTAGCTAGTGAAAGAGAGATTAGATTACAGGGTTGAACGATAAAATTATCGCCCTAAAAAAGAGAACATAAATCCATTTCCGTTTAATAAAAAAAAACCGGTTTCGTTTTTTTTTTGTTTTTTTTTGCAGACCATCTTTAAATTAGCCAGCAGTTTACAAGTCTCAAGGGCAATATGTGCCTTCTATATGTCTGAAGGTGACACAATGTTCAACGAGCAAGATAGGAGATGCGCCGTTATACAACTCATGCTCTCTCCAAGTTATGACAACAGGATCATTGCCATCCTTCTCAAAATGCTTCGCTAAATTGTCACGAATAACAGAGACGTGCCCAGATTGATGAAAACACGGTCTTCGGCCACGGTTATGGTTTTTGGTGTGGTTTCAAGTGAGGGCCACATCATGCCACCTCACATTTTCGAGGTCGGCTTGAAAGCCAACACCAAAGTGTACCTGAATGTGCTGAAGAGTGCGGTGATCCTCTGGTGCAATCAGGTGGTCGCTGGCAGACTCTGAGTGTAGCAGCAGGACTCGGAACCGGTCCACAAGTCTAAAGAAATCCAGGCTTGGCTTCAGAAGGAGAGCTACTAATTTGTACTCTTCTCTTAATGGCCTCCTCCTCACCCGATCTGAACTTGCTGGACAACTTCATTTGGTTATACGTCGAAAACATAACTAACATGATTTCCCATAACACCAAAGCCAACCTGATTGCCCAGTATTCGCTGAATATTCGCCGAACTCCCGCCTGCGCTTGTGTAAAACGCATACTCCCAGTTCGGGGCCTGTATATAGGCGGTTATTGAGTCTGTAAGCGACTACATTGAATAGATATCAGCTCTATAACATAACCAAAGTATCTTGAATTGATTTATTTCAATAAAAGGTTTAAAATAAAGTTGTCGTATTGTTTTCTTTAGGGCGACAAATATATCTTTCACCCTGTAGATGCTATTTTGAGGACCCTATCCGGACGAAGAGATTAATGATGATGCACCAGTTCAGATATTACAATAATAATCCAGACATGTGCTTTGTATTTGTTTTTGTGATTTAATATGAGATAGATAGATAGATAGATAGATAGATATATTAAGCATATAAATCATTAAATGCGTAAAAAAAAGTATAAAATTACCCAATCCGGAAAATAGTAAAGATAATGGTAAATAAAAGTCAACAAGGAGGAAAAGGCAAGTTTTGCAATTCAGTTTAAATCCGTGCCATTCTAACGAGAGAAAACACTTTCATCAGAATTGTGACTGCTGACAGCAGATGCCATTTGAGAAATTATAACTGACAAGCGAAAATTTAGTCGCCATTTTGTTATCTGTCTGCCCAGCATAAAACATCTGTTTTAATTTATTGTATGGACTTTTTCGATTTTAGCCATTTCAGACAGCTGCAAAAAAATATCAAATAACGAAAGGAGGAAACGAACTTTTTCCTCTATTTTTCCCTTTTTGTTCTTTTTTGGCCTTTATTCTTCGCGATCTTCACAAATTCTTCGACTTCAATTCATGTACATCATCAGCAGCAGCAACAGCAAAAACAACAAGAATATTATTTACAAAAAGTCGTTACCAATCGTTTTTGACTGGCTAAATCAGGTAGGGTCCCTAAAAGTCTGAGTGACGAAAAAGTCTCCCCTCATTTCCAAAGTTCTCTGTTGTTGTTGTTGTTTGTTGTTGTTGTTGTTGTTGTTGTTGCTGCTGCTGCTGCTGCTGTTGTTGTTGTTGTTGTTGTTGTTGTTGGGGGGGGGGGGTTTGTTTTTGTTTTTTGTTTTTGTTCTTTTTGGTATCCATCGCAAATTATGTTTCGTTTGTTGGGATGTTATATGGGTATAATAGGCATCTCCAATTCATTTGCACAAAATTGGTGACGTTATCATTTTTTGCATAAATTCAATATAAAATGATTAATAGGAATAACGTTTTTGTTTTTGCTATTATTCGGTTTTGTACGATTTTGATATTTACACAAATATATCTGTTTAAAAAATTATTTTAAAATAATTATGCGTTCATTTTTTCACTGAAATAAAATATTTCTTATGCAATTAATATGTGACTTCAAGCCACTAACATATTAATATTATATTAAAATATTAATATATGAACATATATTAAGAATGTTAAAAACTGTTACTATAAATTCTATGTTTATAACTGAACAGTTCAAAGAATGAAAATATGAATAATTTTAATATTTTAAAAATGTGTTTTGCAGGTTAACTGATTACAGTATATTTATAATATAGACCCAAGATTGAGACCACGAAAGGAAAACATGGAACACGGATTCGGTGTAACAAAGATATATTAACAAAAGGTTACAAGAATAGGGTAAGTGGTACTTACTATCCGGTGCTGTCCAATATGGGTAGTCATACGCGCTGCGCACTATTAGTACTCCTGCTGATTCAAAGGTATTACGATACTACCCACATCATAATATAGTACTGAAAGAGCCCATGATGCAGAAAACTTTCGGTCTCACAACTGTTCCAAGGGTTTTATTTTATTTTTATTTTTTTAAGGGAAAAAGGGGGGAAATAAAACTATCAATACTTTTCTTGTTGGGATTTACGTCAAGTGGTTGCGTAAATTTTCTTTTTCTTCCCGGGCGTCGTACTTCCGGAGTGACTTTGGGCGTGTCAAGATCGAAGTGATCGAATATTATGAATTTTGTTGTAATTTCTCTGATTCTAAACGGTATTCCTATGGCTTGTTCATATTCAGGCACCACCATCTACGGCAACACTTCAAAGGCCGGAAATGACGAAGTTCTCTCTGATTCTCTCTACTCTGATCTTGAGCACGTGGAGCAATGAGGAAAGAGATGGCTGGTTTATTTTAATGTATCTGAAACCTAGCTTCTATCAAAATATCATCAACGCTCTTATCCTCGTCTGGCATCAATTGAAATGAATAGCTTTCGCTTAGGGAGGCTCCATGTTTTGAGAAGCTTCTGGCTCTGACCTTTACTCCTGATTTGAAATGGAGTATTAACGTTACCAAGGTCACTGGAAAAATGGTGGGATCATCCTACCGCTCTAGTAAATATCTCACTACTGATGTACACAATTCTCTACATGTATAAGAGCCAAGTACGTTCAAGGATGGGGTATTGTTGCCACATCTAGGAAGGGGTTGCTAGATGCACCTTATCTTACTTTGACATGGTTCAAAATAGACTTCGTAGCCTAGTTAGGATGTTCTTTTCTCTTTCCTGCAACCTCTTTCTTACAGAAGAGACGTTGCAAGCCTGCCTCCGATTTACCATTATTTTCATGGTAAATGCTCGTCTGAGCTCCAGTTTATGGTCCCCCCTCGCCAAACTTTCACGACAAACAGTCGTCTAGCTCAAACCACTAGCAATAATTTTCCCCACTATATCTATGCCTAAACCTAAACGTAGATGCCATGAACAAAGCTTCTTTGCACGACTGTGGAACTCTCTTCCGTTTTCCTGCTTTCCAGCTGATAACAATGTGGTAGTCTTCAAGTCCAACGTAAACAAGTTCTTGATGAACCGTCCTTTTAAGTAATCCAATTTACCAAATTTCCACTACTAACGATTTCCACGATATTGTCCCATTGACTACTGTACACGCATTAACCCTTATCCTCGAGTGGCCTTCTAGCATTGATAAGTGATTGCTCATTTGTAAAAAAAATATACAATATGGCATTTGTGCGTATTTTTCGGTCTCTGGACAATATTAACCAGTTCGTTAATTCTTTGTTTGATGATGCCTACTACTGTTTTGTATCGAAGACGGACTTGACTTTTCTTGCGAACATTGTTTCTGCAGACGAGTGTCTTATAGGCGTGTTCGGGTTAGGGATTATTTTATACACCTGTAGACACTGCTGAAATGCTTTTTTCATCGGTGTACCTAGTATTATTTTTAATAAATAGAATGTCTACGAACCTCTTTAGAATGTTCACGAACCTCTCAGCCAGACCATTCGACTTGGAATGATACCGAGGGGTTGTAATGGAGTTCACTTCATACGACTTGCAAAAGTCTCTGAATTTACTTGATATAAATTGAGTACCGTTATCTGTCACCACACAATTTACAAAAAACTCGATCGTGCAGTTGGTGGTTTTTCTTTTACATTGTAGGGGCTCAGACCTTGTTGAGGGCTATCCACAAAAATGAGGTAGTACACGTTGTCTGTGGATCCTGCAAAATCCACATGAATTCTGAGTGGTCTGAGCTTGGCCTTAGTTTGTACATCGCAGTTGGGGAGTTTGCTACAGGCTCGCATCCCTTCCAAGATTCTATAATTTCTGCTATGTTTTTGTCCATTTTGGGTCAATATACATAGCAGCACATGTGGCTTTTCGTATGGTTCTTCCTGGATGCCCCGTGTGAAAATCTCTGAGGATATTTGTACGCTGTTTGGAACCATTACACGGTCATTGTACAGTAAGACATTATCACAGAATGAGAAACTACAGGCACATTCAAGTCTTTATTGTGAATTTTGTTTTTGATGGATTGTATAAATTCTCTCCAGATTCCCTTTTAATGTTGGCCATCTCTTTGTATTCTCGATAATATGTTTGATTTCACAATTCGTCTTTGGTGTGGGAATGATGAAGTCTTCGAAAACTTCTGTATTTTGAGGAATAAGTCGCGATAAGCTGTTCGCATAACAAGTATTTTTTTTAATATTAGGAACTCGATTTTAAAATTGTAGTTTAAGAGAATCGTTACACAACAAAACACTCTATTTGCAGTATAGACTAGCAGACTTTTCTTGGACTCAAAGATTGTTATTATGTGTTTATGGTTTGTTTGTAGTATTAACCGTCTTCCATGTAGGTATCTGTGGAACTTTGTGACAGCCAATATTATTCCTAGAGCCTCTTTCTCTATTTGACAATATTGTTCTTCTCAGTTGGTAGTAGGGATTTAGAAGCGTGTGCAATAGCTTTTCGCGAATCATTTGGCAGCATCCGGATAATGCAAGCACTGGTATTGTGTGAGCTCGTATAACTTATGTCGAGACTAGAGTCATAGTGGGTGAGAGAGAGATCCTAAATCAATTTTTTTTTTTTAACTTTACGGTTTGTCCTTTTCTAAAGGTTCTTTTAGACACCCTCTAAAATTCCGCATTAACCGTTGGTAAATGTTAGTTAGGCCGAGGTAGATTTGTAAGGCTAAAACGTTATCTTGGGTCGGAATGTTTCTGATCACGTTTGCTCTTTCTAGATCCGGTCGACGATCGTCTCTATTTATAATGTGACCTAAGTTTTTGATCTCTGATAAGAACAAGTCACACTTTGCCTTCTTAACCTTAAATCCGTATTCTTGTAATTTCTCGAATACGTTTACTATATTGTTCCCCTGCTCTACCGTAGTTTTACTGGTTTCCAGTATATCTTCCAAATAGGCTGTTGCGTAGTGAAAGTCACCCAGGATGTTATCCATCTCTAACTGAAGGTATTTGTCTGAGGTCGAATTGAGGGCTGTACTTTCTATTTTGCGACGAAAATACTCATTGGGCAATCACGTACATTGCATTTTTCTATCCAATCTGTTCTGAACATCCGAAATTTTTAGTGCATAGTCTTTCAACTTTTTAGTAACTCCGTTTAGTGTTACCTTGCCTAAGAGATTAATATTATCGCCGGTTACGAATTTACCTGTTTTATCTGTCTTCAATAGGATCGGGTTGTTTAATTGTCGCCAAGTATGCCAGTTGATGATTGAAAGACAAAACCCCGAGTCAAGCTGGAGTTTTATTGGGTCATTGAAAATATCAACAACCACATACTTTCTTAAATTCCTATCGACGATGCTGTCTGATTGAGCTGGCCTAATTTTACTTTTAGGTTTCCTCGTTTTGTTGGCGTCCCAAAACTGGGTAACGTTATGATACTTTTTAATTGCAATTTTTACAAAATATTTTCTTTTTGACTGGACAGAATTTCGTCCAATGACATTTACCACGATAGTTACATGGTCCACGCGGTTTCTTTAACTTATTTGTGTTTTTGTTTATTGCAGAATTTAAAACATGAAATTTCTCTTTTGACTGGGGGGGGGCTAGGCAGTTAAATTGCTTCTGATTTTTCTACTCTGAGCCACACCTGAATACTTGATCGTTTTTGACTGAAATTACTCTTTGAGAGTCCTCTGCCAAATGGTATAAAAGTTATGATTAAAATATTTACTTATATTAAAATTACACGGTGTTATATATTTTTTATATGAGATTAATTCTGTGGTACACTTTCGAGGTACTTAGTGTATAATCTATATACTTGGTGTAAGAACCGAGTGTTGTGATATGATTTTTTAATATAATAAACTAGTTGTGACCAAATTTTCATTTCATTTCATTCGGACAAAACACTAAGAAATGGGGTCTAATTAGAGTTGAGGCCCGGTTTTTTTTTTGTTTTTTTTGGTCACCTGTATTACTATTAAGATTATATAATTATCTAAATTTCTGCATGCAAATATATCCTAATTCATTTAGCCCGGGTTCGATCAGTCTCATGTCATGTAGAATGCGCTGCGCTTACATTTACAGCGAAGATAAAATAACAGACTTTTTTTTACAGAAAACATTAAAGTAGAGCTACATCTCAGATTGTTTTGACCGATTTAATATAAAGTGATGTCTCATTCCACGTATACATTTTGAACGATGCTGAAATTATTCCATTTATTTAGCAATCTTTTATTTAGCACTAACAGGGAGGCCCGGCATTGCCCTGTACTTGATTGAAAATCAATGAATATACCACACCATACGTTATTGTCATCGAAATCGATAAAATTGCCCATTTTTCAATCAAATCGATCAATTGCGTACTCTAGTTGGAGACCTACTACTTTCGTAGTCATCATTGCACTGTAGAGAACCTACTTTTAATTTTATCAAATTATTTTTATACTAGCTGTATATACCCGGCAATGTCACGTAAAAAAACATATTACCGGGCGGAAGGTTAAGAATATACTATTTCAGATGCACCAAATGTCATAAGTTGTTATGACTTTATTGAACGTTGACCATATTTTAGATTTTTGGAAACATGAAACTTAATCATTTTCAATGATTTTTGGAAGCATAAAACTTAATCATTTATATATATGAAATTCAAGTAGGAAAATAAAATATCATAGCTAAAAGGGAAACAAGGTAAAATGACAACTTCCGTTTCTAAACGCAGCTGGTGTTGGTTATACTAATAATTAAAAAATAAATTAAATTAAATGTAAATTAAATAAAAAATAAATTTAATAAATCAACTTTATACAATATTTCTAAGTAAAATATTTAAAACAATGTTATTACTAATTTCTATAAAAAATTTAGAGCTAATTATTGAAACAGATTTTCTTTAATCTAATATGTAAATGAGATAATCTCTTGAATGTTGATTCCTTTTGACTGAATAGTATATATCGAAATAATGCAGCATAAAATATATGAGAGTTCGTTTTCAGTATTAAAATCTATTTGTGAAACGGTCTACTTTTTGTATATATAACTAAATCGTGAACAAAGAAACAAAAAGGAATGCGACTGTATTAAAATAGATGATGTCTTGAATTAAGGTTTAAAATTAAAAAGTTAAGCATCATGACTAAATTGAACCCAAAAACGAAACCTTCATTTTGAACGCGTCCCTGTCTTATCTAAGAGCCTACCATTGATTATTGAAAAAGTTTTATTAATATTGAATTAAAGTTTAAAATGCAAACGTCAAGTATCATGGTTCAGTAGGAACATTCATTTCGAACGCGCCTCTGTTTTATCAAAGAACCTATTATTGAATTTATACGCCGCTCTCTTCTGCCTGCGCGGTGATGAAAGTTCTCAAATGCACTGGTGATGTAAGGGTTTATTAGGTATTAACTGTGTTTAAAACCAGTTGTTTCATTGTATTAAACCAGGCATTTGTGGCTGATATGAAATCATTACAGCTCATCAACGTCTTTGAACAAGCGAAACAAAACGAAAATAAACACACAGAGAAAACACCGGTTAACGGGCGATGTCTGTGCTCGGAGTTCCTGTTGTAAAGATAGACCTTAGTAAACGACGCTAAGAGATTCTGTTTACTGAAGGAAGGGAGGGATGACAGGAAGGGTAATCTAGGGCACGTGTGTGTGTGTGTGTGTGTGTGTGTGTGTGTGTGTGTGTGTGTGTGTGTGTGTGTGAGTGTGTGTGTGTGTGTGTGTGTCTTTGGCAGGGAATGGTTTAGAAAATCCCTCTTAAAACGTGAAGGCCCTGTTTAAAACAAACACATAACGCCACATATATAAAGTTACAAAAATTAAAGGTAGATAAAAAAAAATAAATATAGTATTAAAATATACTAAAATAATTTTTTAAATATATAATAATAATAATAATAATAATAATAATAATAATAATAATAATAATAATAATAAGGAAAAATGTTATTCATAAAATGATTCAATAGTAAATAATACTTAAGGATATTTCCCCTTATGCACCACCGAAAATATAGGATTCTTCAGGCTTTTAATAACCCATCCATAGCCTGTAATGAACATTAAAAATAAGATCTTTAGACAATGTCTCCACAAACAGAACT
Source organism: Euprymna scolopes (assembly GCF_053919585.1). Lineage (NCBI taxonomy): Eukaryota > Metazoa > Mollusca > Cephalopoda > Sepiida > Sepiolidae > Euprymna > Euprymna scolopes. The sequence continues at coordinate 42,982,702 of NC_136497.1, read as the reverse complement.
TCTTCCTTACCAAATGGCCTAACAATGACATAACTTAACCAACATGCACCCTAATTAACACGAAGACACATAAATACCGCATACACCTCTAAATCTAGACCCACCTACCAATCCTCTTCTAAATCCTATCTCAGCCATTTTCTCGTTACCTAACCTGCTTACCTTATCACAATACAATAAATTATGTAATACTTGACCTAATCGTGATATATGCCCCCGATAATTTGGAAAACCCTATATGGAGTAGTTTATATTCGGAGCACCTGACTCTCGTAACCTTTCCATTTCTCTTACAAGACTACGTAAACTGAACACCTCTCTTAAACTTGTTTTCAGTTTTCTTATGTATCAGACAATCGATCTAATTCTTACCCCCATCTTATTTTTAGTTTTTTCTTTATTTTTATCATTATTATTTATATATATGCGTTTTTTATTATTATTATTATTATTAGTAGTAGTAGTAGTAGTAGTATTTATTACATTATTATTATCTTTATTATTATTATTACTATTATTATTATTATTATTATTATTATCATTATCATTATTATTATTAATATTATATATTTTTAATTATTTTAGTATATTATTATAGCATATTTCTTTATTTATCTACCTTTAATTGTTGTGTGTATATATATATGTATGTATGTATGTATATATATATATATATATATATATATATATATATATATATATATATATATATATATATATATATATATACCTCAAGCAAGCCATTCCAACGTACTCTTCCGAATATTATCACCTGGATTATTTTGCCATCTTTGGTATTTTGATATCTACACTATTAATACCGAGGTGCAATGCACACTTAATTCAATGCTCAAATTCTATTACTCATGGAGATAATTACAATGGAATGGTATATCCACCCAATTCGGATATACTTTGTCAACATCGAGAAAGCATTTGGACCAAAGCAAATAACACGCAATCAACGCAACAACGAGTAAGTCTGCCCGGTATACTTTTCGAAATATAAAGAAGGAGCAGTACGCTTTCGCTATATGGGAATATCACTTTCTCCCATGGGCCTATTTTCTGCCCACCCGAATTTGTAACCCCGAATGACATTGGACTCCTTCCGATAATGGACTATCCAGGTTGTATCAACTTCTCTTTTCGTATAATTCTACATACCCGAAATTTGATGTACAGGCACTGAGATTTGGAAAAATATTTGTAATCCGTTTTCGGTCAGAAATTTGGCTGTTAAAGGATCAAAGTTCAACGATTTGACCTTTGAGAACTCTATCAAACTCATTCGCCAATTTTTGGTATAAACAATTAATACTTTAGATATAGGTTCCTTGGACATGGATCTAACTTACTAATTTGATTTGAGCCCCAAACACATAATGTTCAGTTGTCAAAGTTTTAAAAAATTTACCTCTGCGGTCTCTACCAAATTACTCAGATAATTTCTGGTCTAAACATTTGAAATTTTGCATAAAGGGTATTCAGATATTTTAATAGTTTTGGGTCGAAAATTTGAGTTACTAATAAATAAATGTATGTATGTATGTGTGCATGTCTGACTAAAACTTTCGACAAAGGCGATGGATTTTCACAAGACTAGTATCATTTTGAAGCTCGACCCTTCAGACGACAAATACCGAAAAAATTAGCTAAAAACGTTAATTTTTTCACCCTCAACTGAGCACTTTTCTACAGGGAGGGGGTCGCTTTTTCCGCCGATATTTTCAAAAGTCATCCCCTTTTTTCGATTGTTTAGCCTTAATTAAAAAATAGGTCACTTCCGGTTCGGCGGTGGTCGTAATAGCAAAGACGTCGCGTTTTTTCCGTTCTTTTCATCCTTCACGGTACGGGTTCGAGCCTGCCTTCCAGCTACCACTTTTTTTTTTTGCTCAACATACTCCTCCAACACCCGGGCAATACCGGGCTGAAATGCTAATAATATATATATAAATACGCTTGAACAATGTCTGTGTCAGGATAAGTATAAACTATATTTGATAAACATAATGAGTAACCAATTTTCTATTAGAGATATAGGGTTACCCATAACAACGAGAACTTGTCAACAATCCAATAAAAGCAAACGTGATAGATGAAAAAAAAATAATTATTTATTGAAATCTAAAACTATGCTATTAAAAATAAAACAATGGTGGAATTTTCATTTTATAAATACGTCCTGTAGATTGCGTTCTCCTGTAAGAATTGTTCTTAGAAATCTGCTTTTGAAATTGCTCATCGACTACTGCAACATCGTGGATTCTCTCTTTAGACTCATCCAGAGTTTTTAGTTGAGTTATGTAAGTTTCTTTAAGCTTGAGATAGTCACATAAGAAAAAAATCACAAACGGATAAATCTGGAAACTGAAGGGACCAGGCAATATTACCGAATCTTGTGATCATATGATTACCGAACAATTCTCGTAAGCCTTCAGTGATTGACGCGTATGTGTGTGATGTTGCTTCATTCTATTGTAACTAGTCATCCATGCTTTCTAAAATAACGAAATATTTACTTGCTCAAGGTCTCTATCTCGCAGTGTTGTCACTTACTCATGTCTAGCAATACGTACTTTTAAATTTCCCGTCTTTTGCAGTCCCTCTGTCAATAGTATTTGTACTCCCGTAAATGACATAATTTATATTTGACAGTTGAAGTAATTAAATACTATTTATTTGGTAGGAAATAGTATCTTGCTTTACATTGGAACGAATGATTTCAGGAGCATACAGTCTAAATTATAAAGGTTTAAAAATGAAAGTAAATAATATTTTAACGAACTTCTCGGTGTTGCTTAAAATATATATGCAATAAGTTATAATAATAGGTTCATTAACTGAACCGTTTACTTGCATTTGAGCATCAATCCAATTAAAGCGTTATCAAAAAGTTGATGTATAGCAATTCTTTGCTGTATGAAATTTGCGACAGGATACGGGTTTGGTGGCATTAACAATAGAAATAATGTGTCCATTTTACTCACCATGTAGTCTAAAATGTATATTACATAATTCACAATGATTGGTTCGTATGTATAGGATTAACTTTTATACATATTTAAATTTATACATAGAGCGAAGTATAACATTGTCTTATGTCAGTATTCCTTTGGTTAAATGCATATTTTATTTTCGCATGTTTTCTCTTCCTTCTTTCCATAGTCTTTCTCGTGTTTGATTTCTCCCCTATTTTATAGACGTTAATTTTCAATCGAGATAGAAAGAAAATACGCGGACCTCTCATCTAATATTCATTTCTTCAGTTGGCGACAATTCAATCATAACACATTTTTCTGTCTCCTGGCGATATTCCAGTTGAAATTAATGTAAAACAGAACGTAGTATTTTTTTTTTTTGCGATAAGCTTCTCGCGTCTGTTGCCATCCTGACAGTGCAGTAATTTATGCAGACAACAAAACTGTACAATATTAACTGACTATGTGACATAAAATTTATCAGAACGTCTAGTTTAGACATTAAAGGAAATATATATTCAAAATGATGTATCGAAGGGACGAATAGCTAATCCTAAGACAAATAAAACCCAGAGTGTCGTTGCATCTGGACACAGCATTATAAATGGCGATATTTGTTTATTTGTTTGTCTATTTATTATCATTAAACGAGTCGAAATCTTACATATAACTCACGAAGCTTGTCTTAATGAAGTCTGCTCTGCATGAAGTTCTCGTTTGTCGGAGCTATTCGTTAACATACATGATTGTAAACTTTTACTCTTGTCATCGAAAACAACAAGACTCAACCGTTGCATGCGAAGTCAAGGAAAGTTTTCTTCAAGTAATTGCGCTTCGTTGCTATTCTAACTCCATTGAGTTTTGATTCTGCATCTGGCAATTCTTTACTTGCAGCAAACAGAAGCAAAGATGATTGATACCGACTCCTCATAGATTTTAACCGGTGCTCTGTTAGTTCTAATAGCGCTTGGTGCTAAATCTGCCTGACATATATTGTTTTGCTAGTAATCGAAATTCCAAACTAAATAGATGAGAAACTACGACGTTACCACTATTGCTGCCACAGTGATGTAGGGTTGAAATTTACATGAGTTATATGTGAACATTTCTTTAATAACGAAATTATTTTAATCGTAATTTCTTTTTAAGTATTAGGTTGGTGCAAAAATAATGTTGGTTTTTTTACACCCCCCCATGTATATATATATATATATATATATATATATATATATATATATATATATATATATATATATACATATATATATACATATATATATACATATATACATATATATATATGAAAATGATAAACCGACATTAATTTTGCACCAACCTAATAATTGTATTCAATTTTTTCTAAGCCTATAACGCCAATTATATCTCCTGTATTTTCAAACAGGTAATTTTCTATATCGAAGGTCTTTTGAACTTTTCAAAGACAGCTGTAAAAAGGGTTTAACTGTTGAGGTGTAAGTGTAGCATTGGGAACCCCAGCTTAAATGCTATCTAGGTAGTTGTAGAAATAGCAAGTTATGTAGGCATATTTTCGATTCCCATAAGCGAGTTTAGTGGGGTCACAGAAGGTTAGATTTCACATCCGTCAAACTCAAGTCACCTTTTGTCAACCTAGTTAGATGCACCGGAGGGGTAATGGGAATTGTGGTCGTAGGTTTCCGGTTGGCGACCACATGTGAGAGTTGGTTTTGGACTGCAGATGAAGCAGACGTGACATTAGGTTCTCTCCTCCGACAACCATGGGTTCGAGACATAGGCTTGCCTTTTTAATAAAACAAATTGGAGCTTTAAATCCATCTCGTGTTATCGATGCATCTGCAGCAGTGACCACTCCCCATGAGATGGCAGCCCAGCGACAAGTAGATATTATCCACTCGACAAGGCAAGCAGGTATGTACACATTACATATTTGCGCATACATGTCGAGACCCTTCAAGACAAGAAACTGTGTAGGAATGGAACACACACACACACACACACATACAAGTAATAACACATATGTAAGAACACACAGACTTAAAAGTACCCTTAATCGTAAAAAGAATCGTAAAAAGAATCGTAAAAAGAAACAGTAAAAGAGAATAGCAACAGGAACGTTTAGAAGAATAAATAAATAAAAAGAAGGACGCAAAAAACCATCTTTAACATAAAGAGTCAGCGGTGTTTCTCTTTTGATCGAGAAACGCGGAACAAAACGTCATCACCTGTGTATCTTACTCTCTTGTTACTTATTTATAACTAATTTCGCCACAAACAAGGTATGTTGCCACTTGAAACATAGGAGGATACTATTTGGGATCATGTCTAACAGCGGGCTCTAGGAAGTTGGGCAGTGAAATATTTGTTCACATTACATTTAAATTTCTGCATATTAGTGCAGTAACTGAAGCAAGAAACAGGGAGGGAATTCAAAAGTCTAACAGTCCGACAGAAGAAACTACTAGAGTAGAAGGGTTTCCGGCATCTATGATCTCAAAAGTGAAGGGGTAGGATTTTGTTGATTGTCGGGCTAGTCGAAATATGTACGCAGGGGGGGGGAGCACAAACTATGACGCCATCAGAGCCAATTCTAGTAAAGTGTTTGTAAGACAGGCGTAGGGATGCGATATAAATGCGGTGGAGCAGAAGTTGGAGTTTGTCCGACAATGCTGGACTTATAATATTTGAGACTCTGTTTTGGACACTAGCAATAAGTCACTAGTGGTAGATGCACCAAAACAGGTGTCGCAACTATACACGATGCGTGGGCAATTGTGTTCTTTGTAAAGATATAGGACGATCTCTGGTGTCAGTAATTTTCTAGCACAATTTACTTAGTGCACTCAAATAATGTTATATTTTTTTTTTATTATCTTGCAATTTACTCGTCTATATTTTAGTAAACTATTTTTAAAAAATGCTTTAGGTTCTTTGAATCACAAAAAAATTAAGTTTGTAAAGCCAGTTAAAGATGGCAACATAAAAAGGCAAAACTTAAAATTTGGCCTTCTGTTCACGCTCTCTCTTTCTCTCTCCCCCTCTTTCCATATATATGTGTGTGTGTGTGTGTGTGTGTGTGTGTGTGTGTGTGTGTGTGTGTGTGTGTGCATTTTCCTACACCATAACTCTGTCCATTTTCAGTCTACAGACTCGAAATTTGATATAAAGGGTATGGAGATTTGGAAAATCTTTGTTATCGGTTTTCGGCCAGAAATTTGGCTGTTAAGGGATCAAAGTTCGACCATTTGACCTTTGAAAACTCTATCAAATTCCTCTGACAATTGGGTCTAAACACTTGAAATTTCAGATAAAGATTCCTTGGACATAGATCTAACTTAATAACTTGATTTGAGCGCAAAACAATAAATGTTAAGGGATCATAATAGGAGTCAAAGTTTAAAATAATTAATCAGACAATTTCTGGTCTAAACATTTGAAATTTTACATAAAGTATATTCATAGATAGGTCAAGCTTTTTAGTCGGTTTGGGTCGAAAATTTGAGCAACGAATATATAAATGTATGCATGTATGTGAGTATGTCTGCCTAAAACTTTCGACAGAGGCGATGGATTTTCATAAGACTAATATCATCTTGAAGCTTTACTCTTCAGACGAGAAATACCGAATAGTTGGCTAAAAACATTCATTTCTTCACCCTTAACTGGGCACTTTTCTACAGGGAGGGGGTTGCTTTTTCCGCCGATATTTTCAAAAGTCATCCCCTTTTTTCGATTGTCTAGCCTTAATTTAAAAATAGGTCACTTCCGGTTCGGCGGTGGTCGTAACAGCAAAGACATCACGTTCTTTTCCCATTCTTTTCCTCCTTTTCGGTACGGGTTCGAGCCTGCCTTCCTACTACCACTTTTTTTTTGCTCAACATACATCTCCAAACACCCGGGCAACGCAGGGCTTAAATGCTTGTATATCTGTAAAAGTGAAAGTGTCTGTCTGTCTGTGTGTGTGTCCCTATACAATAACTCTGTCAATTTTCAGTCTAAAGACTCGAAATTTTATATACAGGGTATTGAAAGTTGGGAAAACTCCTCCGCCATTTTTGCGTACAAACAATTAAAATTTTAGATGTAGATTCCTAGGACATGGGTCTAACTTAATAACTTGATTTGTGCCAAAAACAATAAATGTTAAGGGGGTCATAATAAGGGTCAAAGTTTTTTAAAAAATTGACCTCTGCGGTCTCTACCAAATTACTCAGACAATTTCTGGGCTAAACATTTGAAATTTTATATGAAGGGTATTCAGATATAGGGCAAGCTTTTTACTCGGTTTGGCTCTAAAATTTGAGCTATCAATATATAAATGTATGCATGTATGTGTGCATGTCTTCCTAAAACTTTCGACAGAGGTGGCGGATTTTCACAAGATCAGTATCGTTTTGAAGCTCAACCCTTCAGACGACAAATAGCGAAAAATTGGCTAAAAACATTAATTTCTTCCCCCTCACCTGGGCACATTTCTACAGGGAGAGGTCGCTTTTTTCGCAGATATTTTCAAAAGTCATCCCCTCTTTTCGATTGTCTAGCCTTAATTTAAACCTACGTCACTTCCGATTTGACGGTGGTCATAATAGCAAAGTCGTTGCATTTTTCCCCGTTCTTTTCCTTCTTTTCAGTACGGGTTCGAGCTTACCTTCCTACTACCACTTTTTTTTTTTTGCTCAACACATACCTTCAAACACTCCGGTAACGCCGGGCACCCATGGTAGTATATATATAAAAATGAAATTGTCTGTGTGTGTATGTGTGTACATTTCCCTATCAAATTACTCGATCAATTTTCAATCTACAGACTCGAGATTTGACATAAGGATTATTGAGATTTGTGAAAAAAACTTTTACCCGATTTTCGGCCAGAAATTTGGCTGTCAAGAGGTCAAAGTTCAACGATTTGACATTTGATAACTCTACCAAACTCCTTCGCCAATTTCGGGTCTCAACACTTGAAATTTTAGATGTAAGTTACTTGGACAAGGATCAAATTTTTATTTGATTTGTGCCCAAAACAATAAATGTTAAGGCGTAAAAATTGGGGTCAAAGTTTTAAAAGTTTGGCCTCTCAGCCAATCATTTGGTCTAAACATTTGAAATTTTAACAAAGTTTATTCGTGTTTTTTTATGGTAAGCTTTTTAATCGGTTTTTGGCCGAAAATCTAGCTGCCCAGGGGTCAACGTTCAAAAGCTCTCACTTTTGTGGTTTCTAGCAAACTATTCAGCCAATTTTGGGTCTAAACATTTGAAATTTAATATAAATTGTAATCAGACGTGCAGCAAGATTAGTAATCAGTTTTGGGGCGATAATTAGGCAGCCAAGGGGTCAAAGTTGAAAGAGATGACCTTTGCAGACTGTACCAAACTCATCAGCCAATTTTGGGTCTAAACAGTTGAAATGTTAAATGTAAGTTACCTGGACATTAGTCAAAGTTTTTAATATATATATATAAATATGCACATAAAGTTATGAACAGTACATAGTGCACAAATAATCTTTTGTTGATGAGCCACGTCAAACAGGCAAAATTCGAGTTTTGCTAAAACCAAACGTTTTATTTACCCTAGAAGATTGAATCAGTTCGTGTCATTGAATAATTGTTTAAAAAGAATGTTTTCTTATATATTTTTTGCTTTTACGTAATCTCACGAAGATGCCTATCCCTATTCCACAACTCGCTTCACAGTGGCTTTTATTTTTTATTTTCTACAGCCTAACAGAATACAGGCGATTTATATACTAGTAGTAGTAGTAGTAGTAGTAGTAGTAGTAAGCAATAAGAAATTCAACTCACCCCCTAAAAAAAATCTATTTTACAAATGCCTGTATGCGTTTTTACTTTATTACTTTTCTTTTATAGTGCAGTTACACTCCCAATCCTTAAAAACCTAACTTTCACTACTATTTAATCTATAATTGTAAACAGGGAAAATGCGTTCAATTTAAACTAAATGAATGTTATACAACGTGGACAGGTATTTCAAAGAGTATTTTTTTAATGCTGTTGATTTTAATAAAAGCTAGTATTACTATTAAATGAACGGGGTCTACATTAGGCACACCCCGTTTTATGTGCCAACACTTATAGATCATTAATCTCTATTTGTGTCTAAAGACTACACAACTTGAGTTATACATGCACAATATTTTTGATCAAATAAAAAGGGATTTTTTATAAGAAACAAGTTTAATACGACTTCCTTAAAACAATAATATTAAAGGTGTTGTAGAAAATTCGTACTTTTCTACGATGGCTTATTCGTGACATCCTCGACTGGTTTTCGTGCATCTTAGCACTATCTGACACCAAAAAAATGCAATGTATCCATAGTGAATAACGGTCTCTGCGTGGTGCATAGCATGTTAATATACATAGCTTTAGATATTTTATTTACCTTCTTGCGAGAAGTTGAAACATGATGAGATGTGGTTTGGAGAAAGTGTACTAGAATAAGCGCACTTTAATGGACGAAAAATCCCCGAGTAGCCATATCAGCATTCCCCAGTAAGGATGCTTTAGACGATTAGCAATAAACTAACCTCTTCTTGGAGAGAAGGTAAAACATAGGAGTTGGATCTCCTCATAGGGTTGGACAAAACCTCAGCTTGACAGCAACAAAGCCACTGTCGGGTTAATTTGCATCTGCTGTAGTGTAGGTTGAACTATTTAGGAAATAAATTAACTTACCAAGACACAATAGAGTTACGACTAAGCGTCGTGGCATTTATTGATGGCAGTTATAGCCACAGAATCGGGCGCATACTATATAAAACATACTTTTGTTGATACTCTATTGTTAATTATACCACTGTATGTGCCTTAATTATTACTGACCGTTCAATGCCATAGCAGTATGATAATGCGGTGGATCAGGAGAGCTAAATGTGAACCAAAAAAATCCTCGATTCTTTATGGTTAGTTATAATTACTGCATCAACAGGAGCTTCGACAGATAGAAGATTCGCAGATAAATCTTAGCAATGGGAAATTACAGTGCCTTAAATCGGTGGAGAACAGTAAAGTCCACAACTTTGGCGAACCAGATAATTATCCTGCTTTTAACGAGTATTTCAGTTGAACATGCTAAACCACACATCTGATGACACAACAAAGCATTTGACTCCTAGGTGGAGTTTTGTTCTCGAGCATGCGGCAAAGCTCTCCAGAGTATCGACATCCCAATTGTACACTATTACGTCCACATGTTGCTATTTTACGCATAGAATCGGCATTCAACCATGACGGATTAAACCTTCTTCATTCGAAGGAGGAGGTTTTTAGGGAACACAAAATTTACAAGCGGTTCTCAGTTCTATGTATATCCCCGTCAGAGAAGAGAGCAACGTTTGGTTTTGGCAGTCCATGCGGGGAGGCGTCGACATCCTACATACAGCGCCTAGTATGCCCAAATGGTCACTCATCTGGTACTGGCCAAGCTTAACGTTGCTTAATTTTGGTGATCTAATGAGAACCGGATTATCACTATGATTATACCGTATGTGATTTGACGCATATCTGATAGGAAATGGATTGTTTATAGCTTCACAATGATTATACAGATGCAATGGAGATTTTTTCTGTATTTGATTGTTTGCCACATTTTTCCGTACAAAATCACACTAGAGACATTGATAATACTGTTGTCGCCAGACTACTCCATTTAGGGGGTCAACAAATGGTTTAGTGTGTAGCGTAGCGTCAGTATACTTGTGTACACTTACCTGCTGGTGGTAGTCTTTCTTTTATTTTTTAGATTTTTTATCGTAATTTGTTTTCGTTTCACAGGAAAATCTCAAGTCGTGGTGTTAAACAGAAACGTTGGTTTATTTCCCTCAAAAAAAAGTTTCAACAGCATTGTAAAGTGAAGGATCCTGGGTGAATAGAGTAATCCAGGGAAAGGGGTGGCATACTCCTCAACGCCTCGGTTTAGTAATCAATGCAAATAAAGCATTTGAATCACTCTCGGCTAGGATCGCCCAATTTGCATATTAATCAATCGCGATAAAAGCGTATATTTGACGCATGTGATTTCTAACCGTGAAACAAACTTGAGGATTATAATATTTTGGGGAGGTATTGAAAAACAAATTAGATTTTCTCGATGCATTAGTTTTAACTGTCTAAATAGTTTACTTGTGATTCGTGAGGATGAACGATCGAAAGAAAATTGCATTGATCAAATATTCCTAGGTCTGAAGTAACTCGTAATAGTGTCTGGTGTGCAATTTGTGTATCCATTTGATTACAGTTTTCGTCTGCATTATGGAATTTAAGACTGTTTTGTTGATAATACATTTTATGTTGTTTGTGTTGTGATTTGACGTGTTTGAGTGCCATGGCGCCAGGTTAATGAACCGAATTGTTCCTGATTGAGTTTTTATGGTTATTAAGCCTTAGGTAGAATTGAGTGTGTCTCTTTCATATAAAATGTTCTCTATCTTTCTCGCTCTCTTATCTCCTTTTCATCTGTCTCTCTCTCTCTCTCTCTATATATATATATATATATATATATAGAGAGAGAGAGAGAGAGAGAGACAGAGGAGAGAGAGGGGGGAGAGACAGAGAGACAATTATAGATACGAGGTAAATATATTTTTTAAAAAATAGTCACAGAATTTAGCATAAACAACAATTTTGTGTACGATCGTTTCAGAGATGATATAAGTATTTATTAATACCAGGTCTCATCAGCGCAGGGAACCTATACCAACTTCAAAGTTGAAACATAACATCATGACGACCATTGTTGCATTTCTTAGGTAAAGATTGTAATCAAAATATGAGAGGATTTGACCTTTTATGTAGAAGCATAGTGCAGTATTTTTCAGCACTTTATCTTGATTTTTGTCCTCGGTCAGTGAAGGAAAAATTCTTCTAGACTGAAGCAGTTTTTATTTTAGATCAGAATTCAGCGTCCCCTATTTTAAGAAATTGAATTTTCCATACATTCTAAACACATTTTGTGCTTAGCTCTGCCCCTATGAGAAGGCGCTCCAAAAGAACCAACAACCTTTTTTGTTAGGCGTTATTTACCTAATAAACGGATAAAATAAATAAAGGGGTATATCGGAGTGGAAAAATCCATCTGATGTTGAATTCGGGAGATTTTTTAGCAACATTGTATTATATTCATAATCGTCCGTAATTTATATTTGTTGCTTTTGTATGATTTTCTTGTCCGTTTTCCTCCCTCCTTTTTTGCTGAATGGCTGTTTGAGCTTTGTATCTTTTGCTTTTGGTGATTGAAAGACTTCGAAATTTAGTTTCGCGTTTGATGTCTTTTTTCTGTGTTAGGAGGTTTAGCTTTGTTTTCCAACAAGCTTATTGAGATTTAGTCTTCGCAATGACTTTCAAACCAAACATCATTAAAAGAAAGGAAAACGCAGCATTTTTATAAGAAAACGCATATAACAATATGTATTTATTTACGTAACTTACACCGTTCGATGTATGTTACTAGAAGTTGAGAAAAGGAACAGTTCACTGCCGAAAGTTTTCTGCAAGTGAAGATAGCTTTGCTTGAGGTTTAAGCGACGAAGGCAGAAAAGAGAACATGTTTCTTCGTGCATACCTGGGAGTTCTCTGTCTTACATTTTTTTTACATAGGCATCACCACTTATCAAGGCCCAGAGGCCATTTGAGGATGAGGGTTAAATAGTGTACAGTAGAAATTGGACAATATAGTAATCGTTAGTAATGGAGATTCGGTAAATTTAACTTATATGGAACGGCTCATCAAAAACGTGTTTACGTTGGACTTGAAGATAACAATATTGCAGTCAGCTGGAAAGCAGAAAAACGGAAGACAGTTCTATATGGGGGCTCATTCTAAGAAAGAATCTTTGATCATGGAATCTACTTTTAGGTTTAGGCACAGATAAAGAGTAGGGGAAATTAGTGATAGTGTTTTCTCCTAGACGTGTGTTTCTTGTGAAAGTTTGGCGAGTGGAGCATAGAATGAAGCTCAGCCGAGCACTTCCCATGAAAATAACGATAAAGCAAAGACAAACTCGCAGTATTTCTTCTGTGAGAAAGAGGTTGCAGGGAAGAGAAAAGGGCATCCCCCACAAGGCTACGGTCTATTTTAAACTCTATCAAGGCAGGATAAGTACTTTCTAGCAGCTCCTGCCCAGATGTGGCAGCAGTACTCAATCCTTGGACGTACCTGGCTCTTATATAGATAGAGAATTGCATCAGCAGTGAGATATCTACTGGATCGATAGAGGGATCCCACCATTTTTCCAGCGGCCTTGACAACGAATTTAATGTATGTGTTCCATTTAAGATCAAGACGAAAGCCATTCATTTCAATTGATGCAAGATGGAGATCAGAGCGTTGATGATGTAAAGATAAAAGCTTGGTTTTAGACGCATTAAAAGTAACCAGCCACTCCTTTCCCCATTGTACCACTTGCTCAAGATCAGAGGAGAGAGAATCGGAGAGAACTTGGTCGTTTACTGTCTTAGATGTGCTACCATAGATAGTAGTGTCATTAGCATAGATGTCTATGAATGATGTAAGGATGTGATTTGGAAGATAATTAATATAAATCAGGAAGAGAGTTGGGCCCATAATGGACCCCTGAGTGACTCCAGCATTAATACTGTGAGCTTCTGATTTCTGCCCATCGACCACTACTCTTATGAACCCATCAGAGAGAAATGATTTAATAATTGAGAAGACATTTCCAGCTATACCGTAGCTGGAGATCTTGTGAAATAAACCTTTATGCCATACTCTATCAAAGGCCTTTGATATGTCAAGAGCAATTGCCCTAGAAAGGTAGCCTCCGTCAAGAGATTAGCTAATTCTATGAGATATAACTGTAAGCACATCTGCTGTAGATCTTGCAGAGCGGAAACGATATTGCGTGTCACTAAGAAGGTTATTTTTGTTGAGATGGTTGATTACTTCTCTATTTAACACAGATTCCAGCAACTTACTCATGGCGCACAGGAGACTTATTGGCCTGTACTGTGAGGGAGATGAGCGATCGCCTGAATTCTTAAATACGGGGTATACTGATGAGATTTTCCAGGGTGACGGCAAGCAATTCTCCTTAAGACAACGTTTAAACAGTTTTGTAAGTATGGGCGCAAGTTCTGGTTAAAGTCTTTTGAGTACTATAATTGGAATACCGTCAGGACCGGTTGCTTTACTGGAATCAAGGTTTTTGATTAGCTTGGCAACATCACGTACAGATATTTGTATATCATATAGCATATTTTCTGATACAGGAGGAAATATTGGAGGTTGGCAGCCTTGGTCGCAAAGGGTAGAATTAGCTGCAAAGTTCTTGGCAAAGAGTTTTGCTTTGTCTGATGCTAACGAGATTACCTCAGGTCCATTGATGAGAGTTGGGATAGAGCACACGCTTCTGTTCGGGATTCTGTTTGCTATTTGCCAAAACTGGTGGGAACCAAGCCGCTGCTCAGCTACTTTGGACTTGACGGATTGAGCATACAACTCTCTTGCTTTCTTTATTACTTTTTTACAGTGGTTGCTGGCAGTTCTGAAATTTGAAAAGGTCTTGAAGTAGCTGATCAATATTTCGGTCGAAATCAATACACCCTGATATCTCATTGGTCCTCATGTGATGAAATTATCTTGCATGGCAATGTCTGTGATTGCTTTTGGTGTACCCAATTTATGTCTCCGGTTGTTTCAGTGTTAGGTACGCACAGTCGACTAGGCCTTGTCTTCTTTTCTGGACGGATTGCCTTCGACTGGGTATATAGTATCTGTAAATAGCTCGGTTACTCCCATTTTCACTCTACTCGGAAATAGTTTACATGAAAATCGAAAAGCGTCGTTAAACTCAGAATCAGCGTTTTAAATATTCATCAACTTTATTAATCTAAGCAATATGATTTGCTGTCGGCGAACAGTCACGTGGGTGCTCTAATAATAAATTTCCATAATCGCTTTCCATTAACTTTGTCTGCAGTTCTTTGATTTAACCTCTGTAACAAAAATAGAAAGCTGAGGAAATATCTATAAGGTTCTCATGGGAGAATTGCATTCTATTGCTTTCTCGTGTCTCAAAAGACATCCGCGTCATGGAATTTATATTCCCGGCTAATAGTCTGAAAATAAATAGCAATGCAATTTTTAAATCTGACTACGGAACTAGAAAATTAAAACGGATACAGATTAACACATGCACACACAATACGCGCACATTTACACACATGTAAAATAAATGCGCACATAAGAAGCGCTAGAAAAATGCTTGTCCCCAAAGAGAACAGCTTTGCACAACTTTTATATCCTCTTACGAAGATTAAAACCAATATATAATGATACCAAACCTTATATTTAGAATCCTTATTCAGGGTTTGCTAAAAATCTATTTCATTATTTTGATTCTAGAAAATGTCTAAAATTGCAGAGATTTTAAGAAGAAATTGAAACTCACTGTCTAGGTTTTGGTTTTGATCTACTCTCGGGTATGTTTTTATTTTCCAAAATTGAACGGTTTATAAAAACCAATATACTAGCATGTACATGTCTCAGTGTCTGTATGAATTAAAATATAATATTTATGCATATTTTACGATCGGGACCCACCGGTTCATGTTAGTATATATATATATATATATATATATATATATATATATATATATATATATATAGAGAGAGAGAGAGAGAGAGAGAGAGAGAGAGAGAGAGAGATTTTTTAGATTCCGTTTTTCGAAAATAAGGGTTGTTGCCTGGTGAGGTCTCTAGTTAATAAATACTAGTAGACCGAAACATGCTCATGACTGTGTAGCAACAAACTATTGCTTATGTAACCTGCTCTACTTCTGTATTGAGCACTCTTGTATGAACCTCGTTATATTTCACTGGTTACCCTACCTTTGGAAAATAGCAACCCCAAATCATATATATATATATATATATATATATATATAGAGAGAGAGAGAGAGAGAGAGAGAGAGAGAGAATTAGATTCCAGTAATCATATTTTTATTTATTCATAAAAAGATAATTTCTTCAAGGACCATTTCGTTAACAATTAGACAGTCAAAATACAAAGTTATATATCTTGTTTATTAACTAAGTTGACGGACAGGCAAACGAATCGTTTCCGGAACACCAGGAAAAAGAATAAGAGCAATTCTCTTCATATCCCTTATTTTTCTTCTTTTTTTTTAATCGTCAAACACCAAAACCGAGTCTTCTTGAGTCAGTTCGCCGTTTTATAGCGAGATGAAAGTATCAAAATCCTTCTCAATGGGTTGGGCATCATATTGAATTGCTGGGTCATTATTCAACATGTTTTTGAAGTGGTTCTCACATGTCTGAAGTCGCGCATTACCTTCGATGAATATTGTGTTTGCTTTGCCATCAACTCTTTAATATTAATAGAGAATAGCAAGAGAATATATTTAATAATAAACAATTATCATCATCATGACGGGAACCTTGCTCGGACCAATGTGACTCTTCCTCTCCAGAATTTTCTGTCTTCCATCAGTTGCCTCAGATCTTCAGGTTCACAGTTGGCGTCGTGTGCTATTTGTTGGATGTACGTGGATCTAGGTCGTCCTTTGCTTGCGTGTCCGTGTCGTGGAGTCCATAGCAATACATCACTCACCAATTCATGCTTGCTCCTCAGACAATGGTCAGCAAATCGTAGGCGTCTTTCTCTGATGGTATTAAATATGGTAGGTAGGTTGTCATATAGTTGCTGCTTCGTGGGATGATTTTGCCAAGATATATTTAATACTGTTCGTAGCATAGAGGTGTATGTGCCGTCTAGTTTTCTTTCCAATCTTTTGGTGAGTGTCTAGATTGTAGCACCGTAAACAAGGACATACTTTACAACTGCCCTGAAGAACTGCCTTTTCAGTTTGTTAGTTAGTCCCGAAATCCATACTGAACGCAGCCCATTCAATGCGGCCCAGGCTTTTGAGATGCTAATTTCGATATATCTCTCTGTGGAAGCTATGTTGCTGCCTAGATACGTAAACTCAGCGACTTCTTTCAGTGTTGATAAAATCAGAGCCCTGATCTCTCCTTTCACATTTAAAGTCATAAAGTTTTTCTTATCCGCATTAATGTGGACACTAATGTCATGTGCAAACTTTTCATGTTTACGTAACAGTGTTTGCGCATCAGCAGTGTTGTTCGCGAACAAAGCAATATCGTCTGCGTAATCTGCATCAGTTATGTGTGCTGATTGATGACGTCTGTTTCTGGATTCATTTAGGGTGAAGCCTAGCGTGTTGTGTATATCAACAGAGGTGATATATTTAAATTATAATTATTTTATATTTAAATATAATAAACAAACAATATTATAATGAAGCATAACTAAAACCTCTATATAATAAAGAAATTATTTTTGTTATCAGTACAATAGCGAGTAAGTTGCATGGGAAGTTTGTAAAAAAAAACACACAGAGTACCAAGTTATATCATATAATATAACCATGATAAAAAAGTAAATCCAAAAATAAACGTAAAAGCAGCTTATTCAAATACACATAATGTGAAAGCTACAAAATCATCGAATCAAACAATAGATGATGGTAGAATTACAATAGTATTACAATAGATGATGGTTGTATTACAATAGTATTACAATAGATGATGGTAGTATTACAATAGTATTACAATAGTATTACAATAGATGATGGTTGTATTACAATAGTATTACAATAGATGATGTTAGTATTACAATAGTATTACAATAGATGATGGTTGTATTACTACTATCATCTATTGCTTGATTCAGTGAATGTTTAGCTTTTTAAAAATAAAAGTAAATGACTTAACCCACCATAGAGTAAGCATTATCTAAACGATATCCTTTAAATAGTACAATACTATTGAAATAATTGTTTTACGAGAGTGAACTTAGTAAGATTATCATACTCAACATCAATCAACCTAATGTCAACACTCATAGTTTATAATAACAGTAAAAAAAAATCGGAAGATATATATTTAAGTATCAAATAACTATTCAACTCCTCGATCAGAACCCTAATGTAATTGTGGACATGTTAATAAATATTTATTAGGATGGAGATGTCTAATCTTAAACATTAATGAAATGTAACAGTGGTATTTCATAGAGGAAATTAGCATAGTAAACTTTGGATGAAACTGAAAATGTATAATCACGTACATTAAAAATAATATGTGTACCACAACGATAACCCACAATTATTTATTAAATATGAAATA
Source organism: Euprymna scolopes (assembly GCF_053919585.1). Taxonomy (NCBI): domain Eukaryota; kingdom Metazoa; phylum Mollusca; class Cephalopoda; order Sepiida; family Sepiolidae; genus Euprymna; species Euprymna scolopes. The sequence goes on along the minus strand of NC_136497.1, from coordinate 42,964,517 downwards.
AAATCATAAATACGATACGAATTGAAATGGTCTATTATATTTAGAATAAATTGATATCTCTGATAAATTTGGAAAATGTAACCTGTGTGTTTCTTGAATAGTGCTGTATTATAGTATCTAAGAGGAATTTAATTAATATAAAGCAGAAAATCCTTCAAAATTGTATGCATTGATTATAATTCGCTATTTTACGATTTAAGACAATTAATGATCCAAAGCAATACCTTAAAAATAAACTCGCGATATGTGAATAATTTATCCCTCGGTAATAACAGAGTGAAAAATATTGTATAAAATACATAGTTCAAATTATTATAAGATATAAGAATAATATATATATAATCTTAAATAAATATGAAGTTTATAAATATATTATAGTAACAAAAGTGATTACTTCTATAGTTAGTTTGTTATTGTTCCTTAAGATATTCAAAGTAATTATTAATTAGATAATTTTTAAGGAAATCACGCATCCTTTGATTGAATACTATAGTTTGAGGATATATCCTACTGTGTATAGTAATTCACAGACAAATTGTTTCGTTATATAATGGTTCTCCAGTGCGGCTAGACTAAAACCTACCGAATCCTTAATCATTTAGTTGACAGTAGGCAGCTATATCCATTAGGCCACGAAATAACTATGGTAAATGATATCTACAATATCTATTTATATAAACATAGATCACTGCTTACAAGATGCTAAATTTGTTTATTCACAAAGAGATTTGCATTATGCTAAGAAGCAACATAAGACATCGTTTAGTGGAATGCATCCCAATGATCATGGCAGAAACATAAACATAAATTTAAAATAAAACCTTACAATATAAATCGTCTTAAAAATATCCTACTTCGACCATTACTAATCAAAGAAATATAAACAGAAAAATAAACATAAAATAAATGTAATGTGTTCTGTTGAATAAATACACCGTAACAATTTAAATCGTTTTGAAATTAATAATCTCTTTGTAAAAAATAATTGTTAGAAAAATATTTAAATCGTTTGGAAATAAATAGTCTCTTTGTAAAATATAATTATTAGAAAAATATTCTTGAATAATTAAAATGAATGTAAATTTGAAACAATATATTTTTTCGTTGCATTTGTAAAATAATTATTAGCAAAATATTCTTAAATAATTAAAACAACCCTCGATTTAAAACAAATATTTGTGCATTATATTTTAAAATAATAATCAGCAAAATAGTATTGAATAACAAAAACGAATCTTAATTTTAAAAATATATTTTGCATTGTATTTTTTAAATAGTAATCAACAAAATATTGAATAATTTACTTTCTTCAACTCGCCAAGAGTAATTTTGTTTCAGTAAAAGTTACATTGTATTTCTAATGTTTGGGCGAGGAGTGCGTTGGTAATATTTTTTCTTCCATAGGTTAAGAATGCAATTATTAAAAGTTAAAACACACAAAAGTTTAAGAGTTATAGAATCCAAATATTTGATAGAATAAAAATTTACCGGACAGAGATTTTCACGAATGAAAACAAAATAAAGAGTTTTTCATTGAATACTTTTATCTTAGTACCTTCTCTACCTCTCCAGGGAGAATCTCGCTCCATAGAGGTGCTTTCGGTTTTAAAATGACGCCTCCCCCCCCAACATCAGATCAAAACCTTTACACTCATTTGAAACACGCTGAAAATACATAAAATATCTACTTTCACCAATTCTATTACAACTTCATTTTTCTTTCTAAGAACTTCCGCAACGTTACAGGAACAAACATAAATAAACATCCGGGTCGGCATTCCTCCCCCCCCCCTTTTTTAATAAAAGCATTTATTGCCGTTACTCTACCGCCTCTACACCACTTGAAAAGTCTCTCGATGGCTGCCAAATGTCGATCTAACCTGAGCGTGTTTCTCTTTCTTCCGACCGCAAGCTGCCCACAACCGGCCCATTCTCGCCTTCACTTTACACGTCCGTCTTCTTCGGTGTCGACGTTTTTTGTTGTTGTTTTTTCTTCTCGACCACGTGGTATTTTTTAATTTCCTTTTTTCTTTTCGCGCCTGCTCGCGCACATTTTTAATAAGTTTAAACGTTGCTCCTGCTGCTAATACAATCACTTGCTGCTGCTGCTGCTGCTGCTGCTGCTGCTGCTGATGATGATGATGATGATGATGATGATGATTTTTCACGCGCTCATACGTTCTCTGTTACACGTCTATTTAATTTATCCCTTAAATTAAAATAAGATTCCTGTATTATGTCACGCTATTGTAAATTATTTTCTAGAAACTGAAAAAGATATATGACGATATAGCAAATTTAACGACCCTGATAATCATCGCAATGACTTTATATTATAAACGGTATCCATGGGTCACGGAAATTCAGTTAAACCATAAATATACGTTATATGTCACGAAATGTTAAATTACCAGTCGGTAAGTCTGTTAACTATCAATGTAATAGAGGTTTCACTTTCAGTTTTCAAATGGAAGACTATCAGTTTAAATTATATTAGAAGCTGTTTTTTTTTTATTAAAATGTCTTCGTTTTGTTTCCTTTTAAACTGATTTGTAATTCAATAAATGATTTGTGTAAATTGCTTTAAGGTTGTTTTCTTTTTGTGATTAATCTACCCACGCAGTACAATTTAAATGATCGTCGACAACCAAGAATGTTGTATAAATCGTCGTGCACTGAAGCCACACTGGGAATACCATGCCTGCTCGTTAAACGCCAACGCGTGCGATTTGCATACACTTAGGAGCTGCACGGATGAAAATACATTAAAATGGTTATCAACAACTTAACAAAAAGAGGTTAGTCAAAACGGACAATTTAAAAAGCGAGACTACTAAACGATAAAGGGCAACTGAGGAAAAACGGACAACTGAACCAAACTGGCCAACAGAATAAAAATAACAACTAAACAAATAGACATAACTGAACCAACATAATAAACCGAACAAAAGAGCCAAGTTGATAAAACCGAACAGCTAAATTTAAAAAGAGAAAACTAAACCAAAATGGGAAATAGAAAAGGGGAGACTACTAAACAAAAAGAGCAACTGAACTACAAAACAACAGCTGAACCAAAACGAGTGGATTATTTTAAAGAAATTGACAACTAAATAAAAAGCATTAAGAAGAGCAACTGATTAAATGAAGACACTTGAACAAATGGAGAGAGCTATAGAAATGGGGCAACTGAACCAAAAGGACCAATTAAACGAAACGAGAGAAATTTAAAAAGAAAAACAGAATTAAACGGAACAACTGAACCAAGACAAGACAAGTGAATAAAAAGGGACAACAAAATCTAAACAGACAATTGAAAACAGAGGGAAAACTGAAAAAAAAAGATTTACTGAATCAAACTAAAAAACTTTATCAAAATGGACAATTTAAAAAAAAAAAAAAAAGACAACTACCCATTATAGCAAATGGGTTTTGTTAGTAAATAACATATTTTCTCACTAAAATTGAACTCAGATTAATGTATGAAAATCAACCCTTTCTTAACGATTGGATCAACAGAAAATTCTTAAGCATTTATAAACTTTTTCTTTTAACTTTTGTATGCTGACTGTCACTGGAATCAAAATTCCTAAACTTTTAACAAAAACAAATACATTCAAATCATGTCTTGTAAAACAGGGAATTTGTTTCCGTGTCTAAAGTTTAAAATAACATGAATATTTTAGATCAATATTATTTAGCTAGTGGGACCTGTGGAAATTTCACAGCAGATTCTTTCATGTGTAACAGATTGATTTTGGCATTCTGTGGATGTTCAGCGTAAATGGAGACGACTTGATTTTATTTTAGTTCCTTTTGGAAAAACTACAAAAGTATTTATATAAGCTAGCAAGCAGGTTGTAAAGTACGCTTATATATCATATTTTAATTCTTGTAAATTATTATATACTTTTCCAGTTCAAAATGGGGCTAGTTCAGTTCAAAATGGGAATAGTTCAGTTCAAAATAAGAAATTTAAAATAAAATAATTTAAACTTATAAATATCGTTGGTGCTACAAGATATTGATTTGTTAAATATTTTTAGCCTAATGCTTAGGTCAACTGAAAACCGTGATAACAGGAGAAGTGTGAAAGCATGTATCTTGGAAGCATATGAGATGGATGGAAATTAGAAAGCCCTAGCGAAAAATCTTTCTATTCCGAAAACCACCCTCTATCGTTCAATTAGTAAGGGAAATCAACCTGATACAAGCCTATAAAATGTAAGGTCAAACAGGTGCATTTGGATTTTATTCAAGCACTAGTGAATAAAAATCCTAGGAACACAAAAAATGGGATCTTTGAAAGGATTGAAGCCCAGTTTGGGTTTAAATTGTTCAAATCTACAGAAGCGAAGTATTTAAATATGATGACTTATAAGCTTAAAGCTGTAAGATTTGTGCCCGAGAGGTAAAATTCAATTAATAATAAAAAATAGACATAGTTTATTTCGTTCAAAATTATTGAATTAACAATCAACTGGAAATCCATTTTTTTATGGATGAAACGAACTTTAATGTTCATATTTCCAGGAGAGATGGGCATTCTCTAAAGGGTAGGAGATGTAACGTAGTTTCAGCCGGTACTCAGGTTTCCAATATTCATGTTATTGGATGTATTGGTCCCCATGGCCTCGTGTACCATGAAATTCAAAAAAAGATCTTTTCGAAAGTAAAACACACAGTCTTGGATGTAAGAATGTTTGAGAGCTGCAAAGAGACAATATGGGGGTCCAGTTGTGATGGTTGTTTACAATGCACCATGTCATTCAAACATTGAAGACGTTTTTAGTGAAGAAGAATTTCTAGGATGTGAAGTGCTTAGATTTGGGCCATACATTCCAATGTTTAATCCAATTGACCAAGTATGGTCTTTAATCAAAGCTTGCGTCAAGCAGGAATTTGCTGCTAAAATTGTGAGTATTCTTGCAATGGAGAGAAGAGATGGCTTGTCAATTACTGAACAAAAGGCAAAAGCTTTGACTTCATTAATTGGGGAAGCATTGGGAAGGGTGACACCGGAAGTATGCAATCGTCTCATAGTTGGAATTCAATCTAAAATTCCTGCAACTGTTGCATTAGAAGATATTGTGTTCTAATAAATGACTTGAAGAATTTTATTTTATAAAATGTTAACAATTTCATTGCTAAAATAATTTATAAAATATTTTGTATATTTATACTTATAATACTTTTTCCATTTTGAACCGAACTATTCCCATTTTGAAATGAAGTCCTCCCATTTTTAACTGAAAAAGGTATAGAGTTAATAATGTATCGATTTTTATGCGTTATAAAGTTGTGATTTCAAAAATAAAGAATATATCCATATGACTTGGTGCATCAGCTTGAATCAAAACCGAAACCCAAACTTATGAAAAAAATGTGTGTATATATATATATATATATATATATATATATATATATATATATATATATATATATATATATAACTCGAACACCTTCGGCTATAATCGAAACCGAAGCAAAACATATGAAGAATTCTGGATAAAATTATTTATAAAAAATAGATTACCGAAGTGCCATCAGCTATTCAGCTATAACCGAAACCAAAACTTATTTTTGTAAAATTATTTATTACAATAAATGAAAGTCCATAACAATTAAACGACAATCACTCGGGTGTCAGTGTGTCACACAAAATAAATCACACACATCCTATCCTATTAATATATAGATACTGTAGTCATATTTTTTGTGTTTTTAATTATTCTCAGGCTTTGTATTTGAAAAATAGTGAGCTTAAAATAGCTATTTTGTTATGTTACTTCATAAATTAAAAAATATCTACCTCTATGTACAGTCAAATAGGTGTATATGCTATTATAATAAAAAAAAAGGGATGTGTATATGTTTGCATATTTGTAAGCATAGGATTTACTCGTGAACTAATAAAGCAAACATTATAAATTTTGGAACACATAGGCGTGAGGGTGGGTAATGCTGTCTATATTTTGTTATAATTAATGTAATCGAAATAATATAAAGAAGTGGTGAAAACTCTATGTGAAAATTTAACTTTTTGTGAATTTTTATAACGGTTCTTAAATACCAATTAATAAATAATCCGAAATGTATAGTTTACTTTTGTCATTTTCAAGTGTTTTAGGGATTATAATATGGTCAGAATTTCTTATTTAGAAATTCAAAATATTATATTATTAAATTCCTAGTCGTTACGCATCAATTTTAATTTTTTTCTAAAGATTCTTTGAATTAAAGCCTAAAATTTTACGCGCTTTCTATAATAAAAATTATATCATATAATTTTATCAAAATTAATGTGAGTATTCAAGAAATGTTCTAATCTATGGCTCAGAAACGTGGAGAGTGGCCAGGACCAACACCCACAAACTCCAGACATTCATCAATAGATGTCTCAGAAACATTCTAAACACATGGCCAGAGACTATCTCCAATGAACAATTGTGAGCTAACCCAACCAAACCCCAATGGAGATAGAGATCAAAAAACAAAATAAAACTGGATTGGCCACACCTTGTGGAAGCCTGAATCCAACATCACCAGGCAAGCCCTTGAATGGAACCCGCAAGGCAAGCGTAAAATTGGTAGCCTGGGGTAGACATGGAAAAAAAGTATTGAGGCTGAGACCAGAGCTGCCGGAATGACATAGGCCGAACTGAAAAGGACCAGCCAGAACCGGGTCCGTTGGAGGAGCGTCGTTGCGGCCCTATGTTCCCCAAGGAATCAAGAGGCCTAAAATAAACCATTCTAGAAATAATTATCGGGTTAGGCTTTGCCCGGTCATAAAATACGCGTAAATATGATATTTTAATTTATTCAGATTTCGTATATATTATTATAGAATAGTGATTTCAAAAGTAAAATAAAAAGTATTACAGTGCCATCAGCTAGAATCGAAACCGAAGCATTTAAAGCTGGTGACGATGACTGTACCAAAGGGACACGTATAATAACCGATTAAAAATTAAAAATAAAAATTAACTAAGATGGAGAGATAAAATGTATAACGATTTTTTCAATTTTGACCCATTTTTGATCCTTTAAAAGCAATGTTAACCCATAAAAGAATGGCACGTAAAAAATGCAATCATTTGAGGCCCCTAGCGCCGCGCTTCGACTTTAAGTTTCAGGAGAAATAGAGTTTGAAAATATGGAGACAGACAGACAGACAGTCAGGCATATAGCTGTTTATATATTATATTTAATAATATTATATATTAGTTTCAATTTTCTTAGACGTGCATTCTTTTTGTTTGTAAAATAAATAAATAAATAAATAATAATTGGGAAAGGGCTAAATGTAAAAAAAAAAAAAAGAGAGGCAAAAGGACAGACGTTTTTAATAAGCGTTCGTCCTGTTCCTTTTACAATGAGAATGTCATCTTCTAAATATAAATTTAACCTGTCTGTTTAAATGTATGTATGTATGTATGTATGTCTGCCTAAGACTTGCGACAGAGGTGATTGATTTTCACAAGATTTGTATCATATTAAAGATCGAGCCTTCGGACGACAAATATCAGAAAATTGGCTAAAAACGTGCATTCCTTCACCGTCAACTGGGCAGTTTTCTACAATGAGGGTCTTTTTTATGGGCTTTTTTTTGCGTTGCCATTTTTGCAAGTCATCCTATCGCTTTGAATTACCTCACTTAATTTCAACGGTCACGTCATGGAGTAGCGGTAAAACATCAGGTTTTGTTTTTCACATCCGTCTTCGCGTCACGGGTTCGATGCTACCTACCTACTACCACTTTTTGTTTGCTTAACACACACCTCCAAACACCCGGGAAACGCTGGGCACCCAGGTTAATCTATAATATAAATCTTACCTGTCTGTTTAAATGCACTTATGTATGTATATGTGCCTAAACTTTCGACAGAGGTGATAGATTTTCACAAGATCGGTATCGTTTTGAAGCACGTCCTTTCGAATGACAAATATCGAAAGATTGGCTAAAAACATTAATTCCTTCACCCTCAACAAGATATAGGGTCGCATTTTTCGCCGATATTTTCGAGAGTCATCCCTCTTTTCGATTGACGAACCTTCGCCACTGCCAGTTTGGCGATGGATGCAACAGCAAAGACGTTACGTTTTTTCACGTTCTTTTCCTCCTTCGCGGTACGAGGTCGAGCCTGCCTGCCTACTACCACTTTATTATTATTATATTTTTGCCCAACTCACACCTCCAAACACCCGGGCAACGCCAGGCACCTAGGCTAGTTTCAAATAAATATGACAGACCAATGGACTGAACTTCTTATAGAAATGATTCAATACAAATAAAATATGATATGATCATTCAATTCGCACGTTTAGTGATGAAATTTTGTTTTTCAAACAGATACATGACCGACCAGCAAATAAAACTTATTCTTCATATTTGTGGACGCATGAAATATGCATTATTTTCTACGTAGCCGAGTTCATTTGAAACAAATATTATAAATAAAGATTAATCTTTTATATATATTCACTTACTGATGCGTGTATGAAACTTGAACTAAAACTGTTGTTTGTTTGTGGATATAAAATCATCCGGACGCCGATGTTGGTTTATAATAAGTTTATTTAAAAAGATAAGAACGGTCACAAAAAACATCAGCGGGACGGATTACTTTTGTAGATGTTAAGAAGGATATAGATAGAAAGATGAATAACTTGTTTCCTATGGAAAGAATGACAAGGAGTTAGAGATAAATAGACGAATAGCGTAACAGCTTTTAATCGAAGACGGTATTTTCTGCTTGAAATCTCGCCAACCGAAAATCTTCTCTCGGAAGTCACTTGGTTTCGTTACTTGTGCATGCGACCATCTCTGACCCTTAAAAGTGTTACTAGAGCGTTTCCATTCAAACACGACATTCGTTATGTTACATATATATATATATATATATATATATATATATATATATATATATATATACTCCTATAAATTCGTTTCTCTTTTGTGTGTATTGATATTCATATTAAACTCCCTCTTTTCTTTTTAAATAAAAAGAAAATACAATTTTCTTATAGATGGGTCATGGAATTGAATTCATCTGCAAAAGATCTAGCAAATTTGCATATTCTTTTAAACATTCATTTTAATTAATTCCCTATTAGTTTTTTCGGTTTTCATATAGGATGATCATCTTTAGTTAACTATTACGTATAAATATATTCATGCGGATATTCTACATGATTTATACTTGCATAATATTCGCGTAAAAAGTTTACAGGAAACACAAAATTGTTTCCATATATATTTCTTTAATCTATCTATCTATCTAACTAACTATATATATATATATATATATATATATATATATATATATATATATTATTATTACATTTTCACGCCAAACAAGGCACATTGCCACTGTGGTGTAGAGGGCTACTATCAGGGGCAGCAACTACTGGGGCACTATGTTGGGAGTTGGGCAGCAAGATGTCGGTTCACGTTACACTTGAACTTCTGCATGTCAGTTCACTTGGTGAAGCAGGGACCTGGAATGGAATTCTAGAGTCTAACGATTCTGAGGAAGAAACTACTGGAGTAGAAAGATCTTCTACATCTAGAGATCTTTACTGTGTGGGGGTGGGATTTAGCTGCCTGTCGAGTTTGTCGAGGGTGTCTACGTCGTGGGGGCACAAGTGTCTGTAGTTCGTCAGAGCATTCACCATTAAAATACTTGTAGAACAGGCAGAGGGATGCAACACTTCGTCGATAGGACAGAGGCTGAAGCTTAGATGCCAGTTCAGGGCCTATCATATTGACGACTCTCTTTTGAACCTTGTCTAGGAGTGAGAGACTAGCAGCAGATGCACCAGCCCAAATGTGACAGCAATACTCCATACATGGGCGAATGGTGGCCTTATAGAGGTACAGGATACTTTCAGGTGTCAATAGTTTTCTAGCAGGGTAGAGAGAGCCTACCTTCTTCGCGGCGGCCCTGGGCATGTTTTCAATATAATTGTTCCAACTCATGTTTCCTGTAAACGTTAGGCCAAGCAGTTTGAAAGATGTACTCTCAGATAAAGAGTCACTGGCCATTGCTAGTGGTGGTAGAGAAGGTTTCTTGTAATTGTTGAAGGAAACCAGTTTAATCTTGGCAGCATAAAATGTGACCATCCATTTTTGTCCCCATTCCACTTCAGATTGGAGGTCTTCCTCTAGTGTTTTGCAATTTCTTTAGTAATGTGTTCATTTATTTTTCTGTCATGGCTGTTATAGAGTGTTGTGTAATCAGCATATATACGCATCTCAGAGGCAGTTTTGTCGGGGCGGTCATTAATAAATATTAGGAACAATAGAGGTCCGAGGATAGACCCCTGAGGCACTCCCGCATTTATATCACAGTGTTTAGATGTACGACCATCGAGGACAACCTGGATTTTTCTCTTATCTAAGAAGGATTTAATTATGTTAAGTATTCTACCAGTGATACCGTATGATTTAATTTTCCTGAGGAGACCCTCATGCCATACCCTGTCAAAAGCCAAAGATATATCTAGAGCTACCGCTCTTCTCTCCCCCGCTTTGTCCAGTGAATGGTATATACGTTCAGAGATTACAGTGAGGATGTCTGCTATGGAACGGGCTTGTCTAAATCCATATTGTTTGTCAGTCAGAAGTTTAGCACCTGTAAGGTGATGGACTAGAGCATGGTTAATTATGGTCTCAAATATTTTGGCAAAAAGTGGGAGGAGGCTAATGGGGCGATAATTTGATGGGTCAGTTCTTTCACCAGAATTCTTGAATACTGGTACCACAGAAGCAGTTTTCCAACAGCCCGGAGAGCATGATTCATTAAGGCATTTGTTGTAGAGTTTGGAGAGAAGTGGAAGTACTTTGGCTGAGCACTTTTTTAATAGCACAGCTGGGATGAGATCAGGTCCACATGCTTTTGAAGTCTAAAGGTTTTTTTATGATAGCATGTACCTGAGCAGGGGTGATTTTTAGATCGTCTAGCGTGGCGTCTGTCCGTAAAGGAAAGTCAGGCAGGGGGTGGTTGGAAGGGTCCAGTGTGGAGTTTGAGGTCAACCGGCTGGCAAGAATATTAGCCTTGTCGGTTGCTGAGCAAACAACTTCGTGATTGTTGGTTAGTGGAGGAATTGTTGATTGCCCATTATTCACTACACTATTGTAGATTTTACAGAAGTCACGATTTCCTAATGTTTGTTCTTCGATGCCTTTTTTAGTGGTTTTAGTGAATCTCTTAGTTGTCGCTATTTCTTTCTTAACATTACTTCTAGCTTCTATATACTTATGTCTGTTTGAACTGGACTTATGTAGATTAAATCTGCGGTATGCAGGCTGCCTTTGAGCAATGGCAGTTGCGCAAGTATAAGTAAACCATTGAGGAGAGTGGGGCTTGTTATAAAATTTCCGCATGGGAACATGTGCTTCCATTGCTATTTTGAACCATTCAGTGGTCTCATTTGCGCACTTTTCAGCAGGAAGAGAAAAAATATTTCCCCATGGGGCATCTCTGATAAGATCTCTGAATGCTTCCCAGTCAGCCTTTTTATAATATCTCGTTGTTTTGAGCACTGGCTCTTCAGTTTTGGGTCTAGAGTTTAGGGCGATTTCGACCATTATCACTGTATTATCAGCGTTCCCGAGTGGGCTGTCAGCAATTGCTATACAGTCCTCGGGAACTGTGGTCAGAAATAGATCTAGAAGTGATGCGTGTTGTTCTTGCTGGTCAGGGAAACGGGTTGGAAACGTAACCATTTGTGATAGGGAGTGAGATATAGCGAATCTATCTATTGTGCTGCCCGCTGCATCTGTGTGAGTAGAGAATCCAAGCCAGGTTTTTTGGTGAACATTAAAGTCACTAAATACATGTACTTGTGCGCTAGTGTCGAGTGAGAGTGCTGTGTCTATGCTGTCAGCGACTTTGTTTATTATGGTGCAGTCCTGAGTCGAGGGAGAGCTGTAGAGAAAATAAAAGAAGCTAATGTTATGTTGTATGTTTAGTCTGAATCACATAAAGGCTTGATCGTCCTTTTTTACGTTTGTTACACTAGTAAGGGGAAGGGTGTTACGAATGTAGACTCCAAGTCCGTGTATATGTCTGTCTTACGGCAGAGTGGGAGATAGCCAGGCATGTTAAAGTAGTTAGAGGGGATGGAGGAGTGCAAGTTAGTCTGGCTTAGTGCTAAGATATCCGGGTTATTTGTTAGGAGAAATGCTTCAACATCAGCTAAATTAGATCAAAGCCCACGGATGTTTGTGAATGCAAGCCTCAAGGGAGGAGGCAAGTTGGATTTGTTTGTCCCTAGGCCTGGTTTAAGCTTATTTTTTTATTGTACTGTCATCATGCTTTTAAAGAGTTATAGTTATATATATATATATATATATATATATATATATATATATATATATATATATATATATAAGTGAACGTGTCTGTGTATCTGTCTTTCTGTGTATCTGTGTGTATGTCTGTGTGTGTACATCTCGCTACGGAATAACTCTGTCAATTTTAAGTTTACAGACTTGGGATTTGATATACAAGGTACTGAAATTTGGGAAAATCTATGTGATCGGTTTTCGGCCAAAAATTTGGCGATTAAGGGGTCAAAGTTCAACGATTTTTTTTTTTACATAGGCATCACCACATTATCAAGGCCAAAAGGCCACTCAAGGATAAGGATTAAAGAGTGTACAGTAGAAATTGGAAAATATAGTAATCATTAGTAATGAAAATTCGGTAAATTTGTTAACTTATATGGAACGGCTCATCAAGAACTTATTTACGTTAGACTTGAAGACAACCATATTGTAGTCAGCCGGAAAGCAGGAAAACGGAAGATAATTCCACAGGTGTGCAGTTCTAAGAAAGAAGCTTTGTTCATGGAATCTACGTTTAGGTTTAGGTACAGATAAAGAGTGGGGGGAATAATTGATAGTGTTTTCAGCTAGACGAGTGTTTCTTGTGAAAGTTTGGAAAGGGGGGACCATAGACTGACGTTCAGTCGAACACTTTCCATGAAAATAATGATACATCAGAGACAAGCTCGCAACATTTCTTCTGTGAGATAGAGGTTGCAGGGAAGAGAAAAGGACATCTCCTACGAGGCTACGAAGTCTATTTGGATCTCTATCAAGGCAGGACAAGTTCTTTCTAGCAGCTCCTGTCCAGATGTGGCAACAATATTCCATCCTTGGACGTACCTGGCTCTTATATAAATAAAGAATTGCATCAGCAGTGAGATATCTACTGGATCGATAGAAAGATCCCACAATTTTTCCAGTGGCCCTGGCAACAGATTTGATGTACGTGTTCCATTTAAGATCAGGAGTAATTGTCAAGCCCAGAAGCTTGTCAAACCTTGAGGCCTCCTGAAGACGAGAGCCATTCATTTCAATTGGTACCAGATGTGGATCAGAATGTTGATGATGTAAAGATAAAAGCTTGGTTTTAGATGCATTAAAAGTAACCAGCCAATCCTTTCCCCATTGTACCACGTGCTCAAGATCAGAGGAGAGAGAATCAGAAAGAACTTGGTCGTTTACTGTCTTAGATGTGCTACCATAAATGGTAGTGTCATCAGCATAAATGTCTACAAATAAAAAGAAAGAAATGATTAAATAATTGAGAAGACATTTCCAGCTAGAGATCTTGCGAAGTAAACCTTTATGCCATACCCTATCAAAGGCCTCAAATATGTCAAGAGTAGAAAGGTTGCCTCCGTCGAGAGATTTGCTAATCCTATGAGATATAACTGTAAGCACGTCTGCTGTTGATCTAGCAGAACAGAAACCATATTGAGTGTCACTAAGAAGGTTATTTTTGTTGAGATGGTTGATTACTTCTCTATTTAACACAGATTCCAGCAACTTACTCATGACGCACAGAAGACTTATTGGCCTGTACTGAGAAGGTGATGGGTGATCACATGAATTCTTAAATACGGGGCATACTGATGAGATTTTCCAGGGTATAGGAAGCTATTCTCCTTAAGACAACGTTTAAACAGTTTTGTAAGTATGGGCGCTAGTTCTGGTTAAAGTTTTTGAGTACTATAATTGGAATACCGTCAGGGCCAGTTGCTTTACTGGAATCAACGTTTTTGATAAGCTTGGCAACATCACGTACAGATATACGTATATCACATAGCGTGTTTTCTTATACAGGAGGAAATATTGGGGGTTTGCAGCCTTGGTCGCAAAGGTTAGAATTAGCTGCAAAGTTCTTGGCAAAGAGTTTCGCTTTGTCTGATGTTGACGAGATTACCTCAGGTCCATTGATGAGAGTTGGGATAGAGCACACGCTTCTGTTCATGATTCTGTTTGCTATTTGCCAAAACTGGTGGGAACCAAGCCGCTGCTCAGCTACTTTGGACTTGACGGATTGAGCATACAACTCTCTTGCTTTCTTTATTACTTTTTTACAGTGGTTGCTGGCAGTTCTGAAATTTGAAAAGGTCTTTTGCTTTCTTTATTACTTTCTTACAATGGTTGCTGGCAGTCCTGAAAGCGGCTTTAGTTTCCATACATCTATTACGTTGGAAGCAGTGGAAAAAGTGATTTCTGCGCCCAATGGCAGCAGCACATTCTGGAGAGAACCATGGCTAGCTGTTAGGTTTTTGCTGAAACTTTTTAGAGGGTATGAAATGGTCAATACCTACAATTAACCATTCAGTCAGGTCTAATACTATAGAGGACACATCCCTTTTAAACATGGAATGCAGAGGTAGATCAGATATAAATGTACGGAAGCTATCCCAGTCAGCCTTAGTGTATCGATATACTGTACGATGAAGAGGTACGTCTGGGGACTTATTACATTTCATTTTTATCTTAATTGATACAACAGAGTGGTCGGAAGATCCAAGAGGCGACAGAACAGAAACTGAACATAGTTCAGGGCAAGTTGTGAGAAAAAGGTCTAGTAGGCTCGCATACTGGCCGTCATTATCGGGCACACGGGTAGGTTCCTGAACAATCTGAGTGAGGTCATAGGCAATGGAGAAATCATCACAGAACCTCCCTTCATCATCGGTCTTGTTTGAGTGGGTCAACCATTCGACGTTGTGAACATTGGAGTCTCCACATACGTGAATTTTAGCTGAAGGATAAGTAGAAAGGACTTGGTCAATTTTCTCAGATATGCTTTGAAAGATAGTAACTCCGCTGTTGTGGGGGCGATAGAGAGTAAATATAAATGCAGTAGTGTGAGCTAATGCAACCCGGAAGAACATATAGGGTACGTTAGGATCTTCTCTGGAGATGCCCCTACCACATGGAAAGCCATATTTTATATAGGCACATATTCCATGCCCATGGCGATCTTGGGGGTCAGATTTAGAAATTAAGTTAGAGTAACCTTTAATTGCGAACTCTTCTAGGGAAATAGCCTGTCCAATGCCAGTTTCGCTTAAAAATAAAAGGTCTTGTTTAGTATCTTGTAATTGGGTTTCAACCTCTGGAAGGTTAGAACGTAGACCCCTGATGTTGGAGAAGGAGACATGGCAGTAGGGGTCTACGTTGGAAGTTGGAGAACCGGGTTTAATCGTGTATTTTTTCTTGAAACTTGTCATGATGGAATTTTGGAATTTGTGGACTAGGTCGTCAGATTTACTTAGAGCAGGACAGAGAGGAGAAACTAAGAGAGAAAAAGAAACGAAGAATTTTTTTTTTTGTAGCACATGATAAGGTAAAGCCGTAACAATTACCCACTAATATGGCATCGAGAGGCCCCACCAGAAGCTACTGCATGGTCCAGAATCCATTCACCAAATGGCAATACAGCAGCCCCAGTACTTTGCACCTGCTGATAGGGCAGCCTCCTTAGTGGTTAATCGAAGGCTCGGGTCCCTGACTATCAGGCGGATAACGTCAGCCCAGATAAAACGTTTACCTCCAGCACCCTTACTAGTGACATGGCTACAAGGATAGACATAGAAACAGAAAATTTCCGCCATCTCTGCAAACTGTTCGCGCAAAATACTGCCAACCTAGAAAACAGCTTTTTCTTCTCCCTTTGTCAGAAAAATCACTCATTAAAAAATGAGGACTGGGGGACAAATAAAGAGAAGCGAGAGTAACAGGAGCTACCGATAACACATCCACATTTCTACTATTAAAAAAATAAATAAATAAATAAAAAACTATTAAGTATTATACTTATAAAAGTCCAATGGATGTGTTTAAGGGAAAGTATGGTGATAGATTCCCCTCTCACGAACTAGAAATGAATACAATTACCTAATCGATTTGCCCTTTGAGAACTCTACCAAACTCCTCCGACAATTTTGGGTCTAAACACTTAAACTTTAGATATAGGTTTCGTAATAACTTGATTTGAGCCCAAAACAATAAATGTTAAGAGGTCATAATAGGGGTCAAAGTTTAAAAAATTGACCGCTTTTTTTTTAATCAACATACACCTCCAAATACCCGGGAAAAGCCGGGCACCCATATTAGTATATCTATAAAAGTGAACGTGTGTGTGTATCTGTTTGTTTGCGTGTCTGTCTGTGTGTGTACATTTGCCTACACAATAACTCTGTCAATTTAAAGTCTACAGACTACAGGGTACTGAGATTTGGGAAAATCTATGTGATCGGTTTTCGGCCAGAAATTTGCCTATTAAGGGATCAAAGTTCAACAATTTGACTTTTGAGATCTCTACCAAACTCCTCCGACAATTTGGGGTCTAAACACTTGCAATTTTAGATATAGGTTCCTTGGACATGGATCTTACTTAACTTGATTTGAGCCCAAAACAATAAATGTTAAGGGGTCATAATAGGGGTCAAAGTTTTTAAAAAATTGACCCCTGCGGTCCCTACCAAATTACTCAGATAATTTCTGGTCTAAACATTTGAAATTTTACATAAAGGGTATTCAGAGATAGGGCAAGTTTTTAATCGGTTTGGGTCGAAAATTTTTACTTGCCAATATATAAATGCATGTATGTTTGCATGTCTGATCAACACTTTCGACATTTTCGTTTTGAAGTTCAACCTTTCAGACGACAAATATCGAAAAATTGGCTAAAAACATTAATATCTTCACCTTAAACTGGGAACTTTTCTACAGGGGATGGCCTTTTTCGCCGATATTTTTGAAATTCATCCTCTCCTTTAGATTGTCTAGCCTTAATTTTAAAAATGTCACTTCTGGTTTGGCGGTTATCGTAACAGCATAAATGTCAGGGTTTTCTCCCGTTATTTTCCTCCTTTGCGGTACGGGTTCGAGCCTGCCTTCCTACTACAACATTTTTTTTTTTTTTTTTTTTTTTGCTCATGGTCCACATCCAAACACCCGGGAAACGCCGGGCTTAAATGCAAGTAATCTATAAAATTGAACATGTCTGTGTATCTGTCTGTCTGTGTACATTTTTCTACGCAATAACTCTGTCAATTTTTATTCTACAGACTCTAAATTTGATATACAGGTTACTCAGATTTGGGAAAATCTTTGTGGTTGGTTTTCGGCCAGAAATTTTGCGATTAAGCGGTACAAGTTCAACGATTTGTACTTTAAGAACTTTACCAAACTCAATTTTGGGTCTAAACACTTGAAATTTTAGATATAGGTTCCTTGGACATGGATCTAACTTAATAACTTGATATGAGCCCAAAACAATAAATGTTAATGGGTCATAATAGGGGTCAAATTTAAAAAAATTGACCGGTCTTTTTTTATTCATTTTTTTTTTTTTTGCTCAACATACACCTCCAAACACCCGGAAAACACCGGATGTAAATGCTAGTATATATATATATATATATATATATATATATATGTGTGTGTATATATATATATACTAAAACATGCTTTGAATCGATCTGTCACGTCTACCATTTGAAAAGGGATTTTTTCCCAAAATTAATAATGGATATTGTCGCAGACATAACAAGTAAGACATTTGTATCTAATACAACTGAATAAATATATGTATATATAGACATATATGCATGTACTTATTGATTTGTAAATCGCCATTTGTTTTCGTCTCCTTTCACCAACAACGACTATATTTCATTCCTCGCATTGTGATAGCCTTCTAAATCTGTACTACACACACATATATATATATATATATATATATATATATATATATCCCGTCACAAAGATTTTACTTTTCTTTTCTGCTTTGTATACCAATTTGTTTTCTTTCTTTTTCTCTTTTTATTAATTTTCCAATTGACTTTTCATTTCCGCAATTCGATGTTAAAAAGCCCGGCATCATAATTTTAATGTCTATCCGCCCACTGCATTATGATAACATTGGCAAACAAAAAATTGTCATGATGCCTATGATGTTTAAACTGTTTTTACCTAATTTAAAAATTGCTGATTCCCGAAATACTATCATTTTTTGTTCTATCAGGTCTAGTTTTTTCTGCTATGGTATACCCCCTCCCGCTCTGTAAGAAACCGATAGCTATAATAAAAACAGACAAATCAAAGAAACAATATTTTTATGTAACTTAATGGCACATATTCATGAAATCATATGAAGATATTCACAATTAAAGTTTGAAGTAGGTAAGAAACGCTAAGCATAGATATCATCATCCATAAATTAATGTTTTACTGATTTTTTAGAATGGGGGTACTCCGGCATAATCACGCTTGATAAATCAACAGTAGTCTGTAAGCATGGTGGCATCCCAACGACCTTGATAGCGAACTTCCATGTCGCTGATATCTTGATGCAAGCGCTCTTCTTACTCGTCGCTTACATCACCTAGATTTTATGGAAAACGGGCAAAATTGCTGTGCATAAAAATGTAACTTGATACTCATCTTTGCACCCAGGTGATGCAGAAATATGAGGCATGTTTCAACAAGCTCTTTGTATAATTTTTTATTTAATTATTTGGACTATCGTTCTCATCTTTTAGTTGTTGTTATTCACGACGTTTCGGTCAATTATTCCTCTGGCCTTCGTCAGTTTAACGGCGACCGGATAGGAATGTCGAATCCTCCAACTACATTTGCTGCCTTCAATAGCTGTTGTCATCTCACCACGGTTTGGTTAACTAATCCTCTGACTGGCTTTGGGTGGGATCGAAACCGCTACCTCTAGACAATGCTCCCATGGAATCGTAGATATTTCGCATCTCTATTCACTGCAGCACGGGCCACAAAGCTTGTATTTTGTGGTCTTATAAATCCAATTGTTGTTCCAATCGTCCGATCCATACCGATTGTTGTATTATTGAATTAGTTTGGAATTATTTTGGAGATGAGTAAAAACATAAAAATTTATACAATTTACAAATAGAAGATGAGAATAATAGTCCAAATAATGAAATAAAAAAATTATACAATTTACATAAGAACGTATTTCATCAATATATGACTCATCAATGTGGTTGACGTAGCAAGATTCGAAACCATGACTCTAATCTGAAGCCTGAAGCTCTATCATTTAATCAATCCATGCTAGTAACTGATTGTACCGTTGTATATATTTGCGATACTTTTAAACGAAAAGCACTTAACTTAAATGCTTGTTCGGAATAATTTTGCTTTCACTAATTTGATTACGTCGAATCGGGAGTTACATTAATATTTTTTCTGCGATACTTTCATGGCAAATTATAGTTTCAATAAATGTTGGTACTTCGAGTCTATATATTATTAGATTAATCTTTATCGCTATCTCTACTATTATATAAAAGTGACTTTGTGTGTGTGTGTGTGTGTGTGTGTGTGTGTGTGTGTGTGTGTGTGTGTGTGTGTGTGTGTGTGTGTGTGAGTTCCTTTCTCATAGGTTCCGAAACGGCTGAGCCTATCTTTCGCAAATTTCACACAAAGCTAATTTACATGTCTGGCTGTGTTCTTAGATATGTTTTGTACAGAAATTCATCCGATAGTTGAAAATTTTCGATCCTAAAAAATAGTCTATTTTTCTTCTAGATAAGAAAAAAATTATTTATTTATTGTTTATTGCTTTTATTTATTTATTCATTTATTTATTTTTTGCGAATTAGTCCAGCGGGCAAATTATTCCTCATAATATATAATATTTAATAGTGGATTGATTCTATAATAATACATATAATAATGCAATCTGCATAAATTAAAATATTATGTTGTGTGACCGGGCAACGCCGGGTATCTAGCTAGTTATAACTATTTCGCGTGTTCTTTGTTTTTATCAATTTAGTGCCTTAATTTTCTGCAAAAAATGTTTATCTAATTTTTTACATTTTTAATATCTAGTGAAATGCTTTTAATAATATTTGGTAAGTGTGTGAATTGCCATTTTAAAATGTTTCCACTAAATTAATTTATAATAATTAATTCAATATTTCTTCGAAACTAAATTAAACATGCTATTAAAAAAGTATACGTGCTCTTTAAATTCATTGGAATTAATCCTAGATATTATTTATAAAATGTACTTAGATAGTTTTTAATTGTCATTAATGAGCAAAATAAATTAACCATAGAGTTGTTTCCCATGTCATATTATTTCCTAGATTTTTAATCATTGACTGAATTATTTTCCTTATTATGATAATAAATTTGACGCCATCTTAAACGGCCTGCGACTTCTAAATGGGTATTTTTGTCTCCATGTGGAATTTATAATCTTGTATTAATTCTCATTGCGCGGTTGGTTTGTGAAGTTCAATGTATTAGCCGGTCATTTTATTGTAATTTACTTTTTTAGCTAATTCTTTCTGTGTGCTGACTGTGGTGAGTCAGGGCAGTCTATACTATGATAAAATTAAAATAGCTTTTAAACATATTATTCATTTATAATGTAAATTAAGAAGTATTTTTTATTCTTATGTCAACATAGATACGTGGCATTGCTTCGGATATTAATTACAAATAAAAGTGTGAAAACGTTTCTTGATTTTTCAAATGGGGATTGATTATTCGTATTTTTTGAATTCTTAATACTACTATTCTCATCTTGAGTGTTACTTTCACGACGTTTCCGTTGAACTCGGGAATCTGCGTGGAATTTAAAATGTAACCACGTCATTTAATGCACGGGTGTAGTATGCTCTTGTTTCATCACCCATGACTGGTTAGAAGTTTGTTTTTATTGTATTTACACCGCAAACAAAGCACAGTACTATTTGGATGTAGGAGCTACTATCTGGAACATGATTGCAGGAATACTATGAGTAGCAGGATTTCTGTTTGCATCATACATGAACTTTTGCATGTCAGTAAAGTTGGAGAAGCAGGAACCCGGAAAGGAATACCAAAGTCTAACAGTTCTTGGGAAGAAACTATTAGAGTAGAAGGCTTTCTGGCATCTGAGTATATCTACTGTATAGGAATGGTATTTTGCTGCTTGTCAGATTTGTCGGGGGTACAAGGACTTGTAGTTTGTCGGAGCATCTACTGTTCAAAGTTGTAAAATAGATGGATTCAACATTTCGTCGATGAGACAGAGGCTAAGTCATAGCTAACAGTTCGGGAACTATTAGATAGGGACTCTCTATTGAACCCTGTCCAGAAGTGAGAGACTATTAGCAGATGCACCAATCCAAATGTGACAACAATACTTCATACATGGGCGAATGGTGGCCTTATGGAGATACAGGATACTTTCAGCCGTAAGTAATTTTTCTAGTACGGTAAAGAGAGCCCACCTTCTCGCATCAGTCGGTTAATGCCCTCGGTGTATCTGTTCCACCTCATGTTTCCTGTGAACATTAAGCCAAAAAGTTTAAACGAAGTACTTTCAGGTAATGTATCATTAGCCATACTTATTGGTGGTTGAGATGGTTTCTTGTAATTTTTAAAGGAAACAAACTTAGTCTTGGCAGCATCCATTTTTGTCCTCATTTTACTACAGACTGGAAGTCTTACTCTAGGGTCTCCGCAATTGCCTACGGCTATGTTGCAGGTTAAGTCTAAAGCACATAAGGCCTGGTTGTCTGATTCTAGTTTTGATTTTCTAGTCAAAGAGAGGGTGTTTCGAATATATTCTCCCTGCATATGTCTTTTTGAGTCCTTACAGCACAAGTGGGAGATAACCAGGCATGTTAAAGGTGTTAGAAGGTATGGAGGAGTGTAAGTTAGTTTCACTTAGCGCCAAGATATTCGGGAAG
Organism: Euprymna scolopes; assembly: GCF_053919585.1. Lineage (NCBI taxonomy): Eukaryota > Metazoa > Mollusca > Cephalopoda > Sepiida > Sepiolidae > Euprymna > Euprymna scolopes. Next base: position 42,942,473 of record NC_136497.1, on the reverse strand, counting down.
TTTGCTCGGAGAAATCATTCAACATCATCTAAATTAGTTCTTAGCCTCTTTCTATCTCTCCTATCTCTATATATCCCTTTCTCCTCTATCTTTCTCTGATCTAACTCTCTCTTGACCGCTTACCCTATTTCTCCCTTCTGCCTCTTACTTCTCCTCTCTTTCTTCCTTCCCCCTTTCCCTTTCCCCTCTCTCTATCTCTTTCTCTATGCGCAGGCTGGATATGCACACACACGTAGATACCTCTAGTTGAGTATCCTGCAGAGAGAGTCAGATGTAACTTACCGGAAACATTAACCTTCACTCATAAAATCAAACGGAACAGTAACAATGTTCTATGCATATATGAATATCATACAGATTGACAAATGCATAAAACAATAAGGCAATCAAGTCCGAAATAATCGTATAGAGCCAACCTGAAACGATTGCTCTCATCATAAATACAAAAATATCCAGACCTCAAGAATTACTTAAAACAATATGGTCTCTAAAAAAAGAAGTACCATACTTGTTGTTAATACGTCATCAAGCAAGTGCATGAAGATGCTCGAAACAAATGAATGCTATAAATATCAACATATTATCTAGGAATTGTCATCCAATACATGAATAATATTAATAATTTTTTCTAAAAACTGACGTCGAATAATACGCATGTGATTCATGCTTGAATTGCAACAACCAAATATCCTAACACATTTTCCAGCCGGATAGGCATCGATGCTGTTATGCTTTGAATCTATGGGCGATTTTCCAATGAGCAGATTAAGCGGACCAATGAGCAGATTAAGCGATCCATTGACCTATACGTTTATCTGATTTGTCGTTCTTTGCTAGAACATTTGCTGACTCAATGAAACCGATATCTTTAAATAAACACAAGATCAAAGAAATACTACATAATTCAAACATATCCATGCATAAATAATTAAATGCATTCAGTTAATCCCAAGTAGCACAAACGATAATAATTTTGTCCAAATTTGTTAGTTGAAATTACAGAAAATTACAGTTCGGTTGAGGTTAACTTGTTAAACTCGAATATATATTTACTAAACTATCGGAATTGATAGCCACAGGTGTGACCTTACATCGATTAAAAAGAGAGTGATAGGGAGAGGTTTGGGCTGTAGGTTGAAAATACTACACGTGTGAACGTTATTTTAAAATATGCTGATAATATATGATTAATAAATTATTATAGATTCCTGTCTGTTCACCTCCCGCACCTCACTGATCATTGGTTTGGGTACAAAGATAGATTCGAATATATCTTCTTTATCTTCTAACGGAACTTATTTTCCGGCGGCTTTCCTTCAATCTGTAAATATTGCAGGGAGAGACAGCACAGAGGAACGCAGCTACCAAAGTATGATCATGCACTTTCATTTGCTTATGGCAATAGTTTTGGCAACGTCACAGGCCTAAGGCGAACAACACCAGCGTCTTTCCGTCTACATTGGTGGAATAAGTCTATCAAAGGCATTTTCGGCACCGAAAGATAGTCTCCCGACAATCTCTGAACTCGCCTAGAAAGAGTAGGTAACACTAAATCGGGCCAGACGAAGAGTGCCAAAACACGGGACAACCTAGAGAAGTGGGGCTACGTACAGGACACTTTGTATCTTTTTGTTGCCGACGTGCAACTATTTCACATATCTTCACGGACTACACCCTTGAGCGAGTCATGATCCGATGCGGACCTTACGGATGCCTCGCACACTACCCGACGATGGATTTCAAAATAGAGCGAAACGCTATGTGATGATTCGTGCATGACACAAGGTTGAAATGCAGCATTTTTTTCTTTTGGGTTAATTAATTAATGCAAGATACAAGTAACAAAAGACAATCAAGATAATTAATTATTAAACATATTCAGATAAGTTCAAATAACAGACGACTGAGATTTACTTCGTGTTTGATTTTCATAGACAAAGACGAATGAGTTGTATGCTTCCCTAACTCACACATGTGGTCACTTTTCGTAACAAGTCGGGATGTTCGATGTATCTTAAATAGTATGTGACTAATCTCTCCGTCAGCAATATGTTTCGACCGGGCAACGCCGGGTGTATATATATATATATATATATATATATATATATATATATATATATATATATATATATATATATAATCTGGTGAATGAATTTATAAATATTGTAATATATTTTTAAAGCCACACTGTAGGTATCATGTTTACATTACTTTCGTGTAAATCTCAACATTTACAGAAATATAGTACATCCATATACAAAAACTACTCAGATTGTAAAATGAGCCGATCAATGTGAATTGTAGAATATATATTCTCGGCAACCCAGTGTATAGCATGGTTGCATTGTTTTTGTAAAAGTTACCATCTATAGTGTGCGCCCAACAAAAGTCACACCCGTTTCCCCAACATATCGTGTGTGTGTGTATATATATATATATATATATATATATATATATATATATATATAAAGATATATATATATATGTATTTATATATATGTATATATATGTATGTATATATATGTATATATATGTATGTATATATATATATATATATATATATATGAGAGAGAGAGAGAGAGAGAGAGAGAGAGAGAGAGAGAGAGAGAGAAAGTCAACTTATGTAATACAATTTTAATCGGCTCAGTGCGCGTGAGCATTAATATGTACGAAACAAACTTCCTAAACTTATCCTTCGGAATTTTGGACACATATTTTCGCCTACACGTTTTGAAATGTAATTATATTTCCTTTTTTAAAAAATTTCCCATTAAGAGATTGTGCTCGTGAAATTACCTCCACCTTTAAGAAGAAAACTAAATCCAAATTATATATGTAAGGTACGATCTCCCACCAAATAAATCGTTTTCAGTTACTAAAGTTCTCAAAGTAAATTTTCGGGTAGAGAGAATATACATGTAGTTCTAATATTTCTCTTTTATTTAAATATGTATATCACTCCATCTTTGGGTATCACATTATTAATGGAAATATTATTTCTAACTGAATAGAGACGAATAGAAATATGTGTGCGTGTTCATCGTAAATGTGACCCAACCTATTCCCTGAAAATTTAAATTGTTTCGATCTCCTAAAATGGAAAAGGGAATGCAAGGTGCTCTAAACACAGGAGTTAGCAGTCGGCGTTTGAAAAATAAATTCTAAATATCTACAATAAAATACGCACGTTTAAAATACCTTTACGAGCTGAAATATACGAACACTTTGTTATAAGGAGTGTCTGTAACTCCATGTGTCCCGATTAAGTTTGAACGATTGTAAATTACAAGAGTAATTCGGCGGAGAGGCACGACAGAGATTAGAAACCCAGAAGAAAACATTATAGGAAAATAAGAATGAAATTACTTTCCTTTTCTTTATTTCGCTTTGTTTATGTCATTTATTTATTAAGGTCATCTTCTTTGTTTATGTCATTTATTTATTAACGTCATCTTCTTACTCTGTTTCATTTTTTGGTCCCCCAGCAAAAGAAGGGTGGATCTGTAAATTCATCCGCGTCTGTTCGTCCGTTCGTCTGTCCGGACTTTTCTCAATAACTATGCCTTGGAATTTTTTGAAATTTTGAACAAACATTAAACATGATATGAGTAAAAAAAAAAAGTAATAGAACAGATTTTCCGCCCCAGGAGTGCCTTTCGGGTTAAAATGGCTAAAATTGACACTTTTGTGCTTATCAAAAAAATTGATGCTCTGGATTCTTATAAAACCTTCTGAAAAGTTGTAACTAACTGATTTCTATATAATTTTGTTTGTCTATACTTTGCGATAACTCTTGGGTGTGCCCCAGGGGCTCCTTTAGGGCTGATAAAACACTCCATTTTGGGGACTATTTTATCATATTTGTCCAAAATTTTCTGTGTATGTCTATTTAGTAGTTTTGTATGGTGCTGAACTCAAATTTAAATATGTCAGGCCTTTAGGACCTTTGGAGCTAAATGGGGGGGGGGCAAACGATGGGCTTAGTTATTTCTTTTTTTTTTTGCATGGTGCAGAACTCAAATTTACGTATGTTAAGGCCTAAAACTGCACCGTTTGTTCATTTTTACCAGGATTTTACGTCTCCTGGGGAATTTGGGGACTAAATAGGGGGGGGGGGATAATGCTGACCTTAGTCATTTTTTATGCCTGGTTCACTGTGCATTCTAGGGTGACCATGCATACTTCACTTGTTTATTTTATTGTGCCTTTGTTTACGTCTTTGTTTATTCATACCAGCGTCTTATCCTTCTTTTTCCTTTTCTTTTTTATTCGAGCAATGTATTTGTTTACGCCATCCTTTTACTCTCCTTCTCTTTTTTCTTTATCACTTTTGTTTATGTTATTCAATTATTCATGTATTCCTTTTATTTCCTTTTTTTTTTTTGTTTCTATGCTTAAGCCAGGTGTTTACAAACGCCATCCTCTAACGCTATTTCTTTATTTTTCTTTATTTTTTTGTATCCGCCATTCATTTAATGACGTATTCCTCTTACTCTTAATCTCTCTTTTCCTCTTCTCTTTTCATGTTATTTAGTTTACTTTTCTCTTTTTTATTTGAATTTTTATTTACATATATTATATTAACAATCGCATGATTTTCATTGCACTAATTATTTACGTAAGTTTCTTACTCTTTCTTTTTCCATTTGCTTATTTGTTTAAAGTCATTGATTTATTTCAGTTGTTTTGTACTATCTTTTCCCTTTCTTATTTATATCATTTCCTTGCATCACCTTTTTAAACATCTACACTAATTTTGATCATCTTCTTTATTCATATCTTTTATTTATGTTCAGAACCCTTTACTTTCCTTCATTTCCTTTTTCTTCTTTGTTTACGCCATTGATTTGTTTATCTTTTTTTCATCTTTATTTATATAATGTATGTACGCTACACTGAAACGCCTTCTACATTTTTATTTTTTTCTTTATTTGTATCATTTATTTATATACGCAATCTCCGTGTGCTTCATTTTTCTTTCTTTTTAGTAAGTACATCATTTACTTATTTTAATTATTGTTCTCCTTGTTTTTTCGTGTCTTCTTTATTTATCTCATTTCTTTATTTGCGCCTTTCTTTTACACCCCTTTCCCGCGTTCATCTTCTTTTTACATTTACACCAATTATATAAGCAACGGTAGGATTTCCTTCAAAGAATTTGTTAATGAACTCCTAATAAAGTGCTTATCGAAGACGAAATGTTGACGGCTCATTATTTCTGATTGACATCAGTATCATCCTCACCGGAACGCTAAGCGACTATCACGCCATCGGCACTCACATTTGTAACATAAATATCCATGCACAATTTACCTTTACGTTCGAAAGTATTCGTAGATGACAAAGTAAATACTTTTATGCCAATGTAAAGGGGGGAAGACAGAGACACAAACAGAGAGGGAGAGAGAGAAAGCAAACGGTTCTGTGATTCTTGGTATAAGAATCGTTATAAATAAATACCTTTTCTTATTTTATTTCATGCAACTTTTTTCTCGTGTAAAGAGTAATATTTCAAGTTTTAGTGTATGCTATGAAATCGGTTAGGTGAAACTAAAAGGACAAATTTTGAAATAAGAAAACTTATATTTGAATAATTAAACTCTGCAAATTAGTAGGAAATTAAATTCCGTATTATTTATTGTGGCAGACTACCTGTGTTACCAACGAATGAACTAATCCATACACAATACCGCAAGATAAAGCCGTAAGGCGGAAGTTAATATCCGGTAGACCAATTAAGGTTGTTCTTCGGTTGGACGAAAAACCCTCGCTTTTGTAAGTTCCTGTTAATACATTTTGTTACTCTATTCGCGTGCCCTGTTTTCCTTGTGACCCTTTAAACAGTGGCATAACAGTGACGACGTTGGATTCGAAGAACTTTCGAAGGAAACACAAACTACCGAGCCGAGAATTCAAAAAAACGGGGGATACAAATCTAAACTCTCAGATTTCCTTATATTAAAAAAGAAAACGGGCTTTCTTGGATATCAATGAAACAAAACATTTAGCATTGAAAAAACTAATCACGAAAGTCACGTTTGCAATCGTAAAATGGACGAAAAATAACACAGCGTTTTTTTTTTTTAATCGAAGTACATCTGCACGTAAGGACAAAGTCAAAACGGACAAAATGTTTAAAACAGCTGCATAGAAAAAGGTGAGAAAGAATATTTGATTTATATATTTTTATCTTTTTCACTGTTCATCCACAACAATTAAAATAACATTCAACGGGTGTTACTAACAAAAAAAAAGGGAACACGTTTTGTTTTTTATTTTATTTCATATTTGTCTTCGCTGTTAAATATTTCAACAAATCAATTCTGTGCACTGTATATGACCTTCACCTTCATCGAGGTAAACGATTTATATGACCTTCACCGAGGTGCGCGACTTGACACACAAAAATAAACCGCCTCTTAATCACATGCTTACGCACGCGTCACTGTAACGTCCAATGAAAACAACAACAATAACCTTCTCACTCGACCTGCCTTTATACCACTATCTCAATCCCTTCTCTTGCGCATGCGCCTGTAGATTCCTGACAACCTCGAGACTTCCGCTTATAAAAACCCAAGTTTTGTTGTCGCGCATGCCTATATAAGGCACAAACACGAAGGCGTTTGTTGTGTTGGTAAGTACTACACTCCCCCCTGATCTGATTATCACATAGAGTGCACTCCGGGGGTGGCCTCTTAGTTCGTTGGCTTCTGCGAAGGGTGGTATTTACACTCTCGGATTCAGGTTCTGGTTCTGGTTTTGGTTCTGGGTGTGGTTCTAGTTCTGGTTCTGGTTCTGATCCTGCCTGATCAGACGAACTACAACTACCACTCTCTTGCTCGGTAACCTCACTCATTAGCAGCTCATCATCTGATGATTCATCGCTCTGTAGTTGTGGGATGTACTTCACTAGCCGGGCGAAGATCGCGCACATGGCGTGGGGTTCCATCAACAAGGACCGACTGCTGGCTGACCACTCCAGATATTCGTCCTCGCTTGAACTTGGTGGTGCACCGGTTTCCAGGGGGTCTAACCCAAACTGGATCCCCTACCTTGTATTTGTTATGACTCTCCTCGTCGATTGGTTGGACAGTGTCAATGCCCTTTATCCTAACACGGTATTTGTGTATGGCATTGGCCGGTGCTGTTGTTAGTGTCTTCCCATCCTTTGGTGTGATGTTATACCAATACGTGGCCTCCGTAATGGTGCATTGCTTTCTGGTAGCAATTCTCTTGATGCTGCGATGGCTCCTCTCAGCAATGCCATTCCCTGATGGCACATGAGCACATCGCAATCGTAGTCGGACACCCCACTCATTCAACAACTGCCGAACTTGGTGGCTACAAAAATCAGCATCGTTGTCCGTCAATATCTCTTCCGGCGCACCTCGCTCAGAAAAGATAGATGACAGTTGGCGGACAACATTCGCTGAGTCCTGCCTGGTCATTTGCCGCCACACCGCAAAACGAGTGGGTCCACAGTCGATAGGGGTTAGAAAGGGCTTACCACTGTAATGGGTAATATCCATCGCTAATCGTTGCCACACATGCTCAACTTCCAATCGCCCCTTCTGCCATTGCTCAGGTGCAGGATCGATAGACTGGCATGTCCCACAGTGCTTGATGATCTGCCTGACATCCGCCCTTGTCACTGTCGGGTCCACACGCCTCGCAAAATACAAAGTTCTTTTGATACCTGGATGTCCACTCTGCACATGAATTCTTTGTATTTGGCATGAGCTAATCGCGCCAACTGCGCAAGATCGAGCAGTGAACTCCACGCCTGTCTTCACAGCTTCATACCATTTGTGAGGCACACGGGTTAGTTGGTCTGCACGATTACAGTGTGATGCCACGAGCATTACACTCACCGACAGGTCATATTCTGATACCAGACTCTGCAGGGTGTTTAGCCTCCGCCGGATTAACATCTCACTGGCTGCCTTAGTACGGACTCTTGTTCGTCCCGAGAGAGTATCGGACACCCAGTGGTAGGGCAGAGAGAATCCGTATACAAGTGTAACTTCTTCGACTGCCATTGCAGTGCCAGATTTAAACCCTTCACAACAGCATCCAGTTCCGCCAGGTTGATGTGTTGAGCATCATTCACGGGTCGCAGCTAGCATGCGTCTTCAATTACATTTCCACGTTGCTCCAATAACACTCCCAATGCCAAAGAACTAGCGTCAACCCACCCATTCACAGTGTCCCTATCGACACACCATTCTCCACGGGCAGGATCCTCCTTGTTAACTCTCTCTAGGGTTTCTGTCGTCATCAGAGTTAGAAGAGCATCATCAGATACATCATCCCAACCTGTAGTTACTGAACTTGCCCTGCGTTTGATAACGCCCACAGCTGCTGGGAGCCAGCCACACGCTGGTAAGTGACCAATAAGTTTCCCACACAAGGAAAAAATAGTCCGCCGCGTAATAACATCAGGGATGGTTGGAATCTCACTGCCACACCTCCATCGTAAGGTACCGTCTTTCCCGCAAACGTCCAATACTCGTGCTCCATCCCTCAGACGTTCGGGATCCATGGCAAATGCCTTGTATAAAGCATTTTTTATACAGGTAATATAAGCCTTCTCCACAGCACTCAGTTGCTGATATACACTTAGGGCGCCTCCAGCCAATCTCAGGGGAATCACGGTATGCACCCCCTTTACTTCACAGAGGTTGCAGGTCAGCTCAACCCTTTCGACCCAGTCGACAACAGAAGTGGATCCGTCGAATTCGGGTATCAGTTTTAAATCAAACTTTGCCCCAGCCATAGTTGTCCAGGAAGAGAGACAAAATGAAATCGCCGAAATAGCTTATGACCTTCACCTTCACCGAGGTGAACGATTTATATGACCTTCACCGAGGTGCGCGACTTGACACACAAAAATAAACCGCCTCTTAATCACATGCTTACGCACGCGTCACTGTAACGTCCAATGACAACAACAACAACAACCTTCTCACTCGACCTGCCTTTATACCACTATCTCAATCCCTTCTCTTGCGCATGCGCCTGTAGATACCTGACAACCTCGAGACTTCCGCTTATAAAAACCCAAGTTTTGTTGTCGCGCATGCCTATACAAGGCACAAACACGAGGGCGTTTGTTGTGTTGGTAAGTACTACACTGTACCCTTTTTTTTTCTTATATGCAGAAAAAGAAGTTTTTTGCTTTGAGGGAAATAGTACTACAAATAGAACATTAAAACTTTTACGTTATAGAGTAGAGAAGTGATGAGAAATTAATTAGTTTCCACTCGTCATAATTTTTCTAAAAAGACAAAACATTTCGTAAAACCAAATACGGTTTAAATAAATAAAATAGTACCTATGCATCATTTATTGTTACCAACCACAATCATAGACGCCGTCCAGGCAGCTTTAGTACAATTAATGAAATTGCAAATACAGCAACAATAATTATTCGCACACCAGAGATTAACAGATGAAAAACAACAACAGCTACAATAATTATTCGGGCACCGGAAACGTTCTGATGAAAACCTCTAACGTCTACAGGGTCAGCAACATAATAATCAACAGGAACAACTGATAAGCCTACAGGTCCAGCAACAGGAAATCTAGCGACATATGGAAGAATTACTGGCTCAAGTCGCAAAAAATAATGCGTCCACTGACGTTTTCACAAGACTCGATATGGAATGCGATTGAAAACTTCTACTACGCACCAGATGATAAGTCATTTTCATCTTATTATTATTATTATTATTATTATTATTATTATTATTATTATTATTATTATTATTATTATTATAAGTAGTAGTAGTAGTAGTAGTAGTAGTAGTAGTAGTAAATATTGTTAACATAGACTGTCATAAACGATGGAAATGTTTAAACCTGGTGAAAAACGAGGAAGATTACTTCGCAACGTATGCTGCTGGGGTGAATAATCTACGACGAATTTAAACAAGCAGACCTCTGTGCGGGCAATTTTAAATGTCTTGTATCGATGCACGAACTAACATCAAATCAAGATGCGGAAATTAGAAGGCGTGTTCTAACAAAACTAGAAAACGAACCAAGTTTAACTCTACAAAGATTAACAGAAGACTGTCATTATATAGAAATTATTGAAATGGATTCGAAACATATGAAGTCTAGAGTAGCGCATGTAAGAAAAGTGACCAACCGAAAGCGCTCGTAATAAATAAAATAGGAACCAAAAAGATGGGCACACATATGCGCACACTTCTAAAAAAAGAATTTTCAGAAAGAAAAATTCCGTCTCCTTGTAATCGATGTGGAAACGTACATTGGGTTAGAGACTGCCCATATATGTTAAAAAATGTTTGGACGTTCCCATTGTAGAAATAAAATAAAAAATAAAACACGTATGTTGTTTACGGAAACAGAAAATAAATAAGATTTACGCAAATGTGTGACGGTAAAAATTCTGGATAAACAAATAAAAATGTAATTGGACTAAGAGTTAGATATTCGATATTAAATTTAAAGACATGACAGGAATTAAATAGGCCTACATTTTTCAGATCACACAAAACAGCAAGGACCGTTAATGGTACACAAATTAACTTCGAGGGAGAATTTTAGACAACGTGACAGAATTGGTTTTTTGATTATGTTTTTTAACTTTTCTCGTTTTAATATTATTTTGTCATTTTCCCACGGTACTTTTCGCTTTACCTTGGGCTTCAGAGGTATAAACTTCTTTGCTGCTTCTTGGTGCAATCTAACGAAGTTTTCATAGGTGGTATTAGAAGTTGGTTCCTGCTCTCGTGCTTGTAAAGCATCAAATCTGTTTCGAAGTTCGAAGATGAATCTCTGTTTGATCTGAGTGTCGTGTGACAACATTGACCAGTTGTAGGGCTGTCTAGATGATTTTTTAGTTTTGTTCGCTCGTAGGCTTAACTTCAACTTGGTGGTTACAATCCTATGATCAGTAGACACACCATAGAAACTGCTATAAGCTTCACAGTTATGACAGCTATTGATCCACTTCTTATTCATAAAAAGATAGTCTAGAGGTGCCTTGTCTCCATTTAGTACATAGAGGAAAAATGGCCAGCATATTAAAAGCATATGACATTCCAAATGAAGTCATTAATGCTATCATGATGCTATATGAGCACACTCGGGCAATGGTTAGGTCCTCAGATGGCGACACTGAATTTTTCGACATCCTCACTGGGGTTCTACAAGGAGATACTCTTGTCCCTTTTCTTTTCATTGTCTGTCTTGACTTTGTACTTCGCACCTCTGTCGATATACACAACATTCTAGGTTTTACCCTAAATGAATCCAGAAACAGACGTCATCAATCAGCATACATAACTGATGCAGATATTGCTTTGTTCGCGGACAACACTGCTGATGCGCAAACACTGTTACGTAAGCTAGAAAAGTCTGCAAATTAAATTTGGTCTCCACATAAATGCGGATAAGACAAAGTTTATGACTTTCAATGTGAAAGGAGATATCAGGGCTTTGGTTGGATCAACACTGAAAGAAATCGCTGAGTTTACGTATCTGGGCAGCAACATAGTTTCCACAGAGAGAGATATCGAAATTCGCATCTCAATGCATGGACCGCATTGGATGGGCTACATTCAGTATGGACTTCGGGACTGACTGACAAACTGAAAAGGCAGTTCTTCATGGCAGTAGTAGAGTCTGTCCTTGTTTACGGTGCTACAACCTGGACACTCACCAAAAGATTGGAAAGAAAACTAGACGGCACATACACCCGTATCCTAAAAACAATATTAAATATATATTCGCAAAATCATCCCACGAAGCAGCAACTTTATGGCAACCTACCTACCATATCTAATACCATCAGAGAAACACGCCTACGATTTGCCGGTCATTGTCTGAGGAGCAAGCATGAATTGGTGAATGATGTATTGCTATGGACGTCCCGACACGGACGCGCAAGCAGTGACGACCTAGATCCACGTACATCCAACAAATAGCACACGACGCCAACTGTGAACCTGAAGATCTGAGGTAACTGATGGAAGACAGGAAACTCTGGGAAGGAAGAGTCACATTGGTCCGGGCAAGGAGCCCGTCATAATGATGGTGATGGTGGTGGTGATGATGATGATGATGATGATGATGATGATGATGATGATGATGATGACACAATTAGAAAAACTAAAAAAGCTAAAAATCTATGTACTAAGGAATGCCATAAATCTACTAGGTTCGGAATAGATGCATTAATTTAAATTATGAAACTGCGGTCTAAAATGTAATTTAAAAAAATTGGTTACGGAGTTTGAACAAATATTTTTCATTAAATTTTCCTTTTTTTTTTTTTTCATTCATATGGATACATTTTATTGAACGCTGGTTTTCTTTCTGGACATATTTATTTGGTAGAAGAAAACTTGCAGAGTGGAAGTACTGTCAATAAATGGGTGAAATGCATCAGAAACTTCGAAAACAACACCCAGCATTAGTAAACAGAAAAAGCCCAGTTCTCCTCCACGACAATGTCCGAACGCACATTGCTATACCGACCCTGCAGAAGGTGAACGAATTGGGCTACGAAACTTTGCCTCATCCGCCATACGCTCTAGACCTCTCACCTACCGGCTACCACTTTTTCAAGCATTTCGACAACTTTTTTCGTGAGGAATGCTTCAAAAACCTAAGCGATATGAAAAAACGCCTTCAACGGCTTCGTCGCCACCAAAACGCAAGGTGTTTATGTTATTGGCATAAATAAAATTGCTTGCGTTGGCAAAAGTGTGATTCTGATCGTTCTTATTTCGATCAATAAATTTTTTTATTGAGCCGAAATGTTCATCTGAATTTAAGTTAAAAACTACAAGAATTTTCTTGTCTCCCTGATAGAAGAACTATTGAACTGTTTTAAATGGCGTCTCTTCAAATTAAACAGTTCATCGGATTGGTAACGTAAGTGAAAACTCCCTGGCCCTGGGGCAATATCAATATCACCCCTTGTTTGATGGATTATTACAAGCGGGGTTTTAGATGAGGTTTGTTTATCCTTATTCACTTGTGGCGGAGTTTAGTAATCAATTGTTTTATTATATTCTCGCGGGTAATAACGTGAGATAATGGCAATAAAACGTTTTTCTTGCAGGTTAAAAGATGAAAATCCGTCCTTAAAAATTAACTCCTCAAGAAGTAAAGCGCATTGAAACCGTCTACGACACATTGAAATCAAAACAATTCAAGCATGCATGCCCCCCGTGAATGCACAGTGAACGAGGTATAAAAAATGAGTTCAGCATTTATCCCCCACCCCACCCATTTATCCCCGAAAAGTTCCCAAAGCCTTAACATATTTAAATTTGAGTTCAGCACCATGCAAAACTGCTAAATAGACGTACACAGAAAATTTTGGACAAATATGGTAAAATAGTCCCAAAAATGAAGTGTTTTTATTAGCCCTAAAAGAGTCCCTTGGGCACACCCAATAGTTATCGCGAAGTATAAACAAACAAAATTATATAGAAATCAGTTAGTTACAACTTTTCCCAAAAGTTTTATAAAAATCCAAGGCATCAATTTTTTTAATAAGTACAAAAATGTCAATTGTAGTCATTTTAACCCGAAAAGAACCCAAGAGGGGAGGCAACCGGAGTTTTCCCGGAAAATCCGTTCTGTTACTTTTTTACTCATATCATGTTTAATATTTGTGCAAAATTTCAAAAAATTCCAAGGCTTAGTTACTGAGAAAAGTGCAGACAGACGAACGGACGGACGAACAAGGGTGAATTCACAGGTCCACGCTCATTTTGTCAGTGGACCAATAAATACTGATACGCCTTTCGGGGTAATGAGCTTTGCATATGGAGTTGCGGCGGACTGCTTGTGTTACGAATGAACTGATTCATGCAAATAAATACCGAAAGACAAAACCGTAAAGTAGACCGATCAAGGTTATTCATCAGCTGGACGAACAACCCTCACTTTTGTATGTTCTCGCCATTTTGTTACTGTATTCCCATGTTTTCTTTTCCTTGTGACCCCTTAATCAGGGTAATAATAGTTTGGCAATTGTTATGGGTTGTATATTTTGCTTATTTTCGATTTCTCGGCTATTAAGTATATAAGTATATATATTAAGTATACTACACTTTTACCGCAAAATTTTATCAAAAGAGATTTACAAGACACTCGTCCTGTCGGTTCCAAAAACTCAACATATACTGCTTACCCAAAGATTATGAACAAAATATTCCTTAATTTTGGCAATGTAAAATTCAGAATAAGATGGACTGATAAAATTTCTAGTTAATATCTTTACGCTTATACCTACTTTCTATTCGAGCAGTTTATCGCTGAGTCCTTCCAATTCGTGTCTTGTATATGCAAATAACCTCACTTAAAAAATACCGAGTTTGAGATTAACAGTCTTTAATATTCAACATTTAAATCATCATCATCAGCAGCAGCAGCATCATAATCATCGTAGCAGTATCGGATTCATCGTTGAGTAGCAAGGTTTATGTTCATCAAATCTTCAGCAAAATACGTGATTACATTATTGTAGTCACCAAGGATGAGTCCTATTGTTCGTCTGGGATTTCAACAAGACCAGTTGCATAGTGTTGCTGTTTGCGTATTTGGATTATCACATGGCCATCGCTTCGAGTATGAGGAAGTATCATGCCGGCCAATCATCAAATTTCAGTGATTCGATGAAATCATTGCCATATGTGCTGAATATATTTATCTTTGCCCTAATAAATCTCCATCATTTGCATAACAAGGGGTGGAGATGATAACTAAATGAGTTTATTTTAGCTCCAACAGTATGTACCGCCATATTGGTGATATATCTCTGGACAAACCATTGGTTGTTTGTCAGCTAATATTTTAGTCAGATTCTTTAGAAAATCAATTTTCTTAAAACTCCGTCATTTTTACACACGTTACCTTGACAACACTTTTGTTTGTTTTTTCTTATGATTAAGCGCGGTGAAACAATTTATCCAGCTTTTTATGGCTTGTAGCTATCGTTTAAATTTACTATATATTTTCTTGATATTTTAGTGTTCACAGTATGAAACCTTCGTGTCTAGAAAATCGACATTTACTCTCTTTATATTCAGCTATGTTCATAAAATGAAAGAAATTAACCTCAATTGAACTCTTACTCATAAAGCTCTTATGATCGGCTCTAATTATAACATCCGTGTTCAACTTGGCAAAATTATTGACATTTTTCTCAATAATGGATATTCTATGAATAAAATAAAATATTGAATAAAAAGTTGCAAAATTCAACGGCTAAAAATTATTGGCCTGTTACACGTTACGTTGTCCTATACATATCAATATATATATATATATATATATATATATATATATATATATATATATATATATATATATATATTATTCAATCTTCACCCCAAACAAGGCAAGTGCCACTTTGAAGTAGGGGGCTACTATCGGGCACATAATTTGTGTGGGCATTATGAAGGGAGATGAGTAGAAAGATGTTTGTTCACATCACACTAAAACTTCTGCATATCAGTACAGTTCGGAAAGCAGTATCCCGGAAGGGAGTTCCAAAGACTTGCAGTTCTGGGGAAGAAACTATTAGAGTAAAAGGCTTTCTTACACATGGGGATCTCTACTGTAAAGGGGTGGGACTTAATTGTTTGTCTGGGGTAGTCACGTCGAGGAGATACAAGTGCTTGCAGTTCGTCAGAGCAGCCGCCATTAAAGTATTTGTAGAACAGGCAGAGGGATGCAACATTTCGTCGATGGGACAGAGGCTGAAGTTTAGATGACAGTTCAGGACCTATCAGGTTGACGACTCTCTTTTGAACCCTGTCCAGGAGTGAGAGACAAGCAGCAGATGCACCAGCCCAAATGTGACAGCAATACTCCATACATGGGCGAATAGTGGTCTTATAGAGGTACAGGATACTTTCAGGCGTAAATAATTTTCTGGCACGGTAGAGAGAGCCAACCTTCATTGCAGCAGCATTAGCAATGCTCTCAATGTATATATTCCAGTTCATGTTCCCTGTAAACGTTAGGCTGAGGAGTTTAAAGGAAGTACATTCAGGCAGTGTGTTCTTAGCCATTGCTATTGGTGGTAGAAAAGGTTTCTTGTAGTTATTGAAGGAAATAAGCTTAGTCTTGGCAGCATTGAATGTGACCACCATTTTTGTTCCCATTCCACTACAGATTTGAGATCATCCTCTGGTGATTCTGCCATTTCCTTAGATATGTGTTCATTTGTTTTCTCCTCATGCCTGGTATAGAAGGTGGTGTCATCGGTAAATATGCCCATCTCTGAAACAATTTTATCAGGGAGGTCATTTATGAATATCAGCAATAATAAAGGTCCAAGGATGGACCCCTTGGGTACTCCCGCATTTATATCATATTGGACAACTTAGATTTTTCTCTTACTTAAGAATGATTTAATTACATTGTGTATTCTTCCAGTGATCTAATTTTCCTTAGAAGACCATCGTGCCATACCCTGTCAAAAGCCTTAGATATATCACTGTTTTGTCCAGTTAAGATATTTGCTGTCGAACGTATATATATATATATATATATATATATATATATATATATATATATATATATATATATATATATATATATAAAGCTGAACGTCTGTGTGTGTCTGGTCACAAATAGGCTCCTATATGGTTAACTATTATAAAAAACTAATTACATATAATGATAAAAGATGTATCGAGACACAGGAATGGGTATGTTTGATCTGGCATAATGATGATTCATTAGAATTATGGGGTCTGCGTTCGCGCCTGGTCCACAAAGTATGGAAATAAAAAATTTTAAAATTTAGAAAAACGTTTACGAGTGTTTTTGATATAAATGTACATAATAATACTTTGATAAATATGTTTTAACTTAAATAGGGATGGTATAATAAAATTGTGTGGTTTGCGTTCGCGCCTGGCCTTCATAGAATGGAAATAGGCACAACTTTAATAAAGACTTTTCATATCTATCTGCGTAAGTATACTTTGATAATTATGTTTCAGTTTGAAGAAATATAGTATAATAAAATTATGGGGTGTTCGTTCGCGCCTGGCCTCCATAGAATGGAAATATGTCACAAAGTTTAACAAGGTTTTTAATACAAATCCACAGAATATTGTGATAAGTGTTTCAGTGTGAACAGGTATGGTATAATAAATTATGGGGTTTATCTATTTTATTTTTACTTTCATCATATTTTGCTTTGGTTTTGATACCCCCGAATTCGGAGCTATCTCTTTACAACCCTTCCTTTTCATAACCTATCATTCTTTCATAAATCAGAGTCCATTTTCTGTAGGCTGTTTTTGAACCCGGTCAATGACGGGACTTTTGCTAGTATATATATATATATATATATATATATATATATATATATATATGTTTTATTTTTTATTACCGTTTTATCTGTTTGGTTACATATGTTTCCGATGTTGGATCATGTTTTCGATCCAACAGCCTCGTCAGATCTTATAGAAATGGTTGTTAGTATTTGGAAGAAGTGTTTTAGAGAAAGAAAAATACTAGCAACTATTTCTGTAAGGTCTGACGAGGCTGTTGGATCGTAAACATTGTCCAACATCCGAAACATATGTAACCAAACAGATAAAACGGTAATAAAAAATAAAACACATATTTGCTCTGCAATAGTAATGAGCACTCTCTTCAGGTTTTTACTAATTACAAGTTATATATATATATATATATATATATATATATATATATATATATATATATATATATATATGATTAGTTACATAAATGCCTATGATTAGTTACTACCGATTGTGGAAAGTTATCTTCTACTCAACGATTTTCCCCAACTACTATGCTCAGATTCGCTTATACGACTGTAGTTTTTTTTCTTATCTTTCTGTACGGATGTTTTGCCTATAATTGAAGAGAATTATATTATTTATAGATTTTATTTGACAGTTCGGATCCGACTATATAGAAAAGACAACTGAAAGGTTACAAAATGAGACTATGAAAACATATTTAATATGTTATTCGCACACACAAGTTTTCGAGTGTATCTGGAAACTAAAAGGAGCATAAATCTATCAATGACTGAACTAAAAATACCTATCCCAACAAGTAATCTGATAAAAGGTTATCCACTTTACATAGTGCACGGTCGAACTTTCATCTCAATATTCTTGAGACGATTGTCATTGACATCTCACGACTAAGCTTATGTAGACAAATGGTCTTAAAACAGAAGTTGGAGATTTTTCCCTGTTTAAATACATATTATTGTTAGGAGAGTTTTTACTCCAACTGTTTTTCCACATTTATCATTCATTTTTTTATCTTCAAGACAAAAATCTAAACTTTTATCCTTATTCGATGTTTTCTTAGTTTCAATGTTATCATTTCTATCTTTTTAAGAGGGTCAGACGAAAAGATCTTTACGTGTTTTACTTTCGTTTACATTGATGAAATATGATTCCTCAAAAAATGGACTATATATTTTTATTGTACCGTGAATCTGCTTATATCTATAATATAAAGCTGTGTGTGTGTGTGTGTGTGTGCGTGTGGTCACGAATAGGCTCCTATATGGTTAACTATTTAAAAAAAAACTGATTACATATAATGATAGAAGATGTATCGAGACACAGGAATGGGTATGCTTGATCCTGCAGAATGGTGGTTCATTAAAATTGTGGGATCAGCGTTCGCGTCTGGTCCACAAAGTATGGAAATAAAAAATTAAAAAGTAAAAAAAAACGTTTACAAGTGTTTTTGATATAGATGTACATAAGAATACTTTGATAAGTATGTTTTAACTTAAATAGAGATAGTATAATAAAATTGTGGGGTCTGCGTTCCCGCCTGGCCTCCATAAAATGGAAATAAGCACAAACTTTAATAAAGACTTTTCATATCTATCTGCGTAAGTATACTTTGATAATTATGTTTCAGTTTGAAGAAATATGGTATGATAAAATTATGGGGTGTTTGTTCGCACCTGACCTCGATGGAATGGAAATATGTCACAAAGTTTGACAAGGTTTTTTAATACAAATCCACACAATATTGTGATAAGTGTTTCAGTGTGCACAGGTATGGTATAATAAATTATGGGGTTTATCTATTTTATTTTTACTTTCATCATATTTTGCGTTGGTTTTGATACCCCCGAATTGGAAGCTATCTCTTTACAACCTTCCCTTTTCATAACCTATCATACTTTAATAAATCAGAATCCATTTTCTGTAGGCTGTTTTTGAACCCAGTCAACGACAGGTACTTTTGCTAGTATATATATAGAGAGAGAGAAAGAGAGAGAAAGAGAGAGAGAGAGAGTGTGTGTGTGTGTGTGTGTGTGTGTGTGTGTGTGTGTGTGTGTGTGTGTGTGTGTGTGTGTGTGTGTGTGTGTTCCAAAACTATCAGGTAGTAGCTGAAGGAAATCTTAAATGCGGGGCAAAACATACGTAAGAGTAAAAGGAAAATTCCAACACAAATTTAGTCATATCTCGTTATAAATTTATTTCGACCCAGTGGGGGCCTCATCAGAAGAGACGAAAGAATCAGGTCTGTAGCTGACTTGAAATAGTAAACTTATAGCGTTAGTATGTATATGCATTAAATTAGTATGTATCTAATAGGAAGAGGGAAAACAGTAGGGTGAAATGAAGGGGACAAAGGCAAGAGGAAACATTTGGTTGAGAAAAGATACCCGTAGAAAAGTAGTGAGTAAAAAGCCTAGTCTGGTGGCATGGGGAACGAGGAGGAGAATGGGATGGAGGAGGAGTTGGAGTTGATAGGATTACAAATGGAGACGGCTGTAGTGGAAACCCGACTAAGTCAGAAATGTGAGAAATCATAAGATGAAAATAGTTCAATTAAATAAGAAAATAAGAGAGTTAAGAGAAACGATAATAAGTAAACGAAAATATAAAAATAACTGATCGTTTAATAAAAAAATGCTGGTTATAAAGCAGGTAAAAATAAGAGATAAGCAGATAAACTATATATATATATATATATATATATATATATATATATATATATACGAGGGTCGTGCAATAAGTAATGCCCCTGGCCCACTTTCCATAGCAGAAGTGCAACGAAACTTGACACAGTTATTAGTCTTTCGCTACATAGAAACCACCAAGAGTTATGCATTTCCCATATCGTTTGATGCAGCTTTGGGGACCGTTTTTGTAGATCACCCCATAAATCAAGGCTGGATCATCTGGGAAACGCTTTCCTTTAAAAAACAACTTCATGGCTGAGAAGAGATGAAAGTCAGAGGGTGCAAGGTCAGGAGAGTAGATAGGATGGAGAAGAATTTCATAACCACACGCCCGTGCTTCTGATCTGCCGACATGCGAGTTGTGGACCGGAGCATTGTCCTGAAGGAGGGTACATTTACTGATCTTGCCCTCCTCTTGATTTTGATAGCTTCCCTTAATTTTCTCCAAAGTGAAGCATACTAGGCTTCTGTAATTGTGTTACCCTTTGCCAGGAAATCTGTCATCACTAATCCGTCCTGGTCCCAGAAGACTGTGAGCATGACTTTGCCAGCGGAGGGCTACACCCTTGCCTTCTTTGGAGGTGGTGAGTCCAAGTGCTTCCACTGCATTGACTGGGCGTTAGTCTCTGGATCATAGTGATGAACCCAGGTTTCATCCTGTGTAATCAGTCTTTTAAAAAATTTTGACTCATCTTCTTGGAACATCTCCAAATTCATCCTCGAGCACTCGACGCGTTCTCGCTTCTGGAATGGTATGAGCAATTTGGGAATCCATCTGGCAGACACCTTATGCATATGCAAATGGTCATGAATGACAGTTTTCACAGGCCCTGTACTAATCTTGACATCTTGGGCTATTTGGCGAATAGTAATGCGCCGATTTTCCAAAATGGCAGCCTCAACTTGACGGACAGATACCTCATCAATGGCAGAAGGGGGGGTGACCAGGTCTGGAAGCTGTTTCCACGGACTTCCGGCCATGTTTGAATTCATGATGCCAGCGTTTTACAAGGTTATATGATGGGGCAAGATCACATAAGTTTCTTTCATTTCATCAAAAGTTTCCTGTGGTGTGGGTCCTTTCAAATACAAAAACCGGATCACTGCTTGACATTCAACAGGCTCCATTTCACACCTGACTCAGTTAAAACACCTGTAAAACAGAAACCACAATTAGTTCAGAGCTGTAATTTGCCACATAACCCGTAGAGATACAAATCATTGCACATGCAAAATTTCAGCTAGATCGGACAACTGGAAGTGGGTCAGGGGCCTTACTTATTGAACGCCCCTCATGTATATATATATATATATATATATATATATATATATATATATATATATATATATATATATATATAACATTCTCGCAAAAATCAAAACAAATAAAATATAAAATGAGAACGTCTTATTTTGTATTTTCTTATGCGTTACTATTGTGTCATAACTGTTTGGAGACTTTTACATATTATATAATTTAAAAATCAGCTACTCTTCGGACGACAAAATACACTATTTATACGTTTATGAACACATTCATAACATCTATTTTTAGAGAACAAGTAGTGTGACCTACGTACACACCATATATATGTATGTATATATATATATATATATATATATATATATATATATATATATATATATATATATATATATATATATATGGGGGTAGAAATCAAGGTTAAATAAAACTTTATTACATTATCAGATCAATACGAAACAGAATCGCATGACATTTCGAAGCCAAATTCTTTTTATCTTGCACCAATTTAACCGTGTAGAGCTTTCACTGTCCTTAGCGGTTTGTTTGCTTAAGGATTATTTGTATGTTTACCCATTTTATTCATTAAATCTCTATACATATGCATATATTAATACATATATTACATTATTTAATAAATTAAATGAAAGAATATACAAATATTTTTAAGCAAACAATCCTATCAGGAGAGTGAAAGCTCTCTCTTTTTATCTATCAATCTATCTATCTCTCTTTTTATCTGTCTCTCTCTCGGGCTGTCTGTCTGTCTGTCTGTCTCTCTCTCTCTCTTTATATATTTATAATATATATATATATGCATATATATATATATATATATATATATATATATATATATATATATATTATAAATACATATATTTAAATCACAATTCTACATTATAAGGTCACTCTCCAAAAATGTTTTATCTTGAAATATGAGACAAGGTCAAAGAAATAGTTTCCATAATCTATTTTTATCAAACTTGTTGCATTAAAAATAGAAGTATCGGATAATAATGTTAATATATGTTTTATCAAATGTCATAAAACTAAAAGAAACATGCTTAGTTAAATGTTTTTTTTTTAATTGATTTAGCACATTTTCCGCGTCCTAAGTTCTCTATTTAATGGAACGTAGTCCCTGTACGATTCGTTTCTAAGTTGAGCTTAATCGGGTATTTCAGTGAAATAATACAGTTATTTGAATGAAGCCACTGTTGTAAATTTTTTATACAGTAAAAAACTGCATTTCGTTTGTTGATAACGTACAGCTCTCTGATAGGTAAAATGCTGTTACAGCAAAGCAATGGCTTCATAAGTTTTATTCGGGTGTTTTTCGGAAACAAGTGTTCGTGCTGACTTTAAACCTGGTCGAATTGGCACATGATTCTGACCATTTAGGAAGTTGCTTCGTAAAACTTTTTTTTAAAATCACACAAACTCGATGTGATCGATTATAAATCGAGTTGAAGATACAAGAAGGAAATGTATTCACAGCATTTTACCAGAATTTCCTCAATGAGAAAGCTGTGTTTCTGACAGTCAATATAAAACAACACTGTATCGACGATTAAAAACGTTGTCCGTAACTGTTCAGATGAAAACCGTTTGAAACAAAGAAGCAAATATCAAGAAAGAAAACTATTTTGCTCATTTATTACATTTTGAAAGGAAGAACCATCAATAGTTAATATTGTGCAGTCTTATTTGTGCGTTTAAAAGAATAAATCACTTCTAAACGTTCACAAGAAGGGAATGCACTTTTGCACCAAGACAATGTAGCATGTCATGTCGATCACAAAGATGGGAAAATGTTGTGGGGAAATCACCCTCCAAATGAACTGTTCTATCCATTATATAAACCATAGACCTTTTGATCCCAAATGTGGATTAAACACCAGAGCGAACCTCGCCTGCTCGGTGACGTTTACTACTCTTTTCAGCTGTAACCTTTTTACGTTGCTGTTCCAGTAATACATTGTTTAAACTCTATTCCGTTGTTCTGTTTTCTTTGTGGCTTATTGCAAGCCATAAAACTGGCGACGTTGAATTCGGAGAACGTACTCACGTTTAAAAACAGTGTTCTAAAAAACTAAACACTGACGACATTGGATTCAAGGAGCATACTAAAATCGAAACCAGTAACGAGATTGAAAAAAAATACTCGCGTTGAAATAGTATTCTAAAATTACTAACGATGTTGGACTCAAATCTTATCAAGCCTAAGGAAGTGACTAACATAATACTTGCAACTGAAAGGTTCACGGTAACTAAAAAAACGCAGATCATTACGGGAAAAAAGAGTTGAAAAGAAAAAAGTTCGTCACGACTTTCAAAGATAGCGCTGTACTTTTGCAAAAAGAAAAAGGTTCGTCGCGACTTAGAAATATAAATTTTTATACTTTTGGAAAATAAATTCGTCACTTGTTTTCGCTGCTAAAATCGGGCGTTATTTTTTTTCTCTGGAGAAAAATATACACCTGATTTTTTTTCTTTAGACAATGAACTTTTTATATATTTATGTTTTTTCTGTTCGTTTTATTGTCTGGAGGAAGAAATAAGAAAAAATAAAATGGTTTTGTAAAACTCAGCGAACGTTTTGAAAAAAGCAAAATGGACAAATTGAAAGTAGCGTTGGAACATTTGACCAAGTTGCATATCGATGCCGCAAAGCATCAGTCACAATTCGAGGAACAGCAAAAGGAATTGCAAAAACAGTTTGCGGAATGTCAAATACGAACCGAAAAATAGTTAGCTGAACGTCAATTACGAACAGGAATTGCTTACAGAAATTAAGAATAATGCGAACGCGAAAAGCAATTCAGCATTTTCTCAGAATACAATGTGGACCGTGATAGACAATTTTAAATATGAGGAAGAGGAAAAATCATTCAGAGCGTATTTTCGGCGTTATGAAGATTTTTTTAATATTGAATACAGCAACTGGTCTGATCAAAAGAAAACCAGACTTCTTCTACGAAAATTGGAAACGGCTGAGCATGATAAATTCGTGGATTACATCTTGCCTCGGAAAACAGCAGATTTATCATTCAATGAAACGGTAAATTTGTTAACAGAACTTTTCTTGCCGAAAACGTCTCTTTTCCATAAGCGTTGGAGATGTTTGAATGTGGTAAAAGACGATAATGATGATTTTGCCACCTACCCAGCTGTAGTGAACAAACACTGTGATGACTTTAAGTTGCCTTGTGTTTGCGCAAGGGTTAACCTCGGTAAAAGATGCGGAAATCAGGCGCAGAGTCCTTACAAAATTAGAAAATGAACCGAACTTAACACTTCAAAAATTGACTGAGGATCGTCAAAAAGTAGAAATTATAAAAAAGATGCAAGAAATATCGAACCAGGGATCGCGAATATAAAAAATGTAACTCAGAAAAACCGGTCGAAATGGCACACAGACACTAACTACCGAAACAGAAAAACTAAAAGCACCGAGCGCTTGTTTCAGATGTGGTGGAATACATTGAGTAAGGGATTGCCCATTTTTAACAAAAAGATGCCATTTATGCAATAAGATCGGTCATAAAAGTTCGCACTGTAGGAACACTCAGAATAGAAGCCGTGTACGTCAAACCAGAACAAAGGACGCCATAGATGAAAATCTACGCAAATATGTAACGGTCAACATTTTCGGCAAGGCTATTAAATTCCAATTAGACAGTGGATCGGATCTATCAATAATAAATCTCAAAACGTAGAAAATATTACGAAAGCAGGCTATGTTAAAAACTAACAGAACGGCGACGGCCGTTAATTATACAAAAAATGGCCGCAGATTTTTTGATCCTTGCACACAACCGGTGTTTAAAAAGAAATGCAATGTCCCGTTCGCTTCCCTGAACAAAATAAAGCAGGAACTAGACAGATTAGAAAGCATCGGTATACTGGCTAAAATTGAATATAGTGAATGGGCTGCTCCAGTAGTTTATGTAAAGAAAAGGTCCGGGGAAATTCGCGTTTGCGCCGACTTCGCGACCGGACTCAACGGGTCCTTAGAAGATTTTCACTATCCATTACGTAGTCCAGAAGAGGTGTTCACAAAATTAAATGGCGGCAAGTTTTTTTCTAAGACCGACCTAAGCGACGCTTCCCTACAGATTCCGGTAAACGACAAAAACGCTAACCTCCTCTGTATAAACACTCATCGGGGTTTGTACAGATCCAAAAGACTCGCGTTTGGTATCACGGTGACACCCGCAATATTCCAGCAAGTAATGGATACTATGCTGTCCGGCTTGGACACCGCAATCGCATATCTTGATAACATTATCATAGCGAGCAAAAACAGGGAGGAACATGAAAAACATGTTAGACAAGTATTCAGTCGAATACAAGATTATGGATTTAAGATCAAAGCAGGTAAATGCGAGTGCTTTTTACAAACAATTAAATACCTGGGTCAAATAATCGATAAAGATAGCAGACGCCCAGACCCAGATAGGGCGACCGCTATTAAAGAAATGGCGGCACTAGTAAACATAACTCAATTGCACAGTTTTTTTAAGTTTGGCAAATTATTACCAGGGGTTCATCCCAAATATGCACAAATTGCGCGCACCACTTAATGAATTGCTGAAAAAGGATAAGGCTTGGGAGTGGACAGAAGATTGACAGACATCATTCCAAGAAATAAAAATAATCCTGACTTCAAAACTATTCTTAGCGTATTTCAACCCGCAGTTGGACATAATAGTAGCTAGCGACGCTAGTCAATATGGCGTCGGGGCGTGTATGCTACATCAAATGCTGGATGGCTCGAAACACCCTATTGCTTTCGCATCACGAACTCTTTTTCCAGCGGAAACGAATCATTCTCAGATCGAGAAAGAGGCCCTAGGAATTATATTTGAAGTTTCAAAATTCTTGTACGGAAGACATTTTTTCTACAAACCGACCATAAGCCGTTGATATCTATTTTTGGATCATAAAAAGGACTTCAAACATTAAATGCTAACCGACTATTAAGATGGGGAACTATTCTGCTGAACTATAATTTTACAATTCAATTTCTCCCCTCAAAACAACTAGCCCATGCAGACAGTCTATCGAGACTGATTCCTGCCAAAATGGAACCTTTTGAAGATTCAGTAATCGCAGCACTACGTATTAATAGTGATGTAAAAACCATGATAAACAACATTATCCGCGAACTGCCGGTCACACTTCAGGAAATTAAGTCAGAATCCCAAAATGACAACTTCATTCAAACCACGAAGCAGAAATTAGCACTGGGTGACACCAGTTCAGACATTTTTTTCTGGTTGCGACGAAATACTGTTATACGGTGAAAGGGTTGTCATCCCCCGAACCCTTCAAAAAAGAATTCTCAGGGATTTTCACACGGGGCATTCAGGAATAAACAGAATGAACAGCCTAATGAGAAGTTTTGTTTATTGGCCAGCTATGGACTAAGATATTACCGACATGGTGAACAGATGTAAAGGTTGTGCTTTGGCTGCAAAAGCATCACCGATAACATATAAACCTTGGCCTAAGGCTGAACAACTATGGTCGAAGATCCACATGGATTATGCGGGACCTGTGGAGGATTTTTACTACCTGATAGGAATTGACTCTTACTCTAAATGGCCAGAGGTACTAAGATGCAAAAAACCGACCACGGCAACGAAAATTTTTTTATTCGAATTGTTTGCTCAGTTTGGGATTGTGGACTGTTTGGTTAGCGACAACGCTACATAGTTCACCTCGACAGAGCTCGGAGAATTTTGCGAGACATATCAGGTCAAGCATATTATGACACCCCAGTACCACGCCAGAAGCAACGGCCAGGCCGAACGCTTCGTCAATACGCTTAAAAGGGCATTAAAAAGGCGTCTGGTACACCGACAGAAAAGGTCGTTCAGTAATTTCTGCAGGTTTACAGAATCACGAGAAATCCGAACAAACCAGATGCGGGATCCCCAGCAGAAATCATGTTTATGCGGAAAAAAAATCCGTATTTGATAAACTGCTACCCAAACACATAGTACACAACAGAACCTCTAAAATGCCTAAGAAACAGTTTAACAGCGGAGATAACATGTATTTTAGACATTTTAGAAATAACGTTTCTTTTTAGGAACAGGGCACGATCTTACGAAGAATCGGCCATGTTACATACATCATTCAGGGCCCAAAGTGCCAACATAAAAGGCAATTGAACCAAATCAGGAAACGTTTCTACAAGGATTAAGAAGAACCACCGCAGGATGGCAGTGAGGCGATTGAAACTATGTATGATTGTTTTGACATAGACCCTCCAAAAGGAATGTCAGAACCTGGACGCTCCGGCAGAAAGAGGAAGCGCACAGACCCCTTGGTGGTCTGCCCCAAAAGGAAGAAATACTGATTTTCACAACAGCGGAAATCAGCTTGGGAGGGGGTGTTGTGGGAAAATCACCCTCCAAATGGACTGTTCTATCCATTATACAAACCATAGACCTTTTGATCTCAGGTGTGGATTAAACACCAGAGCGACCCTCGCCTGCTCGGTGACGTTTACTACTCTTTTCAGCTGTAACCTTTTTACGTTGTTGTTCCAGTAATACACTGTTTAAACTCTATTCCATTGTTCTGTTTCTTTTGTGGCTTATTGCAATCCATAACAGAAAACTAGATCAATTTTATATCGAATTGCTTCCGCACGCACCGTATTCTCTAGATCTGGCCCCAGCGAAACTGGCATATCTCAGAATAGTTCTCAATGGAATACGGTTCAATGACGAACTGATATCGGAAACTCTGATTTATTTTGAAACTTCTTAGTGATTTTCATTTCATGTTATTTGCAATGTGTTAAATAGACAAACAACCAGTTCAATATCCGTAAAGTTAAGCAAGATGTCACTATCCCCTTAGCAAGAATCAAATAGAACCATTCATTTTTATTAACATTTTTTTTTTATTATCATTATTTTTATTCTCACATCGAGCGGAATTCATCGTCGACAACACATGAGTTCCCTTGGGGTGTAACGTAATAGCTACTTAAAACCAATATTGGCAATTTGTCCGACGTGATCCTTATCCACTCGGTGATAAAACGCTCCGTTGTACATGAGTAGAATTTCCACTCTCAAAGCGGCAAGCACATTAGCTACCCAGAGGAAAGGGAATTAAAACCCAACATGATCTTCGTGCATTGATTTCTCTTTAAAACGAAATCAGTAAAAAGAAACTTACATTAAAACCGCGCTTAATGATTAAGTACTCTATTTTTTCAAATCGGTCCACTAGCTTTTTATTTGAATCGAATAATCTTATTACTTCATTAGTCTTTAATCTGTCTCATAGCTTTAAACTCACTGTGGCCCTACCATGTCACGACCAGAAAAAAGTTCAATCTGCACACCATAGCATTCAACGATGCCTGTAATGTAAATTAACCCCTAAAAAGTCTATCGATCTATCTATGCATCTCTCGATCTACTATTTACCCATTTATCTATTTATCTCTCTCTTTATTTATCGATCTATTTGTGTATATATCTTTATCTATCAATCTATATATCTAGTTATCTATCCGTCCTTTTATCATTCTATGTAATTGTTCGTATGTGTGTGTGTTTTTCTCTGTTCAATGTATTTGTTTGCCTGTGTTGCTTTTTTATCTTTTCTCTTAATGTAAATATTTCTAGAGAGAGATAGACAGTATTCTCTTCTTCCTTTTTTGTGTCGCCTTTTTCTCTCACCCTCTCTCTCTCCCTCTCTCTCTCCCTCTCTCTATCTATCTATTTATTTACCTCTATCTCTATGTCTATATTTCTTTCTCTTTCTCTCTCTTTCTCGCTCTCTCTTTATTTGTCAAATTCCTAATATGTTATTTTCTTCTCTTTATGCATTGCTCTCTCTCTATTTTATCAAAGTCTGATTTTGTAAATATGTTGCATTTCTCATATTTTCGTTTATTGAAATATTTTTCATTGCAATCTCAATGTCCTTTTCGCTTAATAGACCCTTTCATTTGTATTTCTTTTTTCTGATGTGTATACAAACTGTCTTTAATTATATTTTCTATTTAAAAATCCTTGTCGTTAGTGCGTTTTAAACTGTATGTCAGATCTGCATCTTCCAAGATATTGTAATAATTGCAAAAACATTAAAAGATCATACTATAGTTTCGGTCGTTCTTCTTTTACGCACTTAGGGATCGTTGTTCTCTAATGAAGGCCTTTTCTTCATGCGTTCAAAAAGACTAAGTCAAAACAAAACTGATAGAAGATAGCTAGACATGTATTCAATCTTATCTTTGTTAAAAAGAAGTTATCAGTATTGAGAAAGAGAAAGATCGAAATCACTAATAAATTATATCTTGTCAGCCCATGTTATTCTACATCTGATGCCGATGCGTGTTTTCAAATAGACTCACCATTACACCAAGTAAGCAAGATTCCATGAATTCCAATTTCTTCTAAGACTCTTTTAAGTTAAAACCTTAAATTAAAAATAATTTTCCACAATACAAAATCATTTGTATTATTCATATAATTCGAACTATTGTTCTATTCTTGAGTGTTATATTCACAACGTTTCGGTCAATATAACCTCCAATTTTCTTCAGATGTATCTTGTCGAATTCGGGAATCTTTCTGTCAAACTCGGGAATCTGGACGAAATTAAGAAATAAAAAACTTTCATTTAATCCATCGGAGGTAGCATCCTCTAGATCTGTCAGTCATGATCTGATAAAAGTCTTAAATAATTGACAATTGAATTTTATTCTGAGTATCGCCCGTACTGAGGATTGAAACTTCAACCTCCAAAAAAGCGTTACTTCTAAGTCACATCGGCATAAACGTTGTGCAAATAACACTCAACATGAGATTCGAAATATCAAAATAAAGCACATTATCAGTCATCATCTCAAACAGTCAGAAAAATATAATGAGAAGTTTTATCAGAATTGAAATAAGGATTCTATACATGAGGTTTAGTAGTTTTATTTGTTTATTTTAATCTTTGTAGGGGACATAAAGGTCAGGCAAAATTCTTCCTTCGACTCATATTTTATAGTAAATTATAATAGCCGTAAAATCTTTTCACTAAATTTTTGACAGCTTTCATACAAATCGTTTATGTACGGTAGGGTGTTCGATATTTAATGTTACAACTTTCTATTTAGTGAATTTTCATGAATTTATATACTTTTTAGATGTATATGGATAAAGTTTTTGTTATATTCCTAAATACTTAGGAAATAAAGACAAACGTGAGTTACACCGAGTGGTATGTGTAATGGGGTTTATTTATAATACAGAAACGTAAGGCTGCTCGCCTAAGGTAAATAGAAGTACATAGTAACAAGTATGGGGAAGAAAGTCTGATAATCAACACGTAAGACTATCCGTCTTACTGCGACTGCTTGTCTGCCGCTGTCTGCCGCTGTCTGCCAAACAGTCCAATATATATATACAGTTTGTAACCGGTGTATAGCCAGTTATGTTCCTTCACAACACCTCCCCCTGAAGCTGAAATCTTCCTGATTTTAGCTTAAATACCTCTTCCTTTTAGGGTCAGGGCTTAATCTCCTGGTAACTTTTCTCTTTCTTGCGCTTTTCCTTCTGGTCAGCGTTACCCGGGGTAAAGGTTTCTGTCCAGCCCGTATGGTCGGTTCAGGCGAAATATTCATTGTTTGCGGTACACACGCTGGTTTTGGTATATCAAAAATATCGCACAATGTTTCCATTGGTGTCTCTTCCACATTTGGAGACAGTCTGGGACGTATTTGATTTCTGTGTCTTTTGCAGACAAAACTTAATCCTTGGATGGTATAGACCATGCTCCCAATCCTTTTTTTGATAATACCTTCAACCCACTGATTTCGTTCATTTTGAAAATTTTTGAAATATACATTTTCACCTGGGGAGAAGCACTTGGTATTAAGGTTTTCTTTTTTGAAAACTTTCTTTTTCTCTGGTAGCAGCCTATCGAAAACAAATCTTATCTTTCTTGCAAACATTAGCTCAGCCGGGGAAGAATTGACATTATTATTAGGATTTGGTGTCACCCTGTAAATTGCTAAAAATGTTTGAATACATTGTTCGTCTGTGTCCGTAGTAAGATTTTTCTTAAGTGCCCTTTTAAACGTATCTACAAATTTTTCGGCCAACCCATTCGATCGTGGATGGTACACAGGTGTTGTCATATGTAGAATATTTAGTGAGTCACAGAATTCTTTGAATTCATGAGCAGTAAATGCTGTTCCATTATCGCTCACTAAGGTTTTTGGCACTCCAAAACGGCTAAAAATTTCATTAAGCGCACTCACAGTGTTTTTTGCTGTTGGATGTCTAAACTTAAATATTTCTGGCCATTTTGAAAAAGAATCTACAATAATCAAGTAAAAATAACCATTTATAGGTCCCGCATAATCAATATGCAGACGTGACCAGGGTAGGTCCGTCTTTGGCCATGGCGTCGTTTTTACTGGAGGATCTCGAGCTGCTAATTGACATCCTCTGCATGTCTTGACACATTTTTCAACTTCCTTGTCCATACCAGGCCAGTACACATATCCTCTCATAAGGGATTTCATTCTCGAAATGCCCGGATGACCTGTATGAAATTCCTTCAGAATTTTCCTCTGTAACGTTAGTGGAATTACGATCCTCTCACCATACATGAGCACATCTTCACAGATGGAAAAAGGCGTTGTTTGATCTACCTTTTTATTTTTTTTTATCCATCCCAATTGATTTTTCATTTTCTTAATGAAAATGTCATTTACTGCCTCTTTTTTTATTTTTTCGAAAGTTACCGGAAGTTCACGTATCATATTACACATTGAACTTGTACATTCACTTTCGTCTTTAAGCGCAGCAATTACCGTTTCTTCGAAACTTTCGCTTCTTTTAGGGATCAACCGTGATAATGCATCTGCGTGTCCTAACTTTTTTGAGGATACATGTTCCATCTTAAACTGATAGTTTAAGAGGGTTACAGCCCATCGCTGTAATCGATTCGCAGTATGTGTGGGAATGCCTTTCTTTGATCCAAATATGGTAAGTAGGGGTTTATGGTCGGTTTGCAAAATAAAAGATCGTCCATGGAGAAATCGATTGTACTTTGTAATTCCAAATATTATCGACAGCGCCTCTTTTTCAATTTGGCTGTAATTTTTCTCCGCTGCAACCAACGTTCTTGAAGCATGGGCGATAGCTTTTGTCCTACCATCCTCATACTTGTGAAGTAATACAGCGCCAACACCGTAATCACTGGCGTCCGTTGCTAGTATTAGTTCCTTTTCTGGATTGAAATGTGCCAATGCTAAGTCTGACAGTAGACATCTTTTGATATTTTGGAAAGCAGATTCACATTCCTTATTCCAGTTCCATTTAACACCCTTTTTCAGTAACTCGTTAAGAGGAGCTCTTAAATTATGTATGTTAGGGATGTAAATTGCATAGTATTGAACTAATCCCAAAAACGATTTTAATTTTGTCACTGAATCTGGAGCAGGCATCTTTTCAATTGCTTCAGTCCTTTGTGGATCCGGTCTTCGACCCTCTTTGTCGATTATTTGACCTAGATATTTAATTTTTTTCATAAAAAAATCGCATTTTTCTGGGCTCAATTTAAAACCAAATTCCTGTATTCTTTTGAATACTTCTTTTACATGCTTCTTATGATCTTGCAAATTTTCACTTTTAATTAGGATATCGTCAAGGTAGGCCATTGAAAATTCCAACCCTGCCAGCATCGTGTCCATAATTTGCTGGAAAATAGCAGGAGCAACCTTTAATCCAAAAGGAAGCCTCTTTAGCTTAAAAATGCCCTTATGAGTATTTATGCCTAAGTATTTGGAGCATTCATCGCTGATCTTAATTTGCAAGTAAGCATCTGAGAGGTCTATCTTAGAAAAAATTTTTCCTCCGTTAAGCTTAGAGAACAGATCTTCTGCGGACGGAAGGGGATAATTATGGTCCAATAGACAGTCATTTAAACCCGTTGAAAAATCTCCACAGACCCTTATTCTGTTATTTTTTTTTCTTTACATACACGGTTGGACTTGCCCAATCTGTGTGGTTAACTTTTTCAATGACTTCCAGTTGTTGAAGTCTATCCAACTCTTTTTCGATTGCGTCCATCGCTGAAAAAGGCACATTCCTTTTAGGTTTGAATACTGGAGTGGCATTTTTCTTTAATTCAAATTTTGCCTCTGTCTTAATACAGAGTCCTAGTCCTTCGGCAAAAACATTGGGAAATTCAGTTTTCAAATCCTTCAGGAAGTCTTCCCTTTGGTTTGCTTTTTCTGCAGTTAAAACGTTACAAAACGAATTTATGGGTTTCTCCCATAAATTAAACAGGACAATCCAATCTACCCCAAACAGGCATGTATTCTTTCCTGGTACGACGTACACTTTGGATTTATGAGTCTGGTTAGCGAATGTCACTTTGCATTTTAATTCTCCCTTGAACTCTAATCTTTTGCCGCACACACTTCTCGCCGTCTTTCTGGTTTTCGTTAATTCAGGTCGACCTATCCTTTTCCATATATCTTCATTTATAATACTAATATCTGCACCGCTATCCAGAAGCAATGTAACCAGATGTCCATTTATCCGAACATCAACATATTTCCGTCTTTCGCAGCTTTTTTCTTTATTCATGCGAAGCGTATTTACATTATCGGTCCCTTGTCTTTTCTTCTGGGCACAGTATGTTCCCTTGTGACCTCTGAGACCACATTCATAACATATTTTGTTCCTAAACCAGCAGGTCTTATTGTTGTGTCTTAAACTACCACAACATTTACACTTTAGCTTTGGGTCTTTGTATCCTTTAAGGATCCTGTGTTCTTGGAACCTGGACTTTCTTGTGGTCCCTTGCCTTTTTACTTGCTGCACCTTAAAAATATTTTTCTCTTCAATGCGAGTGTTGTCTTTCTTTATGTTAATCAGACGTTGACACTCTTCAGTGACTTTTTGCAATGTTATGTTAGGATCCGCCTCCATAATTGTTAGGATCCGTGAACGTATATCTTTGTCCCTT
Organism: Euprymna scolopes; assembly: GCF_053919585.1. Classification (NCBI taxonomy): domain Eukaryota; kingdom Metazoa; phylum Mollusca; class Cephalopoda; order Sepiida; family Sepiolidae; genus Euprymna; species Euprymna scolopes. The sequence goes on along the minus strand of NC_136497.1, from coordinate 42,908,208 downwards.
GGTGCTGTGAGACCTTGTACAAAGATTAAACATTTAAATTGGTCTGCGGAAATTTCATTCAATTTAAATGATTCGCATAAACAGTTCACAGTGCAAGCATATTCTAGATAGTCTTCAGCTTCTGCCTTCTGAATGTTCAAACATTTGTATCTAGAGTGAAATAGGCTATCCCTTTTATCAAATATTTTCGACAAGGTACTAATTGTTTCCTCGAACGAAACCTCCTCCGGTTTTTTTGGTAGAATTAGATTTGCATACTTGGTGTTTTCATCAGTACCCAGTTTTTGTAGTAGCAGGGTAACTTTTTCCTCATCGGTCCAGTCTAAACATCTTTTCGTAAAAATTGTTTCGTATCTTCTGTAGTATGCAGGGAAAGTAACACCAGTATCCGGGGAGTAACGAAATTCCGTTAGTGAATTTGAAATACCCTCGGCAGAAAAATTAGTCTTCTTCCCGGTCGACGTTAGAATTAGCTTTTCTAAATTCTTTTGCTGTGTCGACATTTGTCGTTGTAGTATGTTTGTTTGTTCTTGTTGTGCCTCTAAAGTTTTTTGTGTTCTTTCTTGTTGTTGTTGCAGCTGTTGCTGTAGCTGTTGTTGTTGAATTTGTTGTTGTTGTTGTTGTTGCGCTAAAAATTGTTGAGTCATTTTTGTCTGTTCCTGGATGCTAAGGGCTAGAGCCTTAGTTAACTCTGCTAATTGTTCCATGTTAGCTTCTAGTACAAAAATGTCTTTTCACAATAATTCCACAATAATTCCAAAGAAAAATCGTAAATTTACGTATATCGTAAATTAGTAGCAATATGCAGACACAACACGTTTCAACAAAGTTCATCCATAGTAATTCAACAGGCTTTGTAAAATAATTCTTTTTTTTTTTTTTTTTTTTTTTCTTTTTTTTTTTTTTCAACAACGTAAGTTCATACACAAAATATTTCTTACTTCCCACGACAAATAGTTCCAATTATTTATATAAAGGCAATAACAAACAATTAATTTTCCAAAAAAAAAAATATATATGGCTGCCGTTCCCACGTGGCATAAAATGGTACAATAGTCGTTGTATTTATATTTTTTCTTTCGAAACTCGTAATCCTTTAGTGTAGTTTCGAATTCAACTTGCGACCATTTTTTTTTTTTTTTTTTTTTTTTACTTGTCAAAATAAATATAAATTCCACTTTACCTTGAACATGTTTCTATAATTTCTTGTGAGTTCTTTACGAAGAAAAATCCGTACTTTTCGCTACTTTAGGTAGGAAAAATTTTTAAATTCATTGACGCACGTGGTCAAAAATCCTTGTGTAGTTTGTTTTTTTCGTAAAACAAAAAATCCTTGCATTGTACACAGTCCTTGGTACGGTAATTTATCTCTGTTAAGAGAAAGAACATCCTTTCGTCGCCATTGTTATATTCCTAAATACTTAGGAAATAAAGACAAACGTGAGTTACACCGAGTGGTATGTGTAATGGGGTTTATTTATAATACAGAAACGTAAGGCTGCTCGCCTAAGGTAAATAGAAGTACATAGTAACAAGTATGGGGAAGAAAGTCTGATAATCAACACGTAAGACTATCCGTCTTACTGCGACTGCTTGTCTGCCGCTGTCTGCCGCTGTCTGCCAAACAGTCCAATATATATATACAGTTTGTAACCGGTGTATAGCCAGTTATGTTCCTTCACAACAGTTTTACTTGAAGATTACTTGATTTAGCAAAACGAATTGCCATTGAAGAGCTTTTCAAATCTGGAATGTATGCAGGAGATATTACGAAGATATTAAATGTGAACCAAAAAGTGTTTTAAATAAACTGCTAAGATTAAGATACGTGGTCTATCTTGGAGAAAATAGTCTCAGTTTCCCACCATACAAATTTAGAGGTTCCGTGAGGAATAGGCCAAAATCATACAAAAACCACATTTGTAACTTGTGTAGAGCATTCACCAAGCTTTTGCAGCTTTTGCAGTAGGTAATTGATGCACAGATAGGTTACACTGAATAGAGTCTGGATATTTTGAATCTAGTAATACTATTGTATATATTTACGTTTCGGTGATATAAATTGTTTAATTTATTTAATATGGGAAAAAAATGTAACGTTAATTATTGAACACCCTGTATATTTGCTCTTCTAATTTCTATCATAATCACAGATCACATTTCGAAGATACTTTTTAAGATTCGACAAAACGAAATCGATTAATGGGTTTCTAGAGGGACTAGGATATTTTATTTCGAGGTGGCAAACTTTCTCTGTGTTAGCACTTTCTTATTTGTTAGCATTTTTTGCCATAAATCCATCAGTTGAGTGAACGTCAACCTGTGTTCCTATTCCATTTGATTTTTAATCATTCATGTTCATCGTCTGCATTCAAAGTCCGATCTACAAAATTGATATATAGGCATTTTTTTCTTTGCTGTTCAAGATAAATGATTTCCCGCCTAAGGGACGCCATTTGCAAACGGTTTTCGTTCGATGGACAGCTGTTTATAACAGTGTTCTGAAGCCGCCAGGTCCAGCGCCATTTCTTTTCTTCTTTTTGTTCCAGGCTGTTTGCCATTCTGGAAACGCCACTCTTTATTCCGAAATTATGGATCAACAGAAGCAAGAAAGAATTTCCCCATAAATGGATTCGACAAGAGAAAATAGAAGTAGAAAAATAAAAATACAAGACAAGAGGAATAAGAGTAGAGAATAAGAAGAGAAAAAAATAAATGAAAATATGAAGAATAAGCAGACAAATAGTGCAAACAATGAGAAGAAAAAGTGGAAGCAAAAGAATGAAACGATTTAGAAGAAGAAGAAGAAGAAGAAGAAGAAGAAGAAGAAAAAGAAGAAGAAAAGGAATGCGAGAAAAAGAAATTATAATAATAAAAAGAAAAACAGAATTACAAAATGTAAGTTTTAGGAGAAAGAGAATAAAAACACTGACAAAAAGAAAAAAAATAATGAGAACAAAAAAAAACAGAAAAAAGAAACGCACGAGAAGAAAACGTAGACGTAAAACAATGAATAAAAATAGTAAGAAGAAGAAGAAGCTTAAGCAGCAACAGTAAAAGAAAAAGAAGAATGAGAAAACGAAAAGTGTGAAAAAGAAGAAAAAGAAAAGGCCAAAGAGAAACAGAAAAAGAAGGAATAATGCCAATTTACGTACAGTAACCGTTGAAAAGAATTTTAGATAAGTAAAAATAAATACTAAATGTGGGTAGAGAACGTTTGCATGGACCAGTAAGCTGCGTAGAAAATTCCAAACTAAATTATGGGAACACATGAAACAGTGAGGGAAATAATGGATTATTTGGTTGATATGGTCATGAAAAAATTAGATAGACATTAAAAAAATTATAAAAGGGAACAAGTTTATAATGGCGGAGAGCAACGCATTTGATGTAATCTGTTAAACTTGTAACAGCCTGGGTTTTCCGTGGATAATGTAGACTTCGTTGACGTATTTTCTGTTATAGCACTTAAAAGCTTTTAGAGTTTCGTCAGAGATACAACGTGCAAACAATTGAATATATCTTTTATATTTGTTTTATCCAAAATCCACCAGAAAAAATAGAGAACGAATTTCAAAATCATTAATACTAAAGGAAAGTTCATATACAACGGTGAAGGTGTCCATTGCTGTTAAAAATGCAACAACAATAGCCATTGTCTACAGTAAAATATATTGTAATATATTAATGTATTGTATAACTTTTGAAAATCTATGGGGCTAATTCTAAGGCTTTTCTTGCTGAAAAATGTTATATTACCAAACTCTCTCTCTCTCACACACACACACACACATATATATATATATATATATATATATATATATATATATATATATATATATATATATATATATATATTCGTTTTTAATCGTACCATTCCCGTCTTGGTAGCTTTTGAGTTTAAAAATAGCAGGTTTCACTTTTAAAACGACCATTTCAGAGCGAAGAAGACAAGGGCGCTCATTAGACAGATGCTCTTTGCAGATGATGCAGCTCTCATTGCTCATTCTGAGGAAAGTCAGTCTTCAACAACTCATTTACCTCATTGCGAACGCATGCACAGAGTTCTCCCTCGCCATCAGTCTGAAGAAAACCAGCATCATGAGCGAAGATATCAACACCACCCCTAAAATCACTATTGGCGACCACATACCTCGGCTCCACTATCACTAGCAACTTGTCTCAAGTGTATAGGCAAAGTAGTCACTGCCATGGCCCGTCTAGTCAAGAGAGTGTAGGACTTGCTGACACTAAACACAAAGATGCTGAGTAATCTTCTTTATGGTAGTGAGTCCTAGACTTTGTACTTACACCAAGAACGAACGCTGAATGTTTTCCACATACGCAACCTCAAACGTCTTTTAGGAATCTCTTGGCAGGATCGAGTGACAAACGAGTCGTCTTGTCCCAGAATGGCATATCAAGCATGTTTGCCATTCTAGCTCAGAGACACTTGCGTAGGCTCAGTCATGTGTGCAGGATGGAAGTTGATTGCATTCCAAAGCACATCTTGTACGGCGAGCTGGTCTCTGGAACATAGCTAGTCGGACGACCAACTCTCCGCTACAAGGACACCTGCAGCCGAGACCTGAAGACTTGTGGCCACATTCAGCCACAGGATCTCGAGTCAGGTTTATCCGATCACACAGCCTGGCAAGCAAAGGCCAAGGACGGCATCAAATTAATAGAAAAGAAGAAAGACAATGTGAAGAAAAGAGAACCTATAGGCGAGAAAGGATACAGTCCACGCCTGCCACCCAACAATTTCTACAGCTGACTATAACTGCAGCATCTGCCAACATAGCTGCAAATCTAAAATTGGACTATTTAGCCACAGCAGACGCTGTAGTAAGTCATTGTCTCAAGAGACAAAAGGTTGCCAATAATCTCTTTCTCTCTCTCTCTCTCTCTCTTTCTCTCTCTCTCTTTCTCTCTCTCTCTCTCTCTCTTTATATATATATATATATATATATATATAATAGTTATCTACGGATTCGTGTTTAACCGATATTGACGACATTGCCAATGTTGCTATAAAAAAGGGGTATCTTTACCGTGCTCCAAAACTACTCACATCTAAGAGTATCCTGCACCTCTTCAAAGCTACCATTCCTCTATACAGGGAGTATTGTTGTCACCTCTGTGCCGGTGCATCTACTAGTGGTCTTTCCCTTTTACCGCACTGTTAACTAAGCCTCAACTCTTGTCCCATTGCCGCAGTGTTGCCTCCCTGTACCTGTTTTATAATTATTTTAATGGAATGGGCTCTGATGTCTTATACTCTGATAGTTTCTTCCCTGGAATTTCTAGACTTTAGAATCCCCTCTCCTTTGCCTGTCTCTCTGACTTCTGACTGTACTGACATGTAGAAGTTTAAATGTAATGTAAACTAAAATCTCACTCATATCCCCGAAACCTGGTTAGAAAGTAGTAGGTTGCAATATGCCTTGTTCTGGGTGAATATAAATATTAGAAAATTCATTTTTAATATCCTTTTTTTTTTACACATTTTTACACTTTTTGAGTATTATTGTCTTTCAAACATTACAATTTTCATTTTCTTTTGTGTTAACCAGCGATTATATAGCAAGTCTATAATTTATTTTTCTGTGATCTTTGAAGAAAAAAAGCTTAATTTTTAGACTCTGTGGAGTAATTAAATGACCATTTGTATAATGCATTCCTTGTTTTTTTAATAATAAAATTCATAAATATTAATCTCCATAATTTAATTCCCCTCGTATATGTGTGTATACTTGGGGCGTGTAATAAGTAATGCTCCTGACCCATTTCGAATTGTCCGATCTAGCTGAAATTTTGCATGTGCAATGATTCACATCTCTACGGATAATGTGGCAAATTACAGCTCTGAACTAATTGTGGTTTCTGTTTTACAGGTGTTTGAACTGAGTCAGGTGTGAAATAGAGCCTGTTGAATGTCGAGCAGTGATCCAGTTTTTGCATTTGAAAAGACCCACACCACAGGAGACTTTTGATTAAATGAAAGAAACTTATGGTGATAATGCCCCATTATATGACCTTGTAAAACGCTGGCATCATGAATTCAAACATGGCCAGAAGTCTGTGGAAACAGCTCCCAGATCTGGTCGCCTCCATTCTGCCATTGATGAGGCATCTGTCCGTCAAGTTGAGGCTGCCATTTTGGAAGATCGGCGCATTACTTTTCGCCAAATAACCTAAGATGCCAAGGTTAGTACAGGGTCTGTGGAAACTATCATTCATGACCATTTGCATATGCATAATGTGTCTGCCAGATGGATTCTCAGGTTGCTCACACCATTCCAGAGTTCATCACTATGATCCAGAGACCAAAGCCCAGTCAATGCAGTGGAAGCACTTGGACTCACCACCTCCAAAGAAGGCAACGATGCAGCCCTCCGCTGGCAAGGTCATGCTCACAGTTTTCTGGGACCAGGACGGAGTAGTGATGACAGATTTCCTGGCAAAGGGTGCCACAATTACATGAGCCTATTATGCTTCACTTTTGAGGAAATTAAGGGAAGCTATCAAAATCAAAAGGCGGGACAGGATCAGCAAATGTACCCTCCTCCAGCAAAACAACGCTCCGGTCCACAACTCGCATGTCGCCAGATCAGAAGCATGGGTGTGTGGTTATGAAATCTTAGCCGATCATACTCTCCTGACCTTGCACCCTCTGACTTTCATCTCTTCCCAGCCATGAAGTAGTTTTTGAAAAGAAAGCGTTTCCCAGATGATGCAACCTTGATTTTTTAAGTCACGTCGTGGTTGGAGGACCAACCTGAGGTGTTCTACAAAAACGATCTCCAGAGCTGCATCAAACGATGGGAGAAATGCATAACTCTGGGTGGTTCCTATGTAGAGAAAGACTAATAATTGTGCCAAGTTTCGTTGTTCTATAGAAAGTGGGTCAGGGACATTTCCTTTTTTCACGCCCCTCGTATATATATATATATATATATATATATATATATATATATATATATATATATATATATATATATATATATACATTGTGAGTCACGGGAAACGGATTTTTTTTTAAGGAAAACAGAACTCTGCGAATATTCAAACAAAAATTAATGTTCTAAAAACATGTTTCCCGTGACTCACCATATATATGTGTGTGTGTGTGTGTGTGTGTGTGTGTGTGTGTGTGTGTGTGTGTGTGTGTGTGTGTGTGTGTGTGTGTGTGAAAACGTCTCCCTAAAGGAGACGACATTAAAGTTTACTTTAAAACTTTCATTGAAAAATATATATAAAATAGACTTGATTATGTAGTAGAGCTGACATCTAATCAATGTAACAGCTTTCAGCCTTAATCACTGCCTCGATACGGGTCCAGAACTGGCAACATGCTTGTTCTACAAGCGCCAGCGGATTGCGGCGATCAGACTGGCTTTGGTGTTGTGGGAGGTCATGTTGGTGATGTTCCCGACGTATAATCAAAGTAGTTCAGCGGGTTTAGGTCGGCAGAGGAGGGGAGCAATGAGAAAACGGTTTAAATTCGTAGAACTCTTCCGACGCCGAGTCCTGCTACCTCACTCAAGAACTGCCAGCGGCCATCTGATTGAATCAGGGGATTACCACACTATTAAGCACATCCAAGTCCACTTTGGTGTTAACTTTCAAACCGGTTTCCAAGATGTGAGGTGGCATGATGTGGCCCTCTCTTGTAACCACACCGATGACCATAACCGTGGCCGAAAACTTTGTTTTCATCACATTAGTCACGTCCCTCAAGCTTGTAACAGTCCGGATTTGCATTTTGAGGATGCTGACAATGGTTCTATTGCCATAATTTGGATTGGTAGAGGGCGTGAGTTGTACAGCGGTGCATCTCTGATCCCGCTGGTTAAACATTGTGTCATTCTATCGCTTTTTTTTCATCAAACGGAAATGGAATCGTCGTCTTTTCTAGAGCGAAGATGCTTCTCGTTCCACTGAAACACAAAAACTCACACACACGTGATCTCTCCACACACACATGACCACTCACACACATACGCTCTCATACACACACACAAAACCACACCTACACCCAAATTCAGAATGATACAATTTTTTAAACCGACAACTGGTTCTATTTACAAACACGACAAATAAACTTAATAATAGGAGAGAGAATGCATGGCGACACACATTGATACACACACCCATACAGCCAACACACGGATGCTTCCTTATATATACACACATAGAAGTAAAATATCAAAAGGAATAAATACACTTTCCTCGACCAACTCATAATCTTAACCGCCATCAAATGGACCCAATTTGACCCATATATATATATATATGCATATATGTGTGTGTGTGTGTGTGTGTGTGTGTGTGTGTGTGTGTGCATGTGTGTGCATGTGTGTGCGTGTGCATGACTGAAGTTTATACCATATTGTATGAGTATTCATGTGTGAAACACATACCTGCCTGAAACTAATTCTAAACGAATTCTGTTTTTATCGACGGTTCTTAATCAAACCGTTGAGTCAAACAGTCAGTTTCATATAAGAGAAATGGGTAAATAGTGTTGCATACATTGCTCTGTCGATATCGCGTGATCATTTTAGATATCAGCAATTCGATCTTATTTTGACCTCCTTCCTAATCAATAAACAATTATTCCAAGAAATACCGCTTCCTCGATTAATAATTTACGGAGCTAATTAATTAATTCTCATTTGAAGAATTGCGTGAGAAAGCGGTACAGTTGACCAGACTAGTTGCAACCAGTAAACAATGCCCTCTTAATCTTATAGCAAACAATCTATATCAAATGATTAGGCTAGAACGACTGTACAGTTAATCTTTTGAACTTATCTATAACATTTTACAGGTAATGTTATATATATATATATATATATATATATATATATATATATATGATGATTGCAACGTCTTGTCAGACGATTGCCACTCCCTCAGACATTTAAAATCCATGAGCCCAAATGCCTGAGGGAGTATCTATACAAAGATGATGTTACAGAGTCTTAGCTTTGTACGACAGCTAAGTCTCTCTCTCGGTTCAAAATGCTGAGATCCAGCAACAAGCAAGAGCAAGATAGCCAGCAACAAATTAAACTGCAGACCAGCTTAATGCGGGTACTGGTCTCCCGCTTTATGGTTTTTTAAATAAGAGATTTGCTTCTCCTAGAAAGGTTGCCTTCACCACGGCTTACGGGAGCCCTCTCCACCCCAATACACATATACACACACACAAATATACACGGTGCTAGTTGGCCGTTGACCCAGAAAAAGAGTTCATTCGTCCTTTGAAAGGTCTTGTTTTTAATCCTTCAGGGAGACTAGCCGCCTTCCTCACCAAACAAGTCTGGTGGGGGAACCAGTTTAGTCGCCGGTGACCCGACCATGAGGCAGGTAGTACTGGTTTACATAGTACCAGTAGCATATGACATGACCTGACACAACTATATACATATATATATATATATATATATATATATATATATATATATATGTATATATATATATATATATATATATATATATATATATATATATATAAGTGAAAATGTCTGTGTGTATGTGTACATTTCCCTACGCTATAACGCTGGCAATTTTAAGCCTACGGACTCGAAATTTGATATACATGGAACTGAGATTTGGGAAAATCGATGGGATTGGCTTTTGGGCAGAAACTTTGCGATTAAGGGGTCAAAGATAAACGATTTGACCTTTGAAAACTCTACCAAACTCCTCCTAAAATTTTGGGTCTAAACACTTGAACTTTTAGATATAGATTCCTTGGACATGGATCTAACATAATAACTTGATTTAATTCATAAACAATAAATTTAAAGGGGTCATAATAAGCATCAAAGATAAAAAATTGGCTTCTTTTTTTTTTTTTTTTGCTCAGCATACACATCAAAACACCCGGGCAACGGGCTGAAATGCTAGTATATATATATATATATATATATATATATATATATATATATATATATATATATATATGTATGTATATGTATGTATGTATATGTATGTATATATATGTATGTATATGTATGTATATATATGTATGTATATGTATGTATATATATGTATGTATATATGTATATATATATATGTATGTATATATACATGT
>NC_136497.1:42653100-42893100 GCF_053919585.1 Euprymna scolopes | reverse complement strand
TTCAATAAAGGACCAGTTTTCCTACTTAGCAAAAATGGACCAGTTTTCCATGGACTAGTTTTCCATGTACGATTTTTCCTTAATTCGCAATTACTTATGTGTCATTCATTTTAGTTATCTTTTCAATGAGACTGATTTAGACGCAAGGTTGGTTTATAATGTACATACGCCAGCTCTCCAATAAGAGTCATTCTAAATTGGGATAAACATAAAAATTGCGTCAATCTAGAAGGATTTCATTTAAACTTACCGAGGACAGAAAAAGTAAAGTTTAATATCACAACAGGTACTACACTTTGAATCATTTATTTGCTAAAAGATATAACATAGAACAAGGTCATCAAAGGTGTGGGAAAGTGGGGATCGTCGTTATCCTCTATCTTACACTATCTATATTATTCTTAGCTAGAATCATTTCAATCACCACAATACCACATTTACTTCTATTCAAAATAGGGTCAATATGTTGAATACACACACACACACACACATATATATATATATATATATATATACATATATATATTTATACATACATATATATAATATTTTTCATCACATATTAATACGTTTTTAATCAAAAAAATATTTTCCATAATATGGATAAAAAATATCTATAAATTGTCTGCCAATAATAAATTTATTTAGTGTTAGAAATCCAATCAATAAAACTTCATACAAAAATATGTCTTTCAAGCACCCACACACTCTCATTCCATAAAATATCTGTAGGGTTTAAAAAAAAAATTAACGATTTTAAGTCAAATTTTCCGGTATCTCTAACGATATTGTTATGAATACATGTATTTCTATCACATGAAAAGAATTTATGTTTATTAGTGTGCATATAAATTATCGATGAGATACAAATAAAAAAATGACATGTCTGTTATTTATATATCTTGTTTTACAAAATTATTAAAGAGAAAGAAAAAAAACTGACGTAAACAAATTGTTAGATTATTTTTAAATAATAAATTTGGTATATTTATATCTTAAACTCATTGTTCTCTGCGATAGATAAAGCTCCAAATATCGGAATATTTAAACCGACTTAAATTGACGCCATTTAATAAACTCATTCTATACTTGTGTTTTTTCAGGCGCTTTTATTCTTGGAATCGAAATCGGGAATCGTATCGGAATCGGAAATTCAGAACGGAATCAATAATTGTATCAGAATTGGGAAAAATTTTGGAATTGCCCAATCACAATATATATATATATATATATATATATATATATATATATATATATATATATATATATATGGGTGTAGGAGATTTATAGATGACCTTATATGCATAAATGATAATGATGAATTCGAAAAAAAATAAACATCTTATATATCCAAACGAACTTTTTTTTTTTTTTATTCAATTTTCACCCCAAACAAGGCACAGTGCCACTTTGAAGTAGGGGGCTACTATTAGGGACTTAATTTGCGGGGTCATTATGAAGGGAGAAGAGTAGAAAGATGTTTGTTAACATTACACTTGAACTTCTGCATATCATTGCAGTTGGGAAAGCAGAATCCCGGAAGGGAGTTCCAAAGACCCGCAGTTCTGGGGAAGAAACTATTGGAGTAAAAGGCTTTCTTGCACCTAGGGATCTCTACTGTAAAGGGATGAGACTTAGTAGCTTGTCGGGTTTGCCGGGGGTAGTTACGTCGGGGAGGTGCAAGTGTTTGCAGTTCGTCAGAGCATTCACCATTAAAGTATTTGTAGAACAGGCAGAGGGATGCAACATCTCGTCGATGGGACAGAGGTTGAAGCCTAGATGACAGTTCAGGACCTATCAGGTTGGCGACTCTTTTTTGAACCCTGTCCAGGAGCGAGAGACAAGCAGCAGATGCACCAGCCCAGATGTGACAACAGTACTCCATACATGGGCGAATTGTTGCCTTATAGAGGTATAGGATACTGGCAGGCGTAAGTAGTTTTCTAGCACGGTAGAGGGAGCCAACCTTCCTTGCAGCAGCCTTGGCAATGCTCTCAATGTATCTATTCCAGTTCATATTCCCTGTAAACGTTAGGCCGAGGAGTTTAAAAGAAGTACTTTCAGGCAATGTGTTCTTGGCCATTGCTATTGGTGGTAGAGAAGGTTTCTTGTAGTTATTGAAGGAAACAAGCTTAGTCTTAGCAGCATTGAATGAGACCAACCATTTTTGTCCCCATTCCACTACGGATTGGAGGTCATCCTCTAGTGTTTCTGCCATTTTCTTGGATATGTGTTCATTTGTTTTCCCCTCATATCTGTTATAGAGAGTGGTGTCATCGGCAAATATACCCATCTCCGAAACAATATTATCAGGGAGGTCGTTTATGAATATCAGGAACAATAGAGGTCCAAGGATAGACCCCTGAGGCACTCCCGCATTTATGTCATGTTGTTTGGATGTACGTCCGTCGAGGACAACTTTGATTTTTCTATTACTTAAGAAGGATTTAATTACGTTATGAATTCTTCCAGTGATTCCATATGATCTAATTTTCCTTAGAAGACCATCGTGCCATACCCTGTCAAAAGCCTTAGATATATCAAGGGCCACCGCTCTACCCTCCCCTGTTTTATCCAATGAACGGTATATACGTTCAGAAACTACAGTTAAGATATCTGCTGTTTAACGGGCTTGCCTGAATCCATATTGTTTGTCAGTCAGGAGTTTAGCAGCTGTTAGGTGCTGGACTAGGACTTGATTAACTAAGGACTCAAATATTTTGGCGAAAAGCGGGAGGAGGCTAATGGGGCGATAATTAAGTGGGTCAGTTCTTTCACCAGAATTCTTGAAGACTGGTACCACAGAGGCGGTTTTCCAGCAGTCGGGAAAACAAGATTCGTTAAGGCATTTATTGTAAAGTTTGGACAGAACTGGAGCAACCTCGGCAGAGCACTTTTTAAATAGCACAGCCGGGATGAGATCTGGTCCACATGCTTTAGAGGTGTCTAGGTTTTTTATAATAGCATGTACCTGAGAAGGGGTGATTTTCAAATCGTCAAGTGTGGCGTCTGTTCGCAGAGGAAAATCAGGGAGTGAGTGGTGTATGGAGTTCAGTGTGGAGTTTGAGGCAAACCGACTGGCAAGCAGATTAGCCTTGTCAGTTGCCGTGCAAGCAACCTCATGGTTGTTTGTTAGTGGGGGAATAATTGACTGTCCATTATTAACTACGCTGTTGTAGATTTTCCAAAAATACCGGGTTCCTAATTTCTGTGCTTCGATGCGCTTTCTGGTGGTTTCAGAGTAATCTGACTTAGCTGTGTCTATCACTCTCTTACAATTATTTCTAGCTTCTAAAAACTTCTGTTTATTTGAGCTGGACTTATGTCGGTTGAATCTGCGGAACGCATGCTGCCTTTGACAAATGGCAGCTGCACAAGCAGAAGTAAACCATTGGGGGGAGTGGTGCTTGCTATAGTATTTCCGTGCGGGAACATGTGCTTCAATAGCAGTTTTGAACCATTCAGTTGTCTCATTTGCACACTGTTCCGCTGGAAGAGTAAAGATATTTTGCCATGGGGCATCTCTGATGAGCTCCCTGATGGCTTCCCAATCAGCCTTTTTGTAATACCTCGTTGTTTTGAGTAGTGGGTCTTCAGTTTTAGGGCGAGAATTTAGGCTGATTTCTACCATTATCACAGCGTGATCAGCATTCCCGAGTGGGCTATGGGCATTTGTTGTACAGTCATTGGGAACCGTTGTCAGGAAGAGATCTAGAAGTGAGGCATGTTGATCGTGCTGGTCTGGGAAACGTGTCGGAAATGTAACCAATTGAGATAGGGAATGAGATATAGAGAAGCTATATGTGGCGCTACCAGCTACGTCTGTGTGATTTGAGAATCCTAGCCAGTTACTGTGGTGGACATTGAAGTCACCAAATACATGTATTTGTGCGCAACTAAAATTGAATTGTGAACATAGAGGACAACAGGCTACATTTCTGGATTTAGATATAAAAATTGAGGATGGAATTTTTCTTTATAAAATATTTGATAAAAGAAACGCATTCCCCTTTAAAATAGTACGTATGCCCCATAAGGATAGCACCTGCCCTGTTTTTGTGTTTTATGGAACCATTATGTCAGAGTTTTTGAGTATAGCTCGCGTTACTCTAAAATTAACAGATTTTATACCATCAGTTTCTAGCTTAGTAATAAGGATGATAAAACAAGGTGGGGATAAAAATAAAATATTTAAACAGTTAAATAAAGCATTTGTTCGTTATCCTGATGCTTTTGAATCGTTTAAGATAAACCAGACTATATTAATAAAGGAAATCCAAAACTATATTAGCAATGTATAAAATGTATTTATAATTACATATAATAAATTTATATATATATATAAAAAAATCATGTATATATGTAAAAATAAAATATTTTTAACCTTTATATATCTAATTTTAAATAAATAAGAATGTAAATATACAAAATACTAATTATAGTGGGGGTGATAAGTAGTTAAATGGATTAATCCAAATCTTATAAATACAAGACTGATAAATTAAAAAATGTATCCATCTCAAATGGATAGTACCAGTCAAGGATTCGTCACTTGACACTCAGCCCAACAGGTGAGGGGCCGGAGACCGGACCAGCACCTGTTGGACTGAGGTACACCGCCTGGGTAATACCTAGGAGGTCCACCCTCCCAGGCCTTGCCACCGGGCTTTCCGGTGGGGCAAGTTTATTGCTTGTTGCCTGAGGCGTCCCGACCGGGGAATGCCGACGGGGTTACTCAGGCAATTTTTAAAATTGCAGGAGTGCCCCTCCTTTAGGGGAGCCTGCTGGGTTACCACTTTCCGGCCTTGTGCCACATTTTGCTGAGTGGACAGCAAATAAATATAATCCATCTCAAATGGATAGTACCAGTCAAGGATTCGTCACTTGACACTCAGCCCAACAGGTGAGGGGCCGGAGACCGGACCAGCACCTGTTGGACTGAGGTACACCGCCTGGGTAATACCTAGGAGGTCCACCCTCCCAGGCCTTGCCACCGGGCTTTCCGGTGGGGCAAGTTTATTGCTTGCTGCCTGAGGCGCCCCGACCGGGGAATGCCGACGGGGTTACTCAGGCAATTTTTAAAATTGCAGGAGTGCCCCTCCTTTAGGGGAGCCTGCTGGGTTACCACTTTCCGGCCTTGTGCCACATTTTGCTGAGTGGACAGCAAATAAATATAATCCATTTCAAATGGATAGTACCAGTCAAGGATCCGTCACTTGACACTCAGCTCAACAGGTGAGGGGCCGTAGACCGGCCCAGCACCTGTTGGACTGAGGTACACCGCCTGGGTAATACCTAGGAGGTCCACCCTCCCAGGCCTTGCCACCGGGCTTTCCGGTGGGGCAAGTTTATTGCTTGTTGCCTGAGGCGCCCCGACCGGGGAATGCCGACGGGGTTACTCAGGCAATTTTTAAAATTGCAGGAGTGCCCCTCCTTTAGGGGAGCCTGCTAGGTTACCACTTTCCGGCCTTGTGCCACATTTTGCTGAGTGGACAGCAAATAAATATAATCCATCTCAAATGGATAGTACCAGTCAAGGATTCGTTACTTGACACTCAGCCCAACAGGTGAGGGGCCGGAGACCGGACCAGCACCTGTTGGATTGAGGTACACCGCCTGGGTAATACCTAGGAGGTCCACCCTCCCAGGCCTTGCCACCGGGCTTTCCGGTGGGGCAAGTTTATTGCTTGCTGCCTGAGGCGCCCCGACCGGGGAATGCTGACGGGGTTACTCAGGCAATTTTTAAAATTGCAGGAGTGCCCCTCCTTTAGGGGAGCCTGCTGGGTTACCACTTTCCGGCCTTGTGCCACATTTTGCTGAGTGGACAGCAAATAAATATAATCCATTTCAAATGGATAGTACCAGTCAAGGATCCGTCACTTGATACTCAGCTCAACAGGTGAGGGGCCGGAGACCGGCCCAGCACCTGTTGGACTGAGGTACACCGCCTGGGTAATACCTAGGAGGTCCACCCTCCCAGGCCTTGCCACCGGGCTTTCCGGTGGGGCAAGTTTATTGCTTGTTGCCTGAGGCGCCCCGACCGGGGAATGCCGACGGGGTTACTCAGGCAATTTTTAAAATTGCAGGAGTGCCCCTCCTTTAGGGGAGCCTGCTAGGTTACCACTTTCCGGCCTTGTGCCACATTTTGCTGAGTGGACAGCAAATAAATATAATCCATCTCAAATTGATAGTACCAGTCAAGGATTCGTTACTTGACACTCAGCCCAACAGGTGAGGGGCCGGAGACCGGACCAGCACCTGTTGGACTGAGGTACACCGCCTGGGTAATACCTAGGAGGTCCACCCTCCCAGGCCTTGCCACCGGGCTTTCCGGTGGGGCAAGTTTATTGCTTGCTGCCTGAGGCGCCCCGACCGGGGAATGCTGACGGGGTTACTCAGGCAATTTTTAAAATTGCAGGAGTGCCCCTCCTTTAGGGGAGCCTGCTGGGTTACCACTTTCCGGCCTTGTGCCACATTTTGCTGAGTGGACAGCAAATAAATATAATCCATTTCAAATGGATAGTACCAGTCAAGGATCCGTCACTTGACACTCAGCTCAACAGGTGAGGGGCCGGAGACCGGCCCAGCACCTGTTGGACTGAGGTACACCGCCTGGGTAATACCTAGGAGGTCCACCCTCCCAGGCCTTGACACTGGGCTTTCCGGTGGGGCAAGTTTATTGCTTGCTGCCTGAGGCGCCCCGACCGGGGAATGCCGACGGGGTTACTCAGGCAATTTTTAAAATTGCAGGAGTGCCCCTCCTTTAGGGGAGCCTGCTAGGTTACCACTTTCCGGCCTTGTGCCACATTTTGCTGAGTGGACAGCAAATAAATATAATCCATTTCAAATGGATAGTACCAGTCAAGGATCCGTCACTTGACACTCAGCCCAACAGGTGAGGGGCCGGAGACCGGCCCAGCACCTGTTGGACTGAGGTACACCGCCTGGGTAATACCTAGGAGGTCCACCCTCCCAGGCCTTGCCACCGGGCTTTCCGGTGGGGCAAGTTTATTGCTTGTTGCCTGAGGCGCCCCGACCGGGGAATGCCGACGGGGTTACTCAGGCAATTTTTAAAATTGCAGGAGTGCCCCTCCTTTAGGGGAGCCTGCTGGGTTCCCACTTTCCGGCCTTGTGCCACATTTTGCTGAGTCGACAGCAAATAAATATAATCCATTTCAAATGGATAGTACCAGTCAAGGATCCGTCACTTGACACTACGCTCAACAGGTGAGGGGCCGGAGACCGGCCCAGCACCTGTTGGACTGAGGTACACCGCCTGGGTAATACCTAGGAGGTCCACCCTCCCAGGCCTTGCCACCGGGCTTTCCGGTGGGGCAAGTTTATTGCTTGTTGCCTGAGGCGCCCCGACCGGGGAATGCCGACGGGGTTACTCAGGCAATTTTTAAAATTGCAGGAGTGCCCCTCCTTTAGGACAGCCTGCTGGGTTACCACTTTCCGGCCTT
The DNA here is from genome assembly GCF_053919585.1 of Euprymna scolopes. Lineage (NCBI taxonomy): Eukaryota > Metazoa > Mollusca > Cephalopoda > Sepiida > Sepiolidae > Euprymna > Euprymna scolopes. The sequence continues at coordinate 42,885,637 of NC_136497.1, read as the reverse complement.
GTGCCACATTTTGCTGAGTGGACAGCAAATAAATATAATCCATTTCAAATGGATAGTACCAGTCAAGGATCCGTCACTTGACACTCAGCCCAACAGGTGAGGGGCCGGAGACCGGCCCAGCACCTGTTGAACTGAGGTAGACCACCTGGGTAATACCTAGGAGGTCCACCCTCCCAGGCCTTGCCACCGGGCTTTCCGGTGGGGCAAGTTTATTGCTTGTTGCCTGAGGCGCCCCGACCGGGGAATGCCGACGGGGTTACTCAGGCAATTTTTAAAATTGCAGGAGTGCCCCTCCTTTAGGGGAGCCTGCTAGGTTACCACTTTCCGGCCTTGTGCCACATTTTGCTGAGTGGACAGCAAATAAATATAATCCATTTCAAATGGATAGTACCAGTCAAGGATCCGTCACTTGACACTCAGCTCAACAGGTGACGAGCCGGAGACCGGCCCAGCACCTGTTGGACTGAGGTACACCGCCTGGGTAATACCTAGGAGGTCCACCCTCCCAGGCCTTGCCACCGGGCTTTCCGGTGGGGAAAGTTTATTGCTTGTTGCCTGAGGCGCCCCGACCGGGGAATGCCGACGGGGTTACTCAGGCAATTTTTAAAATTGCAGGAGTGCCCCTCCTTTAGGGGAGCCTGCTAGGTTACCACTTTCCGGCCTTGTGCCACATTTTGCTGAGTGGACAGCAAATAAATATAATCCATTTCAAATGGATAGTACCAGTCAAGGATCCGTCACTTGACACTCAGCCCAACAGGTGAATGGCCGGAGACCGGCCAGCACCTGTTGGACTGAGGTACACCGCCTGGGTAATACCTAGGAGGTCCACCCTCCCAGGCCTTGCCACTGGGCTTTCCGGTGGGGCAAGTTTATTGCTTGCTGCCTGAGGCGCCCCGACCGGGGAATGCCGACGGGGTTACTCAGGCAATTTTTAAAATTGCAGGAGTGCCCCTCCTTTAGGGGAGCCTGCTAGGTTACCACTTTCCGGCCTTGTGCCACATTTTGCTGAGTGGACAGCAAATAAATATAATCCATTTTAAATGGATAGTACCAGTCAAGCATCCGTCACTTGACACTCAGCCCAACAGGTGAGAGGCCGGAGACCGGCCCAGCACCTGTTGGACTGAGGTACACCGCCTGGGTAATACCTAGGAGGTCCACCCTCCCAGGCCTTGCCACCGGGCTTTCCGGTGGGGCAAGTTTATTGCTTGCTGCCTGAGGCGCCCCGACCGGGGAATGCCGACGGGGTTACTCAGGCAATTTTTAAAATTGCAGGAGTGCCCCTCCTTTAGGGGAGCCTGCTGGGTTACCACTTTCCGGCCTTGTGCCACATTTTGCTGAGTGGACAGCAAATAAATATAATCCATTTCAAATGGATAGTACCAGTCAAGGATCCGTCACATGACACTCAGCCCAACAGGTGAGGGGCCGGAGACCGTCCAGCACCTGTTGGACTGAGGTACACCGCCTGGGTAATACCTAGGAGGTCCACCCTCCCAGGCCTTGCCACCGGGCTTTTTGGTGGGGCAAGTTTATTGCTTGCTGCCTGAGGCGCCCCGACCGGGGAATGCCGACGGGGTTACTCAGGCAATTTTTAAAATTGCAGGAGTGCCCCTCCTTTAGGGGAGCCTGCTGGGTTACCACTTTCCAGCCTTGTGCCACATTTAGCTGAGTGGACAGCAAATAAATATAATCCATTTCAAATGGATAGTACCAGTCAAGGATCCGTCACTTGACACTCAGACCAACAGGTGAGGGGCCGGAGACCGGCCCAGCACCTGTTGTACTGAGGTACACCGCCTGGGTAATACCTAGGAGGTCCACCCTCCCAGGCCTTGCCACCGGGCTTTCCGGTGGGGCAAGTTTATTGCTTGCTGCCTGAGGCGCCCCGACCGGGGAATGCCGACGGGGTTGCTCAGGCAATTTTTAAAATTGCAGGAGTGCCCCTCCTTTAGGGGAGCCTGCGGGGTTCCCACTTTCCGGCCTTGTGCCACATTTTGCTGTGTGGACAGCAAATAAATATCATCCATTTTAAATGGTAGTACCAGTCAAGGATCCGTCACTTGACACTCAGCCCAACAGGTGAGGGGCCGGAGACCGGCCCAGCACCTATTGGACTGAGGTACACCGCCTGGGTAATACCTAGGAGGTCCACCCTCCCAGGCCTTGCCACTGGGCTTTCCGGTGGGGCAAGTTTATTGCTTGCTGCCTGAGGCGCCCCGACCGGGGAATGCCGACGGGGTTACTCAGGCAATTTTTAAAATTGCAGGAGTGCCCCTCCTTTAGGGGAGCCTGCTGGGTTCCCACTTTCCGGCCTTGTGCCACATTTTGCTGAGTGGACAGCAAATAAATATCATCCATTTTAAATGTGAAATTGATGAATCGCACAGGTAAGAAATTCATTTTTATACTATGAAAAGGTTAGTAATTGCAATTAAGAATAGGAAATTGGATCAAATTTTTGTAACATGTCTTCTTCCTAAGATTAAGGGTGGTGGTGTTTGATCAACACTGGTCAATTCTCTATTGATTATATATATATATATATATATATATATATATATATATATATATATATATAGCAGTCACCAATACATAACAGTGATTGCCAGGCGTGGTCTGTTCGCAAAATACTTTTAAATATAATATTTTAATTTATGCAGATTTCGTTATAGTGTACCCAATATATAATGCTGATTTCAAAAGTGAAAAAGATATGACTTTGACTCCATCGGCTACAATCATCCAAAAAGTTCAGAAATAACATGGTTTGTCTTTTAAATGTACATTTCCGCATGTGTATAAGGGCATTTTAAGTCGACTTACGCCTGCGAAGTTACAGTTTTCAATTTTCACTCTTTAGTAGTAATTTTTACCAGACACAATTTATAGACTTAAAATTGACGTAGGAGTTTGGTTGAAACCGTTCCTCATACAGACAAAGTCACTTTAATATATACTATCAGGCCTTCTAGCGTAGTCTGGTCGTAAAATACGCTTAAATGTGATATTTTAATTTATGTAGATTTCGTATTTATTATTATAAAGTAAATACTCTAATTATTATTATGGTGTACTAAATGTACTATAGTTATTTCAAAAATTAAAAGGAATATAATTTAAGTGTCATAAGCAGGAATCAAAACATACAACTTACGAGGTGTATTCGTCTGGCCACGTCCATATGCATATAAAGCTTAAAAAAAAACTTTTAACTGATATATTTGCGCATGCACTTTAAGTCGGCTAATGCCTGCAAATATATTTTTTTTAAATTTGGACCCATTATCAGCTACTTTTACCAGCTAAATACCAAATCGAATTTGTTCCACATATATAATTTTCCTATATATCAAGTTTGAAGTCTGTAGACTAAAAGATATAGACATAAACAGACGAGCTCACTTATATATATATATATATATATATGCGTGTGTGTGTATATATATGTATATATATATATGTATATGCATATATATATTAATGTATATATATGTATATATATGTATATGTATATGCATATATATATATATATATTTAATGTATATATATGTATATATATATATGTATATGTATATGCATATATATATATATATTTTTAGTGTATACATATGTATATATATGCATATATATATGTATATGCATATATGCATATATTTTAATGTATATATATGTATATATATGTATATATATATATATATATATATATATATATATATATATAGGTAAGATTAATCGCCGACATGAATTAGGCTCTTCATTCTTAACTTAATGCACACCATCCCACCATTGTATAATACAATTAAAAGTAAATAAATAAACAAACAAAAGAAAAGAAAATAAATCCAAAATCAAATTAAAATAAACCAAAATAAATAAACTAACAAAATAATAAATAAGCAATCCCTATTCAAGATTACTACACTTTAATAATAATAACAATGTTTAACAATTAAATAGCAAGCCTAAGATATATGAATTAGATGGCGCGACCATGTGGGCTACACGGCTACATGTATAAGGCTCATGCAAATTTATAAGTTTATATGGCCCAATATAGCCCAGTTGATGTCTCCGAGTAAACCTAACAATATTAATTGCAAATAACAATAAGACACAATACACCAAAAACAGAAATCCAAGTTAACTCAAATAAATAAATATATTATAAAAATAAATTACAAAAACTCTCGAAATAACTTCTAACCACTTCGTCATCACACATTGCATATATAAATAAATAACTATAGTTACTATATAATTAAATTAAAGATACAAGAATCCATAAAAGAGTATATATACACTACATAATGACTTAAATAAAATACCCCCAGAATAAGAATAATATTACTAAAATAAAATAAATAAGCAAATAAATAGATACATACAAAGTAATGCAACGTTATACATCGGTAACGATTATCCCCCTTAGAACAACTCATCAAGTAGTCTCCCTTTACCAACCGATTTATTCTAAGTCTCAACCAGACGCAGAAACACAAACAACAAATAAATTAGTTAATTAAATCTCCTCAATATAAACACAAACTACTATAAAAAATAAAATAAAATAAATAAATAAATTAGAAATAAAAATAAGTAAAAGAAAAACAAACAAACTCAATCATATTGAATTAAAAAGCCATCAACAAGGTCAGGACAATTATTTAGCCCGATACTGTTACTGTTTACAACAACACGTTTGAATCAAAGATAAACTATTATTAAAAAAAATAAAAATAAAATAAAATAAAGTATAATAAAAATAAATAATTTAGAAATATAAAATAAAGAATTGAAATAAAAACCCTAACCATATACTACCTACAAGCTCCGAGCGATGATTTGCTGCGGTACAGTTACTGCTCACAACAGAACGTTTAATCAAAGTGAAGTAAATATCTGACGAAGAGATCTTTCTCGAAATATTATATAATACGGATATACCACCAGACCGACTTTCCCAGGTAACCACTGTGCAAATATAAATATATTGCGTATATGAAATATATGAATATGTACACATGTATTTAAAAGTTGTATTAATAAAATTTCTCACCTGCTTCAGCTTGTGTCCGTTACTTCTGCATTGTACCGCCTTCTACATTTCTATTTAACTATATAGATATATATATGTACATATATATGTATATATATATATGTATTTGAAATAAGTCTCAATTTTTTCAAGCAAGCCTTCGCTTTGTTAAATCATCAGACTTGTTTAGAGATATATCTTACTCGTTCTCATAACCCCTCCATCTCAATTGTTAGTATATATTATTATACTTTCCACGAATTCCACATCGCCTAATTTTACTGGTATATCTCCAAGTATTGGCTCTTGCATGACAATTTAATTTGTTCTTTTTGAATGTTTTGATAACCAACGATTAACTTCTGAAGAGTTTGTTGTTGTAAGTGGCTCATAGGGGTTTTCGTGTGTTATTTTACGCGCTGTTTACAGTGCTCAGTAACTAACAGCTCCACAATCGGATCCAGTACCATGGTCATCAGGAGGAACCACCTTGTAGTTTCTCCGCTTACTCCTTTACTGTATCTCTTAAGTGGCGGGGCCTGTCGAACTGGATGTTATATCGGTAGTGGTGGAAGCTATTTTTCTCTCCAACACTCATCGTTTTTTTTTCTTTTAAACTAGATCCAGTAGGATGCCTTCACCGCTCCTTCCTGCACACCTGTTACAAAGTTTTTCTTTATATCTGTGTATTATATATATATATATATATATATATATATATATATATATATATATATATATATATACGTATGTGTGTGCGCGCGTGTGTGTGTGTGTGTGTTATTTGATTTGTTTTTGTTTTTGCAATACGTTTTCAATGAATTCAATTATTTATACGAAAGTGCATTTTTACTTAAATGTGAGTTGGGAATAATTTTCTCTTTGATCAATTTGGTATCCCCAAATGGGGAGCGGCATATATATTGTTTTTTTTTTTTTTGTTTTTTGTTTTTTTTATGTTTTTTTTAATATAATTATTCAAACACGTATCAGTCGATAATTATATTAAATAAAAAAAGAAAGAAAGAATATATATGTGTGTGTGTGTGTGTGTGTGTGTGTGTGTGTGTGTGTGTGTGTGTGTGTGTGTGTGTGTGTATTAGTGTTGGAACGATTAATCGAAATTGAAATCGGAATCGGAAAAATTATAGTCTAATTTCCGATTCCAAAGCGATTCTTTAACATTTTTAAATAAAAAAAATGAAACAAGCACAAATTGTTTTTTTTTATTAGAAGTTATTCCTTTACAACATAAGACTAAGAGGGACAACAGAATGGATTATAAATCTCATTTACAGATTTAACATTGATTTACAGAGTTTACTTTATTTTATTTATTCGTCATTTATAACTTGCCGATTGCCTTTATAATCGTTTAGCATCTATTTACTAAAATGCCTATGTGCCCTCATCGGAGGGAGTTTATATGATCATTAACAAGTTTTAAATGATGAGGATTTGAGGGGGGGGTAAATTTCGTTGGCGCCAGCTGTACATTGGGGTTGTTGTCTTAGGTTTCTTCTGAAATTATTAAAGTTTTATGGCACCATTTTCGACGAAAGGAAATCCTCAGATGCTCCAAACCTAATTTAATTTGTTTTTATCAGTTTTTCTTGTAAGCAAAGTAAATATTTTAGAGTTCACTTGCCTATTCAATTTCGAAGATTGTAAAAAGCTTTTCGCACCTATTGGATTAATGGCCATGTGGGGTATATTAGAGACTTTACACTTTAATATCAAAGATTAACATGCTGGGCATTTTTTCTGGCGCTTGTTTTTTCTGATCACCACATCCTTTGAAATACTTCGTTTCCTTATATTTTGTTTGGTTTTGGAACAAGTGAAAATATAGATGGAAATCTCACAAGTTTATCAAAACTTTGTAAGAGCAAACATTGAGCAGTTTCATTTACATTTAAAATACCCAAAAACATGAGATTCTGCTTTGTAGACGATTATGTGTGAGCACACTAAAACGTTATTTTAGAATTTAGAATGGGGGTTCAGTTGTGCATATAAATATAATGTAAACTGATCCCATTTCGGTACATTATAATTTTTTTTTACATGGGGGATCACCACTTATCAAGGCCCGGAAGCCACTCGGGGATAAGGTTATTGTGTGTACAATAATCAATGGGATAATATCGTAGTAATAGTTGGTATTAGAGATTTAGTAAAGTGTCTTACTTAAGGGGGCGATTAATCAGGAATTTGTTTGGACTTGAAGACATCAAACTTGTAGTCAGGTGGAAAACAGGCAAACGGAAGAGAATTTCACAGGCGTGCACTTCTCAGAAAGAATCTTTGTTTATGGAATCTACGTTTTGATTTAGGCACAGATAAAAAGTGGGGGGAATTACTGACAGTGGTTTTAGCTAGATGGGTATTTATCCTGGAAGGTTGGCGAGAGGAGATTAGAGATTGGAGCTCGGACGAGCACTTGCCATGTAAATAACGATAAAACAAAGACAGGCTTGCAACGTCTCTTTTGTGGGAGAGAGGTTGCAGAGAAGAGAAAAGGACATCCCCCACTAAGCCATGAAGTCTATTTTCTACTTTGTCAAGGCAGGATAAGCTGTTTTTAGAAGCTCCAGCCCAGATGGCAGCAGTACTCCATCTTTAGACGTACTTGGCTTTTATACAGATAGAGAATTGCATCAGTAGTGAGATATATTCTGGGGCGGTAGAAGGATCCTACCATTTTCGCAGTGGCCCGGGCAACAGACTTGATATACGTGTTCCATTTCAGATCAGGAGTAAAGGTCAGGCCTATGAGCTTGTCAAAACATGAAGCCTCCCCAGGATGAGAGCCATCCATTTCAATTGATGCTAGATGAGGAACAGAACGTTGATGATGTAATGATAGGAGCTTGGTATTAGATGCATTAAAAGTGACCAGCCACCTCTTCCCTCACTGTACCACGCGCTCAAGATCAGAGGAGAGAGAATCAGAGAGAGCTTTGTCATTTACGGCCTTTGATGTGTTGTTATAGATGTCAACGAATGATTTGTTTTGGGAGATCATATTGTGTGTCACTAAGAAGGTTGTTTCCGCTGAGGTGATTGACTACTTCTTTATTTAATGTGGATTCCAGTAACTTACTCATAGCACACAGGAGACTTATTGGTCTGTACTGAGAGGGAGATGACTTATCACCTGAATTCTTAAATACAGGGCATACTGACGAGGTTTTCCAGGGTGTTGGAAAGCACTTCTCCTTAAGGCAACGCTTAAACAGTTTTGTAAGTATGGGGGCAGGTTCTGGTCGAAGCTGTTTCAACACTTTTTAAGAAGTTAAGTAATTTTCACCACTAATTCTTAGGCCGATAAGCAAAATCATAAAATCCTATATAATTGCCATATTTTTCGTATTGCAATCCATACTTAGGGTAAGTAGTACGAAAGAAGCGCGGTTTTTATTACTTTTAACAATACTATATATTAATATGATGGTGTGTGTGTATGTGTTATTTATTTTGTGTGCCACGATTACATCCGAGTGACTTGTTTAATTATAGATTCCCATTTCTTATAATAAATAATTTTACCAAGAATTCTTCATAAGTTTTGGTTTTAGTTTCGATAATGATGGCACTAAAGTTATTTATTTTCTTATAAATAATTTTACCAAGAATTTTTCATAAGTTTTGGTTTCGGTTTAAATTATAGCTGATGGAACTTAAGTCGTCTATTTTTTGGGGGGGGGGCAGTGAAAAAATCGTACCCGGAAAACTCGTTCCTTTTTGCTATGTAGCAAAACTGGTCCCGTATTGAATAAATATTGATTGAAAACACATTTTATAATTGTTCTTGAAGGAGAATTTATTTTTATGGCGACTACGCACACTCATAATATTTTTAAATTCATTTTTAACTCTTGTTATAAAAAAATAAACTTGATCACGGAGTCAAGACATGAAAAACCAGACCATGTATTTATTTTTAAAAATACTTTAGTTTTAACATTTTTTTGTGTTATTATTACGAAACAAAAATAAAAGAAAGAAAACACTTACATATTATCAATGAAATTAATTATTTTATTTGGAAGAATTAATTAAGTTTAAATTATTGTGTTATTACGAAACAACAAAAAATAAAACACGGTACTTATGTATTTTGGTACCGCGCTAAAATAATAACGTTATTATTTCGAAAGTCATTCTTAACATGGGGAGGCGAGGATATCGTTTAAAAGTCATCTCGGGGACACTTCTGCAGTATGCAGACGGCGTCTATTGTTACGGGGCGATAATTCCAATTTCTTCTTGGTCAAATAATAAATAATTTTGATCAATAGTCGCTAAGATTTGAAACTCATAAAATTGCCAAAATAGGTGATATATATATATAGATGTATATAACCATCTCTATATCTATCAATATATATATATATATATGTATATATATATATATGTGTGTATATATATATATGCATATATATATATTTGTATGTATATATATATATATATGCATGTGTATATGTATATATGTATGTATATATATATATATATATATATATATATATATATATATATATATATATATTAGTCCTCGCGCGAAAGATCAGGACACAAAATGTTTTAAATAATAATAATAATAACAAAGACTTTCGCTGGCGAGGACTACTATTGAGCGTAACCAGTTATACAGGCCTATTTTTCTTGTTATCTACTGAATATTTTTAATGAAACCTATATGAAATATGTTCCTTATTAAATTGTAAAAAATTTCTATTCTGAAAGAAGTTTTAAAAATGTAATCTAAAAAAGTTATTTTAAAGTTTTTGTTAAAAAATTCAGATTTTCTCATTATTCAGACATGTATGACAAAGAGGGAGTTGCAAAAAAAGAGTTGTGGTGTGAGGAGAATTACAAACTGAAACAGAGAGAATATTCAGACCTGTAATAATACAAAGAGGGGGTTGCAAAAAATGAGTTGTGGTGTGAGGAGAAATACTAACTGAAATAGAGAGTAGGAGAGTTTCTATGAATACATGCAAAACCACACCCATTTTTGTAATCCAAATTAATAAATTAAATAAAATATAATCTTAAAAAGATACGATATAAGTTAGAAAAGCATTTGATCCAAAGCATGAAAATTATTCTGCACTTTTATACATTTTACAAAGTAAGGTGTTAAATTTTTATACTTTACTTTGTAAAATTTATAAAAGTGCACTTTAAAGATAAATAAATTTCAAATTAAATCTTGTACCTTTAGTTTTAAAGCCTATAGTAAAAACATTTTGTTTAATAATTTTCATGCATTGGATGAAATGAATTTCTAACATATATATATATATATATATATATATATATATATATATATATATATATATATATATATATATATATAATAAGAATTACACTTAAGTTTACCAAAATGATCCAAGGTGGCAAAACTAAAGTAAATTATAAATATAAAAGAATTAATATTTATAAAGTAATCTCAACGGGATATAAAAGCTCGATAAAACCAAATAGGAGATGGAGCTTATAATAAGAGTAAATAGTTAATAGAACATGCTAAAAAACACCTTGAAAAGAGTTAAAAACATATTTAATTTGAAAAGGAAACACTAAATAAGTGGATAGTCCTTAATCCGCGGAGTTTCGAAGAAATACTTTCCTTCTCATCAGAGGGTAGGTTTTATCAAAATGCGGTATCGGATTTCGCTTGCAAAAGTATTTAATGAAACTACAAGTAAGTTATAGATCTTACTTGATAACAAAACGGGAGGCAGATGGAATAGGGTGAATAAAAAAAAAGTGATTTCACGTGAATAGACAGTCTGGTGAAGGGTAAAATATCCAATGACGGTAAAATCCAAAGATGCAGAATCCAAGAAAGTTAGTTAAATTTCCATTCGCACAAGTAAAATCCAAGGGAATCACGTAAATGGAAGATGATCCAAAGTAATCCAAAAGGCAGAAATCCGTGGAATAATTCACAAATAGGTACAAGGAAAAGGGAAAGAATTCCAATATATTATTAAAAGAAAGATAAAATATGCGTAAAAAAATTATACGGCTCGACTGTCGAGGCAAGGCTGAATTAAGGAAAATGCGTGAAGAAGAAGAAGAAAAAGGGAGGAAAAAAGTTGAATGATGATTGGAATAAATTTAGAATAGAAAAACCAATGTCAAAATGACCCAGACAAGATGCCGTTAAAGGCGCCAAAATTTTAAGCCAAAAAGAGGTCAACTGAAATGTACACGTTATTATTTAAGAATTAAATTATCAGCATCAGTTTTTGAAGGAAACCAAATGAAATAAGAAGAAATACAAAATAAATGCATACACATATAAATGGTGATTGCAACGTCTTGTTAGACAAGTGCCACTCCCTCAGACACTTAAAGGCCATGAGCCTATATAAATACAAACATACATACATACATACATATATATAAATACATACAATTACACATTTACATATATATATATATATATATATATATATATATATACAACAAAGACACCCTCACACACACACACACATACATACATATAAGTAAATAGATGAATAAATAAAAAAAAATTTAAATTTTAAATTAGAGGGGAGAGAAGGACCGATATCTGCAAAATTTCGGATAAAACAAGTAAATATATTAGTAAATAAGTATGTAAGTGTGTAAGTAGGTATGTAAGTAAATGCATATAGTAAAGTATAAGTAAACATACATGCAGAATATAAATGTTTAGGTTGATTGATATATTTGCTAGATAGGAATATTTAAACGCTAAAACGGAAATTGCAGATGGAAAATCGGCCAAACAAGGAAGAAATAAAGAATTACAATAAAAAAATTATAAAGTTATAAAATATTTATAAAGTATATACAAAAAACGATAATGTTATAGAAATAAATATAAAAGAGAATATATATATATATATATATATATATATATATATATATATATATATATATATGAAAGGTAAAATAATGGCTATGTAGTTTAAAATTTACCATAATTAAGTTTGGACTTATATTTGCAGAAAGAGATCAGTTCGTTTTTATAGTTTATTATATTACTACTGTGAGGGGAAGTAATTATAGTTATAGCTTCGGTTGTGCAAAGGCGACATGACTTATAGCATGGAGTATAAGACTTAACCTTTTTAGGATAGTCCATTTGATTGAGAAAGGGGTATTGTTGTTAGAATTTGTGCGTATTTTCCGATGCCTAAACCGATTCCTTTAATTGTCTATTTTATTCTATTTTATTTTTATAAAACGTCTTCCATTTCTTTTAGTAACAATAAAATAATACATATTTATTGATTTAAACTTCCAATAAGACTAAAATGTCTGGATCACACCCGCACAAGTGTGCTTTTGCGCTTGACAAAATACATGCAGATTTCAGATGTGTTTTTACAGTAATTGGGACAAAATAACAACTTTATAGTAAAATATTTCAAGATTTATATAGAATTGGAATCGGGAATTTCGAACGGAATCGGAAATTTTGTACGGAATCGGTAATTGTATCGGAATCGAGAAAAATATTGGAATCGTCCCATCACTAATATATCTATATATATATAAAAATGTAATTCTTGGGTCGTTCAAAGTCGATAGAACCATATTTCTACATTACAAATTTAATTGTAATTTTCAGAAAATTTATATCTAACGTCAAGGAATGTTTGCATGTTATTAAAATAAATTAAGATCGTTAAGATCGCAAAATTTAAAAATATATTAAAAAAAATAAAAATATTTTTCGTAACTGCGAGACTGTCCGCCATTTCATTTCCGGTAGAAATTAGCCTTTCACGTGCACCACACTTTGACAACTTTCGAATTGCAACATTTAACTATATAATTAATAGATGGGTAAAAAAAATCCCTATTTTTTAAACTATATATATATATATATATATATATATATATATATATTGTACTTTAACCTTACAATTGAATAAAAAACATATCATAAAACTTTGATTAAACTTGGAAATACGATTTAAAAAATAGCACGGATCGGTAAGTGCACTAAGACCATTTGTTTATCTTATTTTTTTATTTTTAAAAGCTTTCCTGGCGAAGCCTTCCTAAAATAAATTTGTCTAATTCTTAATTTCTTATGTTACTGGAAAAAAAAGAAGGAAAATATGAAGAATTACTCCACCCTCGAAAATTCCTTTAAAATTACAACTCTTAGAGGTTTTCGGGGTCGCTGAAAACGAAAATAACGTTTAAAATTAAGGCAAACGAGTAGTTTCCAGGATATGAAGAAACGTTAGTTTAAAAAAAGTGGAGGATCGCTTTTCAATAAGAATTTCACGTAAAATGATCACCCATTTTGTGGCCACGATTTGGGGGGGATTTCTTTCTACCCTTGGAAAATCCTTTAAAATTACCTGTTTAAATTGCAAAATGCAAAATAAATCAAACAAAAAACTTTTTAGCCAAGAAACACACAGAAAAATTTTTAAAAATAGCATCCATTTTTATATCGAATTCATTTGCTGGTTTTATTGAAAACTATTTTCTCCCGGGATTTTGATAAAATTTTCCATTAACGGGCTGTGCGTCTCACGTTCGTATCTAACAAAAAAAATTTGTAGATTTCGGTGTGCTAAAAACGAAGCTGCAAACCGTTTCCGTCGCAAAAAAAAATAGTTTTTATGATATGAAGAAATTACTTTTTCGAAAAGTAGGCGATCATTTTTCCATGTAAATTTAACTTAAAATAAGCACCCACTTTCTAACCACCTGCGAGAGGGGGGGTTCCCATGTTTATTGGCTAAACAGCTTTCGTTTATGCTCGCGCGTAGCATAAACGAAGGCTATAGCTGCGAAATGGAAAATAGTCCCAGAGTTCAGGGATTATTACCATGCAAAAGAAATCAAACAAAAAACTTTTTAGCCAAGAAACACACAGAAAAATGCCCTTCTCTCAGGTGGTCAGAAAGTGGGTGCTCATTCTAAGTTAAATTAACATTGAAAAATGATCACCCACTTTTCGAAAAAGTAATTTCTTCATATCATGAAAACTTTCTTTTTGCGACGGAAACGGTTTGCAGATTCGTTTTTAGTACACCGAAATCTACAATAAAATATTTCGTTATACACGAACATGAGACGGGCCTTAAAGTAAAATACTACCGGATTTTTTAGGCAGATTTGCCGTTTAGTTGTACAAATATCCTCAAACCAGGTAATCATTAAAGGTGGACTCTTAAAAGTCGTCACCTCTATCAAGCAAAAGATTAAAACCACTGATTATATGTCAGCCTACGTCACAGTAACATATATTGAGTGAGTTCCTAACAGTATTTTGTATAGTTTTTTAGTTTAAACTCATTTTCCCAAAATTCCCCCAAATTTAACGTGTTCGATACAGTCTGCCGCCATTTGTATTTTTCAAATATACCGATAAATACTGCGTGTTTTTGAACCGATTAAACATTATACATTACATAAAAACACTACAATCTTATCCAATTAGGTAGAACATTTACTTTTCTTGCCTTTGATGACATTCATTTGTTATATATTTATTTTTTGACAACTTTTTTGTATCTGTATTTAGTAATACAAACCCTTTTCATTTAATGTAACGTTTGGTCGGCTCGAAAAACAGTGTTTATCGGTGTATTTGAAAGATACAAATGGTGGCAGACACTGTTGATTACGTTAAGTTTGAGAAAGTGAGTTAAAACTAAAAAAATATACAAAATACTGTCACAAACTCACCGATTATGTAAGCCTATGTCATGGTAACTTATATTTGGTGGGTTTTTGACACTGTATTGTATAGTTTTTAGTTTTCAACTTACTTTCCCAAACTAAACGTATTCAACAGAGTCTGCAACCATTTCTGTTTTTCGAGCCGATTAAACATTTTACATTACATAAAAACACTAAACAATTATTCAGTTAGGTAGAAACATAACTTACCTTATCTTTGCTTTCATTTATTTCTTTTTGGACAACTTTTTCGAATCTGTGTATAATAACCCCCCCCCCCATCACTCAAATATCAATTACTAACTCATATTTTTGTATACAGAAAACAGCAAAAAAAACATTTAGCGTTTCAACATTTTTGCTACGTTCAGCTTTATCCACTGATTGTTGGTCGAGCCCAAGCCATGACTGACGGTAATCCCGAGGATCAGGATCCAATTCTGCAAGAGTACCATTTTTTTTCATTTTCGCCTTTTTTTTTACTTTTTGGAGTGGATTGCTGCACTAAGAATATAAGAAACATGCATCTTCTCTTTTTATTAGAATTTTCCATTACACCAAATTGAGCCACAGCAACGCGTGGTAGGGTACAGCTAGTATATATATATATATATATATATATATATATATATATATATATATATATATATATATATATATATACTCG
The DNA here is from genome assembly GCF_053919585.1 of Euprymna scolopes. Taxonomy (NCBI): domain Eukaryota; kingdom Metazoa; phylum Mollusca; class Cephalopoda; order Sepiida; family Sepiolidae; genus Euprymna; species Euprymna scolopes. The sequence goes on along the minus strand of NC_136497.1, from coordinate 42,870,215 downwards.
TAGACAAATTGGATATTGGAATCCTCATATTTTTTGTTCTATGGGACAAAACTACTACGTTTGAAGATTATAGTACTATTCTATGGTCAAAATTTTATGACAACTGGTAAAAATATACTTTCAGACAAATAAAATATGCCTAAAATGTCTATATATAGTGTCCTGGCAGGCTAGCTTTAGTTTTTCTGCTTTAAGATGAATTTTGCTTCGGGTTTTATGTTTAATTGTCTGCCAAATGGCCTTGCCAGGCCACTAATATATATATATATATATATATATATATATATATATATATATATATATATATATATATATATATATATATATATACAGGGTGTCCACAAAGTCTGGCTACATTATGTTTTGTGGAAGCATCTTGTAGATTATGTAGCCAGACTTGATGGGCACCCTGTATATATATATATATATATATATATATATATATATATATATATATATATATATATATATATACACGTGTGTGTGTGTGTGTGTGTGCGTGTGTGTGTGTGTGTCCTTGCTAGTATATATACAGAGTGCCTACAAAGTCTGGCTACATAATCTACAGGATGCTTCCACAAAGTCTGGCTACATTATGTAGCCAGACTTTGTGGACACCCTGTATATATACTAGCAAGAAACCTGACGTTGTCCGGAATTAAAAGCGTTGTTTACCGAATTTGTTTTTAGAAAGAAAGAAAATTAGGGAAATTGTTGATTGTGGTTGCAGATTGACAAGCGCTTTAACTGCATAGTTTCTACTAATAATGTTAGTAAATTTTGTATAGTTAACTGAGTTGCATGTCCATTTTTTACTTGTTTGACTTACTGAAATCGATCCTTTAGAAACAGAGTTGCCGTGAGTTTCAATCGTACATCCAGTGCATCCTTTCCCAAATGGACAGAATACAAAACCGATTTCGAATCTGAAACCTCTTTCTAACAGAGGCGAGGTTGCGAGCCTATTCTATTTTTATTTTTATAACAGGTGCTCGACTGAGCTTCCCTCTATGGTTTCCTCCATATAAAACAATTCAGGCAAAAACTTCCCTTGCTTCGACCACTATCAACAATTTCCCTTACTTTCTATCTGTGTTTAAAACTAAACGAAATTTTCATAAGCAAAACTTTTTTCCCCAGAACTGCTCATCTTTGGAACACAATACCGCAAACGTACTTCTCAGCTAACTATAACCTAGTCGTTTTCAAGTCAAACACAAGCAAATTTTTATCGAGTCGTCCTCTGAAATAATTAATTTCAACCTAGTTCCCAGTTGTTTCACCTGATACTCATTAACCCTTATCCCTAAGTGTCCTAATGCCTTGATAAGTAGTGATTAAAAAACATTAACGAAATTTGCTGCTGATAGAAAGCTGACTGTCATCTGAAATTTATATTTGCTGCTGATTTTTTGTTTAATGTACTATCTGTGGAGAACATTCCGAACAGATTATTTAGTATTTACAAATAAAATAAAATAAAATAAAAAGTATGCACACATAGGTAGAATTTTTTTTAAATAGTTGCTATTTAACTGCCCCCATATTACATCAAGATGTGACACAAAGCGAGAAGACGAAGGAAAACCAGCTCTCTACCAGGTGCAAAAAATAGTCGGAAACAGATCTGTTAGGATTAATCTGTATCGACATTTCGGGCAACCACCAATCAAAAATAACCCACCTCTCGTGTGTGCACAGCCAAGACCCAGGCCTAGGCCTACCTCATCCCAACAAGTTAACTTTTGTTGCTAGAGTGACGCTAAGTTGGACCAACGCGAGTATAACAACAAATATGTCGAAAATCGAATTATCCTCAATGACCAGAATTTATGGACACCATGTATATTTTTCTTTGTCCATTTGCAATACTATCTCCGAGTTTTGTCTTGAATCTTGTCTACCTGAAGAAGGCAAATAATATACCGAAATATCGTCATATGGTGTAAAGTGGACAGATTAGACAAATGGAAGATGGTAAGAAAAAATAACCTTATTTCGGGCCACACACCAACATTGTCACTGTTGACTAATTGATATACCCTCTCTTTGTATTATACAAATGAGCAACCTGTCTCTGCTTAGATCCAGTTGTGGCGAATAATATACCCAACAAGACAATGTACATGCGTCCATTTGCGATAACAGCTTCATGGAGATAAAGAAAGTATGAATGCTTAATGGAAGCAACGATCGAAGATACTAATCGAATTATATGCGACAATTCCATGCATCTCAAGCGTTTTGGGTGACATATACGAAGCACCGGTGAAATGGATGAAAAGAGAAAGAAATAAATAAAATTTAAAAAAAAAACAGAAGAATGAATGAAAATGAAAAGACCATACTCAATGAGTAATGACTTGGAAATTCCAGATAAGTATTGTTTGAATTAGTCTGGTTCTCCAATTGACCACTGATACATCATACGAATACAAAATCTGTCTATTGATCCGTTCTACTGGCTTATTAGTATTCCCGCCTTTTTGTTGATATAAACCGTGCTATTATTTGTTTCTTCTGCTGTTAAATGATATTTTGACCTGTCAGACAACTCATTTATCTTGTTTACTATATTCCACTTTCATATATAACAAGAAGAATACCCGTCTCAGGATAGATAAATTTCATTCGTCGAATAGAACAGGTTGGCACTACTTTAATATTTCCTTACAGAGATTAAATCAACGTATAATTTTACTAAGTCTTATATCTAAAATTATCTTCTAATTATGATCAAAATATATTGCGTGATTTTAAAAGATTTAGGGCTTTTTTTCTTAAGGAGTCTTAAGGAGAAATTGGAGCCAGATGACTATGGGTAGAATTTTATGCAAATCTGAAATTTTGAATTTTAAAATTGATGGTTGTGCCTATAATATGATATAATATGATATTAAAATATGTAAACCACTTCAAAGAAATTGTAATTTAGTAAGTATTCATAAATTGATTTCTAATACAAATTTCATAAAAATGTCAGGTATATTAATTTTTATGAATGGATTTCACATCCTATTTACCTCTTTGCGTAAACTAAATATAATTCAAAAAACGACCTCTTACATCTAGCATCTATGTTCCAAAATTTATAATTTCCGAATAGATTGGAAGTGAATCTTCGACATAAAATATAAAAACACGCACACAAACATTATTTTATATGATTAGAAATATTATCCTCGTGTGTTAATATTCATACGTTTTAATTATATTGTTATATTCACGGCCGAAGAATTGCACTGAGACGACGTTTCATATTTGGGGATTCGTCTGGGATTTTTCGTTCATACAAGACCTATTAAAATATTGGGGGCAACAGTGAAAAATAGCGAGAAGAATTCCCAAAGAAAGCAGCATTAACTCAATTGGTTACATTAAAAAGCAACTACTACAAAAAAAACCACAACTACAAAAGATCAAGATATATTTGATACAATCACAGTATGCCTTGAAAAAATATGGCTTATCATAAGATTTATGCGTGGAAATATGTAGTGATTAGGCATAATCAATATTGTTGGTTCTGTTAAAGGTTTCTCATCTTTAGTGAAAAAACAGAATCCTCAGTTTTTTTTTAATTTCAAAGATAATACAAAATGAAGTAAAGGAGGTGTTGAATCAAGTGATTGAAATGGTAAAATTTCATAAAAATTCGGCCGATGAAGTCTAGAATTTTTTATTTGCTGTGCAAATATATGGATTCTCAACATGTTTGTTTACTATTGCACAGTAAAGTAAAATGGTTGTCGAAAGGAAAGGTACTATCTAGCGTAAATGAGTTTCAGGAAGAACCTTCTTTTATAATGAAAAACTTGATAGCTTTTGAAAATACCAGAAAAATGAATTGTGGATGTCTAAAATAGAGTACTTGCGTGAAATATTTAGACATCTCAATAGTCTGAACAGCAATATGTAAGGCAGAAAGAAAACAGTCTTAATGAATAGAATGAAGGTAGATGATATGGATATGTTTCCATCAGTTCGCTAACCGAGATGATTCCCATTATTAGTGAGCATTTGACATTTTTAGAAAATAAAATTGAACGATATTTTCCCTTAATCAGCATAGAAGCATTTGATTGGATTCGCAATCCTTTCCTAGATTAATCGATTACTTTTGTTATATTCCAATTTTCAGTTACGTCAAGAGGAAGAATTAGTCTTTCTAGTGATCGTGGACTTAAATTAAAATGCGCACAACTGTCATTAGACGCCTTTTGGATTTCTGTTATGGAAGAGTATTTAACTCTAAGTAAAAAACGCCATCAAAGTCTTGCTGCACTTTTCAACTTCATACATGTGTGAACTGGGATTTTCTTACCTAAATAACATTTTAAAAAAACATGAAAGTCTTAAAAATATTGTAAGAGAGTTAAGAGTAATTCTCTCTCACATTCACCCACATATGACAACAGTAGTAAAAAAAGCACCAGGCACAACTGTTCCACTGGTATTCACCGTTATTATTCTATACCAGATACTTAATACAGGGTATGTTTTCTCCATGTGAATAAAAATGTTCCTCATATGATCGTCTTTATTTTTATTATTTAATTGTAAAAAAGGCTTCATAATTAGAAAATATTCACTTTTTGTGATAGGTGTGCGGCGAAAACTTAAAGAACCATGTGAAAATGGTTGTGAACTACTGGTATAACGGTTCCATTATTTTGCGAAGATACAATTTATGCAATTTTCCCTTTTTATTATTTTCACTCACTAATAGTTCTCACACAGTTTATCATAGAGTCTTGGTAACAACAAGTCTCCCCACGTTTCAAATCTATTTGTATCAGCGTTACAGTCGTTTGCCATTAATTTCTCGCTTGCGTTGGTCTTCACTGAAATTTGGGTGACAGTAACGTCTCTGTTCTCTTCGCGGTCGTCCAGTGGAGGTCTGATTAGTGTTCTTCTATCCTCATATTTTCATCTTCTTCGATTGAATGCTGCGATGCCATTTGATGCTGACACTGCAGTTATGAGAGGAGATGGGTAACTTACAGGTTTGTGCTTTCACTTTTCTTATTTGTTTGTGTTGTTCCTATCTCTAATATTTATATTTCCGTTGCAGTTTTTATATCGCCAATTTTATTAATATTTACTCACTAGAAATAGTAAATAAAAATAAAACAAGCCATATAAAAAAACTGCAGCGGAAGTAAAAAAAAGTTAGATGATTATAATTATTAGTATTAATTAATTCGTCAATTAATTAATTAATTAAAAACTTCGTTCTGTTTCCACTTAGTGTTTATCCGGCGAAAGCGTAACGTTAACACGTCTTCGTGACTATTAAGGACAATATTGCGTAATATAACATCCAGGCTTGGGAGCAAGTATTTATTTGATTACTTAATTTCCGAGATAAATAAGCTAAATTAAAACAGCTTATTTCTTTTTTTTTATTGATTTTAAGCCAAATCGGTTGTTTATTCCGACGTTTATTTTAATCATTTTGAAACGAAAATAAAATTGTCCTAGTAAAGAAATGTATTGCAGATATTTTTGCATCGATATTATCGATACTTAAAGGCTCTGAAGTAGTACCAGATATTGAATTTAAGTTCAAAATCAAAATTAATTTAATTGAAGTTCAAAAATCACGTGAAGGTAAAGAACAAAAAAAAATAATGACATATGTAAACAACCTGTAACAGTAGTAAGGTCAGAACAACAATTAAAACTTCAGAAGGAACCCTTTTTCCTCCAACACCGTATCAACATTCACGTGATTTCTAGCACCAACGCTTTCTTTTTCAGCTGTCAAACTTGAATCTCCGTCTACTTTTAATCCGTCCTTTGTTAAGTTCGTCTAGTCACTAGACATGCACACTAATTGTTCACGCATGTAAATTAGGTCAAACTATAAAACACACTATATTATGAATACAAGTTCTATTCTTACATGAATATGGTTGTCTTACCTGTGAAACATTTCATTCGCTTTGAAGCTGGTACATTTTTGTTGTCGTCTCTGTTGCTTACTTTGCACCTAATAGTACGATCATATAGATGACAATGAGTTACTGTTTTCTTTACCTTAGCTCCCTTCGTAATTGTTTTTATGTTTTTACCGTTACATGATGATTTCTTTATTTTCGTATGAGAAAAAAATGCTGGCATTATTTATGTAACAGTGAAAGCATGTGCACATAGCTATTGTTACCCTTTACGTAGAGTTCACAAGAGAAAAAGACTTACTTTCAGATATGGAGTTAATAACCGGAAGTCAGAGGCAACTTTACGTAGAGTTCACAAGAGAAAAATACTTACTTTCAGATAGGGGGTTAATAACCGGAAGTCAGAGGCAACTTTACGTAGAGTTCACAAGAGAAAAATACTTACTTTCAGATATGGAGTTAATAACCGGAAGTCAGAGGCAACTTTACGTAGAGTTCACAAGAGAAAAAGACTTACTTTCAGATATGGGGTTAATAACCGGAAGTCAGAGGAAACTTTACGTAAAGTTCACAAGAGAAAAGATTTACCTTCAGATATGGAGTTAATAACCAGAAGTCAGAGGAAACCTTACGTAAAGATCACAAGAGATAAATATTTCCTTTCAGATCTGGAGTTAATAACCGGAAGTCAGAGGAAACCTTACGTAAAGTTCACAAGAGAAAAAGACTTACTTTCAGATCTGGAGTTAATAACCGGAAGTCAAAGGAGACCCTACGTAGAGTGCACGAAAGAAAAATATTTACTTTCATATATGCAGTTAATAACCGGAAGTCAAAGGAGACCATAAGAAGTTAAGGTCGTAAGTATTAATCGAATTACTTCTGATTTTCTGACTGGATAATGTAAAGTGGTGGATTAATATAATAATCTAGAAGAAGACTAGAACTATATATTATATTTAAGCAGTAAAATGTGCAGATTAACAATGGTCGTAGATACGGTAATCGATATAATAATATGCTAAGCCACTTCATATTCGTACATACGTTATCACCGTTCACACATTTAAATTTAAAAGATAAGATCGTCTGATCAACAAAGATGGTGATTGGTGATTAATCAAATGTCGCCATATAAAAAATTTTGATTTTACCCATTTTAAAATTTATTGTTCCAAAATCAACTTTTTAAGTAAATAAATTCGTTTTATTTATTTTTAAGAACATTAAGTTGTCAATTATTTCAACAATAACAAGAACAAGAATGTTTACTTGGTTTGCTTCAATTCTCAATAAATCAATCAATAAAAATGAAAGCACATTCGCTTTATTCATTTAGAGTATATTTGACCAATAATGGCATTTATTTTATGGGAGACTGTGACATTATTTAATTCCTAATACTATATACGCTGATAGATATTTATTATTTTAAAGGGACTTTTTATTCTCATAGATTGATATAGAAAGCACTATGGAAGTTCCACGAGTTCTGAGCTAATACCATAATACGGATCGTTATAATTCGTTTGTGTAGAAACGTTGCGAGCAAGTAATTTACTGACATATGTGAAAATACAAGGCAATGCTGTTATACTTCTGAAATAATCCAAGCATACTGTAATAAATTGTCGAGCAAATACCGATGTGTATTTAAGGAAGTCATTACGGAACAAACCTCGATAAGATATAGTTTCTAATGATGTCAACTGATTTGGAATGTATTCTTCTGGTTTATATCTATATATCTATAAAAGTGAAAGTGTCTGTCTGTCTATCTGTGTGTGTCTGTCTGACCCCTTAACATTTATTGTTTTGGGCTAAAATCAAGTTATTAAGTCAGATCTATGTCCAAGGAACCTATATCTAAAATTTCAAGTGCTTAGACCTAAAATTGGCGGAGGCGTTTGGTAGAGTTCTCAAAGGTCAAATCGTTGAACTTTTACCCCTTGACAGCCAAATTTCTGGCCGAAAACCGATTACAAAGATTTTCGCAAATCGCAATGCCTTGTATATCAAATTTCGAGTCTGTAGGGGTCAAAGTTTAAAAAATTGACCGTTTTTTGTTTCGTTTTTTTTTCTCAGCATACACCTCCAATCACCCGAGAACGCCGAGCAACCATGATAGTATATATATATATATATATATATATATATATATATATATATATATATATATATATATACTCGGGGTTTTTTATTCAAAAGTAATGGACTAATGAATTCAACGAGGTTGTTAGATAGTGCTCAATAAAAAGAGCTGATAATACTTGTTTATTGTTATATAAACATGGTCACATCCTGCTGCTACAAATAGCCACTTGTTTCAATCAAACAACAGATATCATCAGGCAGCGACTTGACTATTCAAAAGTTCAATGAATAATCATAATAATAAGGTTATTCATTGAACTTTTGAATAGTCAAGTCGCTGCCTGATGATATCTGTTGTTTGATTGAAACAAGTGGCTATTTGTAGCAGCAGGATGTGACCATGTTTATATAACAATAAACAAGTATATATATATATATATATATATATATATATATATATATATATATATATATATATATATATATATATATGGGATTTAAAGAAAAGGTATTATATTAATTCTTTAAGAGAAGACTTATCGGGATAGTTCCACGCTCATAAATTGTATTAGAGCTTATATAAAAATCAATCATATTCTGAAATTAATTGCCTTCCAAACTCTCTTCTTCCGATTAATTATGTTCTAGTCTCAGCTTTAATATCCTAAAAAATTGCAAATTCTCCAACACCAACAAAAAACATGTTTCCTTAAATCACCATCTTAATCTGGACTGAGACTGTATTTTTTCTGCTACTTTGCTATTCAGATCTTTATATTTTTGCATTTAATTTTTATATCCATTTTTATATCTATTTCCTATATCCATTTTATTCCCCTATGTTTATTCTAGTAATACGCAGAATATTCAGTGTAGCTAAATCGCCATATATATTTTATAAATTACTATATATATATATATATATATATATATATATATATATATTATACACATGTCGTTTATTGCGCATTAAGATTAAACAACCAAGACAAAATATTAAAAGGAAATAATAAGAAGAAGAAAACATGCAGACAGTGTCGAACGGGTCAAAGTGGGGTGGGGGGCAACAATATAGAAAAGTGTTCAGATGAATATAGCCTCTTTTCTTTCCTTTTCTTTTTATCTTTTTTTATCAGTTGGAAAAATGGTTGAGTCATATGAGGCGGTATAAATTATTCAAAATAAAAAAGAAAACAGTTCAGTCCAGCAAGCCTACGTTTGTGAAATATGGGGGGGGGCGATATTTAACAATACTTAGTTGTGAGGACGTGCTTTCAACCGATGGTTAGGCACCTGATAAAATTCAATGTTCAGATGTTATAATGTGAGGCAGTTCCATTTCGCCGACGCGCGAGTCGATATCCTTCGAAGTTCGTTTATCGACTTGTCTTCCCTCGTTTTTCTTTCTCGCTTATTTTCTCAACCACCGACGTTTGGACATCTCGTTCCCATATATTTATTATTTATATTCCCAACGTATTTTCGTAGTCTTGATGAGTTCCCTTTTCGACTCCAGGATTAGACTCAGTTGAGAGAATCGCCATTTCACCGCATAAATCGTGTTGCTGTTGTTCATCGCGTCCTCTCCCTCGGGGATGTATCCCATTCCGATATCTCTGAACCATACTTTGCTGTGTTCTCTTTTAGACTCCATAATGAGGCTTAAGTCGAGTGAACTTCCAATTTATCAAGCGAATCATATTGGCTGGTATCTGTCGCATTTTTACTGAATGGGGTGGGGTGGGGGTGTCTGGACGATAGATATTCAAAATAAAATTTTTAAAAGAGAAGGGTGAAATGGTCACTTCTGCATTATGTCCTGTTTTACTGTGACAATATATATGTGTGTGTGTGTGTGTGTGCGTGCGTGTGTGTGTGTTATTTCGAAGCCTAATGATTCTCATCAGAAGAGAAGAGAAGATGCTAGGTAACATAATAGGAATGCGACGTCTAGGAACGAAATAAAATATTAAGGCTGTTTGGTGGAACTGTATTGATCTCTGTGATATAGGAAGAGTGTAGTTTGTAATATATAACGCAAGTAGGTATATATCATATATGTATTAGTGGATTTAATGTATGTGGAGAGTATGTGAGTTTGGCAAACAAAAGGATCCTCAATTCTAATCTAACCTATTTTTAAACAATACATTTTAACTCGCATTATGCATTCATTTAACTGACATTATTTAATATTTAGATTTTTAAAGAATGGAAAATTGATTCTTTTTCTGATATAAATAATATTTAACTAATAGAATTTACAATAGACTTAATTTTTTAACATTCCATTCTCTATTATCTTTAGCACTTGCTTACAGGGTTTGATTCTAGGTTTATCTTAATCTCATTTTCACTTATCTAGTATTCTTCTTATTTACATGGGAAGGGGATAGCCCTTTCCATGTAACATATATATATGTGTGTGTGTGTGTGTGTGTGTGTGTGTGTGTGTGTGTGTGTGTGTGTGTGTGTGTGTGTGTGTGTGTGTGTGCGTGTGTCTGTGTCTGTGTGTGTGTGTGTGTGTTACAGGAAAAAGGGATGTCCCCTTTTCCTGTAAATAAGAAGAACATTAGATAAGTGGAAAATGAGATTAGGATAAGTCGAGACTCGAACATTGTAAGCAAGGTTCAGAAATAGATTTATAAATTATAATGTTAGGATTTAGCTATTGTTAAATTCCATATAAAATAGTTAGATATTGTTTGTATTGTAAAAGGAGTTTGATTGTTTATTCTTTTATGAAAACTGAATTAAAATCACAGCTAAAAAGAATGAGTAATACAAATTAAAAATATATTGTGAAAAAATTCTTTGTTTGCAGCAGTGTGTTTTGGACAAATCTGTGCTTAGCCACGTGAGTTGGTCACGTTTTGGAACCACACGTCTGACGTCATAGCAAAAAGGGAATTCTCAATATAGGAACTAGGATTATTCAGATCAGGCAGTCGGGCAGTCGAGTTCGAACAGTCAGCAGAGTCGGTCGGAAAGAGCTGACATGGTTAGAGGAGGGTCCCCTTAGAAACGAAGGGAGAACGTTTAACCATGTAGATAGAAATTGGAATTCCTGACGTCATCATTCGACCGGTCAAATGAAATAAAGATTCACCATCGATATCTGTAACTGTTTCTCCCCTCTGATGTAAAAAGAACAGTAATACACATTTATTCAATAATGAATTCCCATCTCTCACTCTGTTATAAATGCCTGTATTACATGTACCCGATATATGATCCCCAATATGAAACCCCCTGCTATACAACATCTAGCGTTTTGGCGCCCGTTTTCCAATCTACCATACAAAGGTGTGAAAAAAGAACCTCGCTTATACCACGAAATACAACGTAAGAGTCCATTGAAGAAAAAAAACACAACGCAAAAATAAACAACGGAAAAATACTAGACGAAATAAAACAATAATTAAGAAAAAAGAAAATACACACATACACACAATGAAAAAAAAAGTAAAGCATACACTCTCACATGAAAAAAAATAACAGAAGTTCAAATTAAAATAAATTATTGAAAAAAGAACTCACACACACAAGCAAAAGGTCAAGAAAAAATTGTTTTGATATGTGACTTTTCAGTGTTTAATAACAGATCATAACAGGGTGAAAATATTTTATAAAGCAAAAGACGAGAAAAGAATAAAAACAAAACACACATTGAGTACATTAGCGTAGAAATAATTGAAATAGACCGACATTCAGTTTGTAAATTGAATCGGGTTGAAATACACACACATACACACAGAGAATGTGGAAAAAATTATGCATTTTTATATACACACAGTGTAAAGAAAAGAAATCGGTGTCATTAATTTTATCGTTTGAAAATTTGGGTCATCTGTCAATAAACATTGTAACATGTATCAAACGAAATGTACTTTTAATATCGTGTTTGTTATTGTTGAAAATGAAGTAATTTTATTGTCCAAAAAATATGCAGAGAAATGAAAAGCATTTTTCTGAGTATAGTTAACTTTTCAGCTTTCCACGTGATTTTTTTTTAAGGGACAACTTTTTTTTTTACAGACTTTGTTGAATTGTTGTTCTTACAGAATTTTTTTGTTGTTGTTGAAAAAAGTTATAGCTTTTTATCATAGTTTTGTGTAAATCATAGTTAAATCTAATAATGTATTTTTGGAAAATGTTTTTATGAACAAATATTGTAAATTGTCTTAAATGTATGTATAATTTTATTGTATTTTAACGTCAGGAATTTAAAGTCATAATTAGGTAGATGAATTAAAATTGAAAGAAACAAGTCATAGGAAAATAAAATGAAACGAAAATTGAGACAAATGATTGGCCTAGAAATAAGTTAGAATTTTAGAGACAATGGGAAATTACGTAAACGGATATTTTGAGAGTCTGTAGGATGTGATAAGCCAAAAGAGAGAATTTTTCTTTTTGATTTTTGCTTTTTGTTATTTTTTTTATGTCCATAAACATTTTTCGCAAGAAGTGTAGCTTGCCAGCTTGTGTGTGTGTGTGTGTGTGTGTGTGTGTGTGTGTGTGTGTGTGTGTGTGTGTGTGATGCTCACGCAGAATATACGGCTACCATCTATTACGATCAACGGTATTAGTAATTCAAATTTTTATTCATAATTACTGCTCCTCTACACTGATCAGTATATAATCTTTAGATATGTGAGTGTACATCTCTCTAACCTCTGGATGTGGGACTTTGTTAAATGTGGCATGGATCGCATGTTCAACCAGCAATCCTTTATTTTTTAACCTGTTTCTGGGCTTTGCCGCTTGTTAAGAAAAAATGCCCTTAGTTTCGGTGCTTACCATTATGAGAACCATGATTTGTTATACGCGACAGAAGAAAATTAGCGCGAAAGAATTCCTAATTCCGTCCAACATGTATTGCTATTCAAACTACTTGAACATCAAGATTACAGCAGAGGCTAAGGCAGCGAGAATAGAGCTTTGGCCAAAAGGTGGACGCATCCTTCAGCCTTGTGTTCAGTGAAAGATGCAAACCATGTCTAGCACCTAGATGTTGAATTTTTCTCTTTTCAAAAAAGTACATTGTCTCCATAGTTGCCGTTTTGGTTTAAGACTTATTACAAATACTAGTATACATATCATCTCACAAACAAAAGAAAAAATGCTTCGCCAATGATTGTATGATTAGTTAGTTAATGACTGAATCCTAAAGATAGAAATATATAAATATATGTACAGGTCTAACTTTATATAGATGGCAATGCCTTTGTACAAAATATTTATATAAAAATTAATTAGACCAAAATAAGGATAGTATATATTTATTCCGGTGTATGTAGTAATTTAAAATTTCTTGCCTCTTGTTTAGTAAATTGTCCTTAGATATCCCCGCATAATATAATTCCAAGGTGCAAGAATTGCATGTTAATCTTTTTTGTGTATGTACTTGTTAGTTTCAAATCAAAGTGTGTGTTAATCTATATATCTATAAAAGTGAAAGCGTATGTATGTGTATGTGTGTGTATGTGTGTGTCCGTCTGTCTGTGTACATTTCCCTACACAATATCTCTGTTAATTTTCAGTCTACAAACTCGAAATTTGATATACCGGGCACTGAGATTTGGGAAAATCTTTGTAATCGGTTTTCGGCCAGAAATTTGGCTGTTATGGGGTCAAAATTCAACGATTTAACTTTTGAGAACTCTATCAAACTCCTCCGACAATTTTAGGTCTAAACACTTGAAATTTTAGATATAGGTCTCTTGGGCATGGATCTAACTTATTAACTTGATGTGAGCCCAAAACAATAAATGTTAAGGGGTCATGATAGGGGTAAAAGTTTAAAAAATTGACCGCTTTTTTTTTTTTTTGCTCAAGATACACCTCCAAACACCCGGGCAATGCCGGACTGAAATGCTAGTTATAAATAATACCCGAGCATATTTATCAAATGATGTGGGAGTGTTTTCGGTTTCTAGATTAACTTTTGTTTTAAGATTGTATTTATGGTTTCTATATCTATCCTTGAAGTTTCTGTCAGTGAACCCAACATATGTACGCGTATTGTTCCTCGTCACTAGACTACATTTATACCAGTTAGAAAAGCATTTATTGCAAGGCATTAAAATAGTTAAACAATTTTTTTATAAACTTTAGAAATTAAGATACAAGATTTAATTTGAACATCATCAATTTTTAAAGTGTACTTTCATAAATTTTACAAAGTAAGGTATAAACATTTAATTTAAATTGAATCTAAAATTACCTTGGATATAATTCATGTTATATACATTTGGTTGTACTTAAAAATTATCTATTATTTACCAATTAATGACATAGATATATCATTTTCAACTGGATGTGTTAAAAAGTGAAACAAAATCGAAGCTACCGTCCTTATTCTTTCTAATTCTTCATATGAAATTAGTATTTTGGGATTATTTTTATAATGTCAATTTCAGATATGTACATCATGTAACGCAATAATAAGCGAATAAAACACGTTCCACGCCTCCGTATATAAATCATTCAAAATCGTAAGGGAAAGCGAGAAAACAAGACAGACACCTGCTTGAAATAAATTAGTAAGAAATGTAAACAGTCAGTGATAAGTTTTTTTTATGTTATCAGAAATAATAATTTTCTTATGAGAAAATAATAGTTTGTCGCCAGTGTTCGCGCTCGCTACTTATCTAGATATATGACTAAAATATTCACGTATTATTTTCTCCTATGAAAATTATTATTTCTGATAACATAAAGAAAATTATATATATATATATATATATATATATATATATATATATATATATATATATATATATATAGTAGGACCTCGGGATACGGTTGCTCTAGGATACGGTTTTTTCAGCTTACGATGTGGAATACGATGTTTTTCCGACCCCTGGTTTCAGTATTTGCCCTGCCTTACGGTGTTATATATAATGTTATTTGATTATATACATGTGTATTATATACTGTACTGTATTTTGTTACTAATTTTTAGTGGCGTATCCCGGGATTCTATATATATATATATATATATATATATATATATATATATATATATATATATATTTTACACAGTGATCACCACTTATCAAGGCCCGGAAGCCACTCGGGGATAAGGTTTATTGCAAGTACATTACGTTAGTGTTGAGATTTGATGAAGTGTTTACTTAAGGGGCAGTTCCTTAGTAATTTGTTAACGTTGGACTTGAACACATCCAAGTTGTAGTCCGGTGGGAAGCAGGCAGACGGAACAGAGTTCCACAGGCATGCAGTTCTAAGAAAGAAGCTTTGTTCATGGAATTCGCGTTTTGATTTAGACACAGATATAGAGTGGGGGAAATTTTTCACACTGGATTCAGCTAGACGGGTGTTTTTCGTGAAAGATTGGCGAGGGGGGACCAGAGATTGGAGTTCAGACGAGCACCTGCCTGCCATGGAAATAACGATAAAACAAGGATAGGCTCGCAAAGTCTCTTCTGTGGGAGAGAGGTTGCAGGGTAGAGAAAAGGGCATCCCCCACTAAGCCACGAAGTATATTTTGTACTCTGTCAAGGCAGGATAGGCTGTTTTTAGCAGCTCCTGCCCAGATATGGCAACAATATCCCATCCTTGGACATACTTGGCTTTTATATAGATAGAGAATTGCATCAGTAGTGAGATATCTTCTGGAGCGGTAGAAGGATCCCACCATCTTTCCAACGACCTTGGCAACAGACTTGATGTACGTGTTCCATTTCAGATCAGGAGTAAAGGTCAAACCCAGAAGCTTGTCAAAACACGGGGCCTCACCCAGACGAGAGCCATCCATCACAATTGATGCCAGATGGGGATCAGAGCATTGATGATGTAAGGATAGGAGTTTGGTTTTAGATGCATTAAAGGTAACCAGCCACATCTTCCTCCACTGAACCACGCGCTCGAGATCAGAGGAGAGAGAATATATATATATATATATATATATATATATATATATATATATATATATATATATATATATATATATATATATATATATATTTGTGTGCATGTATGTGTACGTGTGTCTTGGGTATCAACTTTTAAATATTTGTTTCTATCGATCTGTTATCGATTTATTGGTAGCGTTTCTAATTGTTATATTTTATTTGCTCAGTTAATATCAACAGTGAATTTTGTTCATTTCTGTGCTGACAACCTCAAGCGTTTTTAAGCAATAAATTTTTATTATCGATACGAAAATTAGTTTCATCTTGAATAAAGTCACGAACATTAAAACTTTCAAACTTTAAATCTTAATTGCAAAATAACGTGATCGAATCCTAAAAGGAACAATTCAGCATGAATGCTGTTGAGAAAATTAGTAATCCTCAGTTATCTCCCCATAAACTTTTATTAATTTGTTTGTGTACTATTTATAATTATTTATGGCGCATAATAATTAGTACTGTCGTTAAATAGTTACGTTGGATGATCGCATTTCTCCTCCTCTTTGTTATCTTTATTTTCCCTCACGTGTAGTTGCTTATAAAAAGCACAATAACAATGTAGATGATTCTAAATTTGTTTTAATGTCATTTATTTTTAATATTGAAAAACCGCATCGCATGGACATGGTATAATTGCTTATATCCCATGTATCCAAACCACAATATGCGGTATAATCACGTTAACACACTGGTTCCCGTCAGATCATCGAAATTAATCAACGTTGAGCCTGGTCACTACTAAAATGGGTGACCAATTTGGGAATTTCAGGCGCTGTATGGAAGAAGATATCGAAATTATTTTATTCTTAATGCAATTCTGTACTTGCATAAGTTAGATAGGTTTTAGATCGCGGGAATTTTGTACTTGCATAAGTTAGATAGGTTTTAGATCGCGGGAATAAATACCAAAAGAAAGAGGACGATTTTAGTATATATTGGTTACGCATTTCTATTTATTAGTACCAATGTGAAACTATCGTAGTTCACAGGGCGCTTCTGTGTGGAAATGTTCGTTTAAGACATCATCGTAACTCCATCTGTCCACGGTCTTGACGCTATTGTAGGACCATAAAATCACATTCATTCGAACCAGTTCCTCTGCTGGTATTAAAACCTCGAAGATATGATTTGGTACTGGTTCATCCAAACGAAAAGAATTAAGCATTCTTTGTAGGATTTGAGAATTAATTGAGACTAAATATCATTGACTTTGCAGTTGAAATGGAATGACGATTAAATAAAGACTTTGGGCTTTTTTAAATATACATTTTATTTTCTAATTTCTATTTCTCTTCGCTAAAGCTTACACACATTGTATGGAACGAATTAGTGGTCGCGTGCATCCCAACAAAGTCAACTGCAATACTGATAAAATCCTGCTAATAAATAGTAGTAGTGTTACTACAGAAAATAGAGAAAGCCAATCAAATACAGCCTGTTTCTTAAACAGACACCATTCTCCCAAACTTCACCGTACGGCACCGACCACGAAATAATTCGCCACGTTCGGGTAACTGTCACCTTTATCTGGGAGATTGTTTTCCCTCGGACCCCAAATCAAATGAGTCTATGCCATTTCTGAAATGGCCTTTTTCCCATTTAACTGCGATATGTTGCTGGTTGTGTGGAGTTCCAGGAGGTCCACACTCCGAAGCTTTACCTTCTCTTTGAAAATGATTAGTTTATTGTGAATGGTCTGAGGCGCTTTTATTGGGGAATGCCGACAAAACTGCTCAGTAGACTCTTCAGCTCAACTTTCCGACCCTTGTACCATATCTTCTCGCCGTGAGAGAGAAATATAATACCTAGCTTAACTTTTTGGCCTGATGCAATCTTTCATTCATTGTCCACTATAATACGGACGAAGACGACTGATTGCTAGCTACCTTTATTTTAATCATTTATTTTTTTCGTAGTCATAGCGTCGTGCCTCTTTAATATATCTTTTAATCATGTTTGGTTCAGGATCGCGCAAAATTACGCCTCTGTCTCCTTTGTACCTCACTGGTTGGCGCTATATAATTAATACAGTATACTATAGTAATAGTAGTATGACCAACTAACTTCATGTCTCCAGAGTCAATAAATCTTCCTTGAAAGGATTTATATAACAAGAACATTTGTTATAATTTCAAATAAAAATAATCTTCGTTATAATTTTAACATTTTCGAAAACGCTAATAGCAAAATGTCACTAAGTCATTCTTTTTTAGTCATCATGTCTAAGTTCGATGTTGGGTTGCAAGCGGAAGTTGCAATTTTCCCTTGTCAAGTGATTTGATTCGTCTTCGCCCGAGTCCATTAAATTCATTATACTTTTTCAAAATAATGGAAGTATAAAAGAAGTTAATAAACGCGATATTTTTTAATACATTTTGCTTTTTATTTAGCTATTTATAGTATAGCCCCCACCCTTTGTTCTGATATAAATAGCTATTCGAAATGCTGCCTTTTCTTCTGGTTATATTGTCTCCTTGTTAAGTCATAGCATTTAAATTAGCGATTTTCTGTTCGTGAAATGTCTAAGCGGCTGGGGTGGAGTTTTCTGTCTAATTATTTTCTGAAACTTTTGGCTATATTCTATATTAAGACAAGTGAAACAAAGTCATCGATCGTATTGTTTTATTTCGATGGTGTCCGGGATAGTATAAAACTATGTAGGTTACCTCCCTTTTGTGGGGAAATCAGCAGGACACGAGGCCAAGATTAAGGTGCGAACCTTGAAGAAGTGCCTTGAAGAAGAAGTTGGGCACTGAGAGAAGCAGATGGAACCTGCAATTGCAGAGTGTGTAGTTCTCTCTTTGTGCAATATGTAAACGGAAGGGGGGTATCGTGCTTACATATTTTCTGAAACTCTTGGCCATAGTTCATGTATTGTTGTATTGTTGGTCCCGGAAAACGCCGGAAAGTAAATTAGATGCTTATTATTATTGGCTCACAAGGAGCTTTCACACAGGTTATCAAAGATCTCTCCTTGAAACCAACCTGTGGCGTTCCCTGGAAGCTGAGTGACAACAAGTCTCCTCAAATTTCAAGTACTCTCCACCTCTTCCGATAAAATTTGCAAATATATTTGCATTATCCCAACAGTCGCGTTGTTGTTGTTGTTGTTGTTGTTGATGATGATGATGATGATGATGATGATGATGATGATGATGATGATGATGATGATGATGATTCTAGATGTTTTGTCAGCAACAAAATGTACCAGCAATGTTAACGTGATAAAATGGAGTTTAGAAACAAGTTAAGAATTTTAGTTTGGATAAATGATAACTTGGAAATTAAATTTTAGTTAAAAAAAAAACAGTTAGAAATTTTAGTTGACAAAAATTATAACAAATGAAATAAATGGCAGACATCAGACGATGATCATTTAATGCTACGTGTATTGATGACGTAATCAGAAAGGAAGATAGTATTTTATATTGCATGTGGGGCTTAGAGGGAATGGCAGTTGGGGTTATACAGTGAAGCTAAATAGACGAAGGGATTCAGCTATGTACGCTAGGAAAGCTGTCCGGCGTACGATGTAATCAGAATGTAGAACTTGGGACAAGCGTACAACTTCCATGGTAGAACATTCTGGAAATGAAAGTTCCTGAAAATACAACCCGATACTTCTGATCGTTTCCTTGGGATGAATCTTCATTTCAAGAAAATGTTCTTTTGTTGTAAATTCTTATATGCCCGCGTTGTTGAATTGTATCCATACATTATACACACGTATATATATATATATATATATATATATATATATATATATATATATATATATATCATCGTATAACGATTAGATCACTGTCTGACTGACGTAAATGAATATTTAAAATAAAAATGTTTAAATTCAACATTATTTCACGCGGTTAATCGTAGCCGAATTGATACGGTCTTCGCTAATCGAGCCAGGGATGTCTCGTTTTGCAGGGTTCGAATCGTTCGACTGATGTTAATCGTGACACCCTGCGCTGAAGATTCCCGAAAGGATGAAACACTAGTGTCTGTAGCTATTTAATTATTATAGTAAAAAAATAATTATGACAGCCCCTTTAAGAAATTCGTTTCTTATGGTTGAGCACTTTTAGTTGAATTAAAGTCAGTCAATTTAGCTCATGCATAGATCACAGTATAATGCTCATGAGAGAGCATGGTAACTGCAATGATAAAGATTCAGAATTAACCAGGGTGTATTTTTTAAATTTCTATCAAATAAACCTGACACTTGCATCTATAACTATCCTCAACGTGTACGTATATAAGACACACACACGCACAAATAACAATAAACCTTCCATCAGGTCCTGGATGTTACCTTAAACTATATCCAGTGGTGAGGCTCCAGCTTGCAGGCTTTGGTGAGTGTGAACCCACCCTTTAATTACCATTGCTCCCAGGTCCACTCTGACCTGGAGTGATAGTACCTGATAGGGTCCTAGCTATAGGTTAAATAGAAACCGACTTGAAAACAAATATATTCTATTAAAATATTTTTCTTCCGAATCTATGGATGCGGCATTAAATAACCCGAAAAGGGTTGATATGCTGTAAAACAAAGATAATCAATCAAACCTTCCGTCAAAATGATGGGGGAAAGTATGCTTCGTCAATGTTTGCACTAATATATAAAATCATAGAATTTTCTCAGTAATTCAATTTTTCAAATATGAATTATAATTTTGGATGACATAAAGACAAAAACACACTTTTATTTAGGAAGGAATATTTAGTTATCTATATTGCTTTGTACTTTCTCGTTTTTCTCGTTTTCACTTCAAATGGTTTCGTTCGGGGCTAGAAAAATACAGAATTTCTTTTTCTAATTTTTTTGTAATTCATTCGTCTTCATTATAGCGTGAAGGCTATATATATTATTTAAAAAAAAAACTTTGGATCAGCCATTGTTTTAATCAGGAAAATGTGTGTTCACAAAACCAATTTATATAGAAAGAAAGTATAATAATTTAGACATGCAGTAATTCTTTACAAAAGAAAGAAGTCAGCAAAATAGTAGGTAAGAAGGGAATATTCAAACGAAAAGGAAAAAAAACATTGTCTGCCAAGAGGTACTGAATTGAAGGAATAGAAGATTTTCTCTTACAATGTGATCTTATTGTTTGTATTTAACTATGTAGCACAATATTATTTTCGGAATATTTATTAGTACTTATTACTTTATCTTATTTGGTTCAGTTCTATATTTAAAATATAATGGACACTATTTTCATAGCAATGTTAATAAACTCATATTTGCTGCGTGCTATTCTTTCTTCTGTCAAAAAAAAAACTAATTTTTTTTGTATTATCCATACAAATATCAGCTTTATACCAGCATATTTGTTAGTTAAATATATTTCTCATTCCGTGGAATTTCCACAGGTCCTGCTAGTAATAAATATTTAATTATTACTTACATACGTATACTTTTCATCCCTGCAATATCTTCAATGTTGAGATAACTGTAAAAGCCGGTCGCACGACAGGCAAATACATGCAGAAATTTAAACGACCTGTAGATTATGTTTCAATATGAATTTGAATTTCTAAGCATTAGAGTCCCTCAAATCTATTAAACTTCAAAAGTGAAATAACAAACAAGCGTACAGACGGAATAAATTTTACTTTAGGATACCAATACATAAGAAAAATACAATTAAATAATTAATTTTTTTAAAAATAAAAGAAGCCAACACCAAAATTATGAATAGAAAAAATAAGATCACTTATTAATTCGACACATTTACAAAAAAAAAAGTACTGTGCCATCCCTATACTAAACAGAACAAAAGAAAAGGAAAGAAAAATCCGACTAACCTTTGAAACACCTTCCTTTGGCCAATAGAAATATTAACCCGTGGAAGGCAATCTAATTGGTTAGCTTGATAGACTAAACGCCACGTGCATATATGAAAAACAGCCGCTAACACGAATTACACGCATTTAAGCTTGATTATTTCCTACCGGGATGAAATGCAAAAGTCGCCATGTAGCTTAATTGACATAAATATATTTTCAGAACTTAATACCTGGCTCTATTCAGATATAAAGCATTGGTGAAGTAAATACTGAAAATCCACACATAAAATATCGAGTATCTTTATAAAATGTTATGTGGATACATGAAATATATATCATGATGAATATGTTTAAATTCTCATCCACATGCACGTGCGTTTCATTCATTTCTCTGGAATCATTAGTGTGGAGGATGATTGTTTTGCCGGCCACATGACTCCAAATTCAGATCAAAGTCAACATTTTAAATTAGCCAAAAATACAATAAGCACGTTGAAAAGAAGAAGATTAAGATTTAGTTATGTCTATGCAAGTGAGCATTTTTACAAGAGAGCACCACTTATCAAGACTCGAAGTCCACTCAAGAATAAGTATCAATGAGGCTACGATGGTCATCGGAACAGCAGCATAGTAGTCGTTAGCGGCGAAAATTGGATATAATTTGATTATATAAGGCGGCAATTCAACAAGAACTTTTTTTTAAGTTGGACTTGAAGACGAACATATTTTAGTCAACTGGAAAGCAGGCCAGTGAACAGAGTTCTACAGGCAGCCAATTCGATGAAAGAAACTTTGTTCATGGAATATGCATTTGGATTTAGGCCCAGATAAAGAGTGAGGGAAATTGTTGATAGTAGTTGTAAATAGACGAGTGTTTTTTGTGAAATTTTGACAAGGTGAACCATAGATTGGAACTAAAACGAGCACTTGCCATGAAAATAACGATAGAGCAGAGGCAGGCTCGCAACGTCTCTTCTGTGGGAAAGAGGCTACAAGGAAGAAAAAAGGCATCGCCTACTAGGTTTCGAAGGCAGCTTTGAACACTGTCAAGGAGGGATAGGGTTCTCCGAGCAGCTCCTATCCAGATGTGGTAACAGTACTCAATACTCAATGCTAAGATGTACTTTACTCTTTTATAGGTAGAGTATTACATGGTAGTGAGATATCTATCGAAGTGGTAGATTAATCGAACCCTTTTTCCGGCGATCGTAGAAACAAGTTTGATGCATGTGTCCCTTTTCAGATCAGGAGTAAAGGTTAGACTCAGAAGCTTGTCAAAATATGGTGCTTCCCCAAGAGAAGAGTCATTCATTTTAATTGGGACAAGATCAGAGCGTTGATGATAGACGGAGAAAAGTTTGGTTTTAAATGCATTAAATTTAACCAATCACTTTCTATATTACATTTGAATTATATATATATATATATATATATATATATATATATATATATATATATACAAGGTGGTCACCACTTATCAAGGCCCGGAAACCACTCGGGGATAAGGGTTATTGCGTGTACAGTACATTAATGTTTTGAGAAGTGTCTACTTAAGAGGGCGGTTCATCAAGAATTTGTTTATGTTGGACTTAAAGACATCCAAGTTGTAGTCAGGTGGAAAACAGGCAGACGGAACAGAGTTCCACAGGCATGCATTTCTAAGAAAGAAGCTTTGTTCATGGAATCTACGTTTTGATTTTGGCTCAGATAATGAGTGGAGAAAATTTTGACAGTGGTTTCAGCTAGACGGGTGTTTTTAATGAAAGATTGGCGAGAGAGGCAGGGATTTGGAGCTCAGACGAGCATCTGCCATGGAAGTAAAGATAAAACAAAGATGGCTGGCAACGTCTCTCCTGTGGGAGAGAGGTTGCAGGGAAAAGAAAAGGGTATCCCCCCACTAAGCCACGAAGCCTATTTTGTACTCTGTCAAGGCAGGATAGAGTTTTTTAGCAGCTCCTGCCCAAATGTGACAACAGTACTCCATCCTTGGACGTACTTGGCTTTTATATATAGAGAGAATTGCATAAGCAGTGAGATATCTTCTGGAGTGGTAGAAGGATCCTACCATTTTTCCAGCGACCTTGGCAATAGACTTGATGTGTGTGTTTCATTTCAGGTCAGGAGTAAAGGTCAGGCCCAGAAGCTTATCAAAGCATAGAGCTTCCCCTAGTCGAGAGCCATCCATTTCAATTGATGTCAGATAGTGATCAGAGCGTTGATGATGTAAAGATAGGAGTTTGGTTTTATATGCATTAAAAGTAACCAGCCATCTCTTTCCATATTGTACCACGCGCTCAAGATCAGAGGGGAGAGAATCAGAGAGAACTTTGTCATTTACGGCCGTTGATGTGTTGTCATAGATGGTTGTGTCATCAGCATAGATGTCAACGAATGATTTAAGTATGTGTTTTGGGAGACCATTGATGTAGATCAGGAAGAGAGTTGGGCCCAGGATCGACCCCTGAGGGACTCCAGCATTAATACTGAGGGCCTCTGATTTCTGCCCATCAACCACTACTCTTATGAGCCTATCAGAGAGAAATGATTTAATGATCGAGAAAACATTTCCAGTTATACCGTAGGTGGAAATCTTCTGAAGTAGGCCCTTATGCCATACTTTATTGAAGGATTTTGATATGTCAAGAGCAATTGTCCTAGAGAGGAAGCCTTTGTCAAGAGATTCACTAATCCTATGAGATATAACCGCACATCTGCTGTAGATCTAGCAGAACTGAAACCATATTGTATGTCACTAAGAAGGTAATTTCTGCTGAGGTAGTTGACTACTTCTCTATTTAATATAGATTCCAGTAACTTACTCATGACATGCAGGAGGCTTATTGGTCTGTACTGAAAAGGGGACGACTTATCACCTGAATTCTTAAATACAGGGAATACTGACGAGGTTTTCCAGGGTGAAAGCATTTTTCTTTAAGGCAACGCTTAAACAGTTTGGTAAGTATGGGGGCAAGTTTTGGTTAAAGCTTTTTCAGCACTATTATTTGAACGCCATCAGGGCCAGTTGCTTTACTGGAATCAAGGTTCTTGATTAGCTTGGCGACCTCACGCACAGATATTTGTATTTTGCATAGCGTGTTGTCTGTTATAGGAGGGAATACGGGGAGTTGATGGCCTCCGTCGTGTAGGGTAGAATTAGCTATAAAGTTCTTGACAAATAGTTTTCTTGACAAATAGTTTGGCCTTGTTTGATGCTGATGAGATGACCTCTGGTCCATTGATGATTGTTTGTTTTTTTTTGTTTTTTTATTCAATTTTCACCCCAAACAAGGCACAGTGCCACTTTGAAGCAGGGGGCTACTATTAGGGAATTAATTAGCGGGGTCATTATGAGGGGAGAAGAGTAGAAAGATGTTTGTTACTTGAACTTCTGCATATCATTGCAGTTGGGAAAGCAGAATCCCGGAAGGGAGTTCCAAAGACCCGCAGTTCTGGGGAAGAAACTATTGGAGTAAAAGGCTTTCTTGTACCTAGGGATCTCCACTGTAAAGGGATGGGACTTAGTAGCTTGTCGGGTTTGTCGGGGGTAGTTACGTCGGGGAGGTACAAGTGTTTGCAGTTCGTCAGAGCATTCACCATTAAAGTATTTGTAGAACAGGCAGAGGGATGCAACATCTCGTCGATGGGACAGAGGTTGAAGCCTAGATGACAGTTCAGGACCTATCAGGTTGGCGACTCTTTTTTGAACCCTGTCCAGGAGCGAGAGACAAGCAGCAGATGCACCAGCCCAGATGTGACAACAGTACTCCATACATGGGCGAATGGTTGCCTTATAGAGGTATAGGATACTGGCAGGCGTAAGTAGTTTTCTAGCACAGTAGAGGGAGCCAACCTTCCTTGCAGCAGCCTTGGCAATGCTCTCAATGTATCTATTCCAGTTCATATTTCCTGTAAACGTTAGACCGAGGAGTTTAAAAGAAGTACTTTCAGGCAATGTGTTCTTGGCCATTGCTATTGGTGGTAGAAAAGGTTTTTTGTAGTTATTGAAGGAAACAAGCTTAGTCTTAGCAGCATTGAATGTGACCAACCATTTTTGTCCCCATTCCACTACGGATTGGAGGTCGTCCTCTAGTGTTTCTGCCATTTTCTTGGATATGTGTTCATTTGTTTTCCCCTCATATCTGTTATAGAGAGTGGTGTCATCGGCAAATATACCCATCTCCGAAACAATATTATCAGGGAGGTCGTTTATGAATATCAGGAATAATAGAGGTCCAAGGATAGACCCCTGAGGTACTCCCGCATTTATGTCATATTGTTTGGATGTATGTCCGTCGAGGACAACTTTGATTTTTCTATTACTTAAGAAGGATTTAATTACATTATGAATTCTTCCAGTGATTCCATATGATCTAATTTTCCTTAGAAGACCATCGTGCCATACCCTGTCAAAAGCCTTAGATATATCAAGGGCCACCGCTCTACCCTCCCCTGTTTTATCCAATGAACGGTATATACGTTCAGAAACTACAGTTAAGATATCTGCTGTTGAACGGGCTTGCCTGAATCCATATTGTTTGTCAGTCAGGAGTTTAGCAGCTGTTAGGTGCTGGACTAGGGCTTGATTAACTAAGGACTCAAATATTTTGGCGAAAAGCGGGAGGAGGCTAATGGGGCGATAATTTAGTGGGTTAGTTCTTTCACCAGAATTCTTGAAGACTGGTACCACAGAGGCGGTTTTCCAGCAGTCGGGAAAACAAGATTCGTTAAGGCATTTATTGTAAAGTTTGGACAGAACTGGAGCAACCTCGGCAGAGCATTTTTTTAATAGCACAGCCGGGATGAGATCTGGTCCACATGCTTTTGAGGTGTCTAGGTTTTTTATAATAGCATGTACCTGAGAAGGGGTGATTTTCAAATCGTCAAGTGTGGCGTCTGTTCGCAGAGGAAAATCAGGGAGGGAGTGGTGTACCGAGTTCAGTGTGGAGTTTGAGGCAAACCGACTGGCAAGTAGATTAGCCTTGTCAGTTGCCGTGCAAGCAACCTCATGATTGTTTGTTAGTGGGGAAATAATTGACTGTCCATTATTAACTACGCTGTTGTAGATTTTCCAAAAATCCCGGGTTCCTAATTTCTGTGCTTCGATGCGCTTTCTGGTGGTTTCAGAGTAATCTGTCTTAGCTGTGTCTATCACTCTCTTACAATTATTTCTAGCTTCTATAAACCTCTGTTTATTTGAGCTAGACTTATGTCGGTTGAATCTGCGGAACGCATGCTGCCTTTGACAAATGGCAGCTGCACAAGCAGAAGTAAACCATTGGGGAGAGTGGGGCTTGCTATAGTATTTCCGTGCGGGAACATGTGCTTCAATAGCAGTTTTGAACCATTCAGTTGTCTCATTCCGCTGGAAAGAGTAAAGATATTTTGCCATGGGGCATCTCTGATGAGCTCCCTGATGGCTTCCCAATCAGCCTTTTTGTAATACCTCGTTGTTTTGAGTAGTGGGTCTTCAGTTTTAGGGCGAGAATTTAGGCTGATTTCTACCATTATCACAGCGTGATCAGCATTCCCGAGTGGGCTGTGGGCATTTGTTGTACAGTCATTGGGAACCGTTGTCAGAAAGAGATCTAGAAGTGAGGCATATTGATCGTGCTGGTCTGGGAAACGTGTCGGAAATGTAACCAACTGAGATAGGGAATGAGATATAGAGAAGCTATGAGTTGCGCTACCAGCTACGTCTGTGTGATTTGAGAATCCTAGCCAGTTACTGTGGTGGACATTGAAGTCACCAAATACATGTATTTCTGCGCTAGTATCGAGGGAGAGTGCTATATCTATGCTGTCTGAGACTTTGTTTATTAGGGTACAGTCTTGGTTTGAGGGAGAGCGGTAGAGAAAATACAAGTAGCTAATATTGTGTTGCATATTTAGTCTGAAGCACATAAAGGCCTGACCCTCTGATTCTAGTTTTATTTCTCTAGTTAGAGGGGAGGGTGTTTCGAATATAGACTCCAAGTCCATGCATATGTCTGTCCGAGTCCTTACGGTAGAGTGGGAGATAACCAGGCATGTTAAAGTGGTTAGAGGGAATGGAGGAGTGAAGGTTAGTTTCACTTAATGCTAAGATATCCGGGGTGTTTACAAGGAGAAATGACTCAACATCATCTAAGTTAGTTCTAAGCCCGCGGATATTAGTAAATGCAAGCCTCAAGGGAGGAGGCAGGTTGGTTTTCTTGGGATAGAACGCACACTTCTGTTCAGGATCCTGTTTGCTATTTGCCAAAACTGGTGGGAACCAAGCTGCTGCTCAGCAACTTTGGATTTAACAGACTGGGCATATATTTTTATTACTCTTTTACAGTGGTTGCTGGCAGTCCTGAAAGCAGCTCTATCACAGTGCATCTATTGCGTTGGTAGCTATGGAAAAAGTGATTTCTGTGTGCGATGGCAGCAGCACATTCAGGGGAGAACCATGGCTGGCTGTTAGGTTTTTATTGGAATGTTTTGGATGGTATGAATCTGCCTATGCCTACAATTAACCATTCGGTCATGTCTGATACTATGGAGGACACATAAATGTACGGAAGCTACCCCAGTCAGCCGCAGAGTATCGATATACCGTACGGTGGAGAGGTACGTCTGAAGACTTATTACATTTCGTTTTTATCTTAACTGATACAACCGAGTGGTCGGAAGATCCCAGAAGGGACAGAATGGAACATGAACATAGCTCAGGAGAAGTTGTGAGAAAAAGGTCTAGAAGGCTAGCGTACTGACCGGACGTATCGGGCACATGGGTGGGTTCGTGAACAGTCTGGGTGAGGTCATAGGAAATGGCGAAATCATGGAAGAACCTCCCCTCATCATCCGTCTTGTTCGAGCGGGTCAGCCATTCCACATTGTGGACATTGAAGTCACCACAAATGTGAATGTTAGCCGAAGGATGAGCAAACAGGATGTGATCAATTTTCTCAGATATACTCTTAAAGATAGTAACTCCGCTGTTGTGGGGGCGATATAGGGCAAATATAAATGCAGTGGTGTAAGCAAGTGCAACCCGGACGCACATATAAGGTAAATTAGGGTCTTAACTAGAGATATCCCTACAACATCGGAAGCTATCTTTAATGTAGGCACATATTCCATGGCCATGGCGATTTTGGGGGTCAGATTTAGATGTTAAGTTAGAGTATCCTTTAATTATGAATTCGTCTAGGGAAGTGGTCGGCCCTATTCCACTTTCACTTAGAAAGAATATGTCCGGTTTCGTCCCCTTTAATTGCGTGTCAACCTCTGGAAGGTTGGAACGTAGACCCTTGATGTTGGACAAGGAGACATTGTAGTAGGAATCTACGTTGAAGGATGGGGTTCTAGGTTTATTCGTGATTTTTTTCTGGAGATATTTCATGTTGATGATTTGGGATTTGTGGAACAGGTCGACAGACTTGGTTAGAGCAAGATAGAGAGGGAAAGCAGGAGAGAAAAAGATAGGAATTTTTTTTTTTTGTAGCACATGCCATGTCTAATATCCCCACCTCTACAGAGCATCAAACTAAACAATATATAAACCGTGAACGACAAAATAAGAAGAAATAAGAACTCGTTCATGCAAGATATTATTAGAAATGTCTGTTAGTTCATAAAACTGAAACGCACGTTCAGATACGTGAACAATGACGCTTGTTCAGAGGAAACCTCTTCATTAACTTGTCGAATCAGCAGATGTTTTCGTAAACCTTTCAGAGATTATGACAAATAAATAAACGGTAGCATTAATAAAGCCGGAACACGTTCTCTAAAACGCTGGGGTTTATATGAATGTCCATTTTTTTTTCTTTTTCTCGTTTTGCAAAATTCTTGGTTCTTTTCCTTTTTGTTCAGTTTTTATCTTTTTTTACTTTTTATCTCTTGTTTTTTATTTTATTTTCCGTTATTTATCGTCGATTATAAGCCACATTTACACATAAGTATAATTAGCTATAACTAGGTATTCGAATAAGTACATTATTGGACAGTCATCGTCATATCTAACATTTCTATATTTGATATTTTTTTGAAAATAATTAAGCGATTATTATTATTATTATTATTATTATTATTATTATTATTATTATTGTCACATTTCAATTCCTTCTAGTTGATTAAAAAGAAATTTTTGGTTATTCTCAAACAGTCTATTCTGCCGATATTGCTCAATTCTGTCACTGTAGCGTTTAACTTTGGCAGTTTTAGCTGTGATACGTTGTTTCAGTTCTTCAATTACACACTGAAAACCTTTTTGTGGTATGTTACATTTTTGATTTAGTTTATCGCATCCGCTCTGACTTTTGAGTTTGCCTTCTACGGCAGCATGTACTCTACTGAGGTCCTTTCGAAGTTTCTTTATTTGCCCGTTTAGACGTTTCCACTACCAGGGTTCCTTCTTTTCTTCTTTTTACCGTTTCCCACTCCAAGCAACATTGATATTATTATTATTGGCTCACATGGAGCTTTCACACAGGTCATCATAGGTCTGATTGAAAACCTGTGGTATTTCCTGGAAACTGAGTGACAATAAGTCTCCCTAGACATCTAGCACTCTCTACCTCCTTCAATAGCATTTGCAAATAAATTTGCGTTATCGCAACTGCTTCTCGCCATTGATTTCTCGCTAGCAGTAGCTATTGGTCTGTACTGGAATTTGAGTGGCACTAAGCCTCCCCAAGGTCCCAGTTCTCTTCGCGCTTGTCCAGCGGAGGTCTGGTCAGCGCTCTCTCCGCGGTCTTTCCCTCTTCCTTTGCCCTTCTCGGCTCTTTGGTTTCACACTTTTTATGGGAGTGGGGGATGGTGATGGGGCAATGGAAGGAGATGCTTGATGGTGTGCAGCTTCATTGTTCTTCATTCCCTCTAAAGCTTCTTCATGTTTTTTCTCATCAGCAGTTTGTCTGGTTCACGCATATGTTTCATGTGTATTATTCTCCGCATTCAAGGGTTTTCCTTAATATTTCAGCCGTTTTTCCTTATCGTTAGTCGCTGTATCTTTGCAGCCATTCCTCTGATTCCAATTTCTTCCATCCTTTTTTCAAAGTTTTTCGGGATTGTTCCTAGTGCACCTACTATTATAGGTATTATTTTGCTTTTCTTCATCTTCCAAATCACTTTTAACTCTCTGGCTAGTTCTGTGTATTTGCTTCGTTTCTCCTTTTCTTTCATACTCACCCTGTGGTCAGCTGGGACAGCAAAATCTACGATTTGACAGGACTTTTCTTTCTTGTTAATTATTACATCTGGTCTTCTTGCTTGGATGGGTTTGTCCGTCTGTATGTCCATGTCCCATAGGATTTTGTGGTTCCCGTTTTCGAGTACTGTTGCTGGCTTATGCTTGTACCATTTGTCTGTACGTTCAAAATGCAGTTGTTTGCATAATTCCCAGTGTACTGCCCTCCCCATTTGGTCGTGCCTGTTTTTGCATTTCTTTTGGGCCAGTTTGCTACATTCACTTACTATATGGTTTGTCGTTTCGTTTCTTTGTCCACAGAGTCTGCATTTGCTGTTTTCTTGTGTTCTATCGATCTTATGGTTGGTTCTTATCGAGTCATTTTGTGCTACAGTTATTAGGGATTCATTTTCTCGGTTTACATGTCTTTTCGCATCCATGTCCAAGTGTTTTCGTTATTCTCATCTTTTGTCATTCTTATGAATCTTCCGTGTAGTTGTTTCTCTTCCTATTTTTCTTTTCTTGTTTTGTCATTTGACTCTGTTTTCTGGGGGAGGGGTTCAGTGTCTCTCGCTGCCATAATTATCATTTGAGTATTTTGCATTAGGTATTTTTCTAGTTCTTTTTTGTGCCATTCACACAGTCCTCTATGCAGACCAGTCCTCTCCCGCCGTCTTTCCTTTTTATGTAGAGTCTGTCAATATCATCCTTTGGGTGTGCTGCATTGTGCATGGTCATGAGTTTCCTGGTCTTCTGGTCGAGTTGTCTCAGTTCTTCTTTTGTCCACCCTATAAACGGCCCAGAGTATTTTACTAGTGATACTGCCTATGTATTTATACCTTTTATTAGGTTTCTGCTATATAATTTCGTTTCCAGGAGTTTTCTTGTTCCCCTGAGGTATTCCTTTCCAATTTTCTCTTTCATTTTTGTTGCTCTGGTGGTGTCCGCTTTAAGAATTCCCGAGTATTTGTAGTCGTCTTGTTCCCCAAGTGCCTTCCTCTCCGTTTGGTTGGGTGGTTCCATGCTTTCTGTCGTTTCCAGGTTTCCCTTTCTTATAACTAGCAGTGCGTATTTTTCCATTCCAATTCCATTTGGATATCCTGGCTGAAAATCCTATTGGTGTTAATTAGTGTCTCTGGCTCCTTTTCAGTCCTTGTAAAATGTTTCAACTCGTCCATGTACATTAGGTGGTTCATTTTTTCCTCCGTGTTAAAGAACTTGTATCTGGCTTGGCACTTTCTCAGAATACTGTTCAGGGGCATCATGTCTATGATAAACAGCAACGGTGATAGTGAGTCTCCTTGGAAGATGTCTCTTTGTATGTTAATTTCTGTTATGTGTTATCCATCAGCTGTCAATTCCAGTCTCCATGTTCTCATTGCATTTTCTATTACGTTAGTTATCCTGTTTGGTATTTTATAAATTTTTAAGCATTCTATTATCCATGCTTGGGGGATCCTGTCGTACGCTGTTTTGTAGTCGGTCTATGCCATGGCTAAATTCTTTCTCTTTCTGTTTACCTCCTTTAGGATCTTTTTATCTATATATAGCAGATCATGTGTTCCTCTTTTTCCTTTTTGGCATCCTTTCTCTTCCTCGGGGAGGAGTCCAGGATTATTCAGGAAATGGTAGATTTGTTCCATCAGTTGTGCTGTAGGAACAAAATCTACCACTCCCTAATTATTATTATTATTATTATTATTATTATTATTATTATTATTATTATTATTATTATTATTATTATTATTTGTAGTGACAGCATCGATTGACACCACACTAAATAGTTTTAGTACGAAGTGTACTGGCATCTTGAGGAGGCTTGTTGCCGCTCAAATTCCAATGAAGGCCGTTGTGTGTATGAATACGTTCATTAACGACATACATGTTGAATAGTGGGGTATATCTTTTTCTGTATATTTGTGTACGTGTAAATGCATGTATGTATATACGTCGTATCATTTAGTTGATCGTGTAATGTGTTTATTTTAACATTTATGCAACAGTTCTAACAGGAAACGCTTGACGTGGACCTATCGAAACAGTTGTAGACAAACAGTTCTTTTTAACAGATGTAAATAACACAGCACATACCTGAATTATTTACGAACATTTATTTTCATGATCCGGTCGGCATCTTGAGAGATTACACATTTTTACATCTTGGCTGCCTGAAATGACGCCGCTCCCTGCGTTATGGCGACCAACTTCCCTTTTTGAGACGTCCATTCTCTCTGATGTCCAGCTAACGACTGCCTAGAATCTCCCCAAATCTACATTTCATCACGTGTCTCATTACGTCTCATTACGTGTCTCAGACCAACAGCTGATGTAACCCCAATCTAGTTATTGGTTCATGCGAACCAAAAATCATGTTTATATCTATTTTCTATTTTCACATTCCTTTTGCGATATTATTATATTATATGTCAATCATTTTTTTACAATTTAATTGTTTATTTTTCTAATCATAATAATTGATCCAGCGACCCGCCGTCGCTTGAATCAATTAATAATAATAATAATAATAATAATAATAATAATAATAATAATGTTTTAACCCTTGGCCCTGCTTGCCACAGTTAACACAGATACTACGTTATGATCACAACCTAAAGGGTCACAACATTATAAGCGGCTGTTGCGATAACGTAAATTCGTTCTTATCTAACTTAATAATTTGTCAACGAACAGCAGTCTTAAGGAACTTTTGTTGGCATACGTTTGCTATCATGCTCCCCTCGACGCAAACTGCACGTAAACACTGTTTCAAACTTGAATCGGTTGAACACTTGATGTAACTTTTTACGTCATTAATATCTGAATCTAGTTTGGTTTCTCCAGGGAGCTGATCCCTGAACTGACATCGATTAACTTCACAGAGGCGCTAGATATATTTCGCTCGCTGTCTGGCCGTACTAAAAATACACCTAAATCACACGCTCTTGAAATTTATACTAGCTGATACAATCTCTGCAGGCGTAGGGTCGCAATATACCACAATCATAATAATAAGCTGTCTATAAAGGATCAAAGGGTATTTTTGATTTTGAACTCTTGTCATAATAAAATGGGTTGTATCACAAACTTTGACACTCACGATGTACGTTTTAACTCGATAAAAGGCACTAGTTATATGCCTTCAAACTGTATTCCATCACTCGTTGCTCTCTAGAGAGAGGGGGGGACAAAGAGAGGTTATTAAAGAATAAGAAAGCGGTAAAGGTGGATAAGTCGTGACATAGAGGGAATAAGGGAAAGAGAAAAGAGTTAAATTAAAGAAACAATGGGGAAAGAAAGCAGAGAGGAAGGAAAATTGAGATGCAATATTATCTTTTTCATATTAAAGAGTTCGCTCTTATCAAGGTCCAAAAGCCACTCGATGAAGAACGGTTACTGTGTGTGTGTGTGTGTGTGTGTGTGTGTGTATGTGTGTGTGTGTATGTGTGTGTGTGTGTGTGTTATTGGACATGGAATAACACACTGAGAGAACTGGAAAACGTTGGGGTTAAATAGGCAGAATTTGATTATTTCAAAGATCGACTCGACAATAATGTGTTATAATTTAAATCAAAAATAACTTGTCATCGACTACGAAACTGACCCCCACCCCGATATCGTATTCCACAACAGGGAAGTTCTGGGGAAAAACATTGACGTTAAAGTTACATTGGATGGATTTCTTTATCTTTATTTTTTAAACCTCTTTGTTCTGTTCCGTTTCCTACCTTTTCTTATATTTTATTCATTTTCCATTTTCTCTCCTTGTTGTTTCGGAAATCCTATAGCTTATACCAATTGTCCTTGCTTTGAGAAATATTTTATTCATCCGTCCCTGCTTATTCCCTTTCTCTCCTTTCATGAACTCTCAATCTTCCTTAATCGCGTTTGCTGGGTTCCAATGCTTTGTTTAGTTCCCTTACTGTCACTTCATTGATTTTCTCCGAGTGGCTTGAGAGCTCACCGACGACGAAGAATCGAAGAACCCTATCGTATTCCGCAAATGTCTCTTGCAATCTTGACATTGTCCGGTTGAAGCCCTCTTTTCACTGTCAAAACTTTCTAGGGTTTTTTTTTTCATTATCTCCCTGTAGGCTGTAAACTAGTTTCACTTCAATTGACACGATGTTCGTAACCTTTATTTAGACTGCTGGGCGGACATCGTCGCTGTCCTTAGAATTCGGACCGTTTGACTTAGTTGTTGACGACATAAAAATGTGATTGTATAATAAGTGGGAATTATCGATTCGAATGTTTGAAAAGATTTATGCCAAGTCTGCATATTCAAGTCAAATAACTGAAGCGGGTTCACGTTAACATATAGATTTTCGCTAGGTCGCCAAGGTTAAGCGACGTTTAACCTGATCACTGTCAGATGGGTGACTTTGAGAAAACCAGGCACTGTATTTGAGAGGACAGCGATTTCTTGCAAAAATATAAATTGCAAAACATCGTTAAAAATAAGGTCATTTGATCAAATTACACATGCGACTAGAGACCGCTTAACGGAACGGCACTCAGCCTAAGCGTGTTGCACCGCTATCATTTATAAGGGGAAATTTTATGGAAATATTAAATTTACAAGTGATCACCAGTCGCTTGTATAGCCCAGTCGGGAGGGATGACAGTGTTAGGTTTTTGTGGTTCTTGCAGAGAGTTGTCGACGTCCTACTACATATAGCGACTGATATTCTCAAAAGTGGCACATCTAGTATTGACTAGGCTCAACGTTACTTAACTTCAGTGATCTGACAAGAACTGGTGTTCCAGTGAGATTATGCTGTATATATTATTTGATATCCCCTAGACACTTCTTCCTTCGGAATAAGTTCTTTCAACTCACCATTGAAGCAATAAAAATATCGCTTGACAAACTGGGGCCTCTGAAAGTGACTTCCCAACATTTAAACTTATGTGAACTTCCATCTACTTCTGCTGCACCTTTCCAAATTTAAAAACATGCACCTGCAGAATGTTGGCTGTTACATCGGCCGAAACGTTGTTATATTATTATGCGTATTATTATACTAAAGTGGATTTAATCAATATCTGTTTCCGAACTGCTTTTTTGCTATACATGCCAACGAAAAATTTTAGTATGTGTTTTGGGAGATCATTGATGTAGATCAGGAAGAGAGTTGGGCCCAGTACGGACCCCTGAGAGACTCCAGCATTAATACTGTGGGCCTCTGATTTCTGCCCATCAACCACTACTTTTATGAGCCTATCAGAGAGAAATGATTTAATGATCGAGAATACATTTCCAGTTATACCTTAGCTGGAAATCTTGTGAAGTAGGCCCTTATGCCAAACCTTATCGAAGGCCTTTGATATGTCAAGAGCAATTGTCCTAGAAATGAAGCCTTTGTCGAGAGATTTGCTAATCCTATGAGATATTACCGCACAGAAACCATATTGCATGTCGCTAAGAAGGTTATTTCTGCTGAGGTGATGTACTACTTCTCTATTTAATATGGATTCCAGCAGCTTACTCATGACACACAGGAGACTTATTGGTCTGTGCTGAGAGGGGGACGACTTATCACCTGAATTCTTAAATACAGGGCATAGTGATGAGGTTTTCCAGGGTGTTGGGAAGCACTTCTCCTTAGGGCAATGCTTAAACAGTTTGGTAAGTATGGGGGCAAGTTCTGGTTGTAATTTTTTTAATACTATAATTAGAATACCGTCAGGACCAGTTGCTTTACTGGAGTCAAGTTTCTTGATTAGCTTGGCGACCTCATGCACAGATAGTTGTGTGCTGCATAGCGTGTTGTCTGTTATAGGAGGGAATACGGGGAGTTGATAGACTTTGTCGCACAGGGTAGAATTTGCTGCTAAGTTCTTGGCAAATAGTTTGGCCTTGTCGGATGCTGTCGAGATGACCTCTAGTCGATTGATAATGGTTGTGATAGAACGCACGTTTCTGTTCAGGATCCTGTTTGCTATTTGCCAGAACTGGTGGAAACCAAGCCGCTGCTCAGCTACTTTGGATTTAACGGACTGAGCATATAGTTCTCTTTCATTTTTTATTACTCTTTTACAGTCGTTGCTGGCGGTCCTGAAAGCAGCTTTAGTTTCAGTGCATCTATTCTAAGTCATGGGAAAAACTAACCCAAGACGGATATTTCTGGAGTGCCCCAACTCATAAAGGGGCTAAAATTTCGGAATCCACACGCTATGAAGAAAGCATGAGAAAATGCGACATTAGAAAAGACAGAGTGAACACATCTGATACAGAATTATCCCACAGGTGTCCAAAATTGCGGGAAATACTTCAGAGCAGTTTCTCTTTCTGTCCTTCCTTTTCTCTCTCTCTCTCTCTCTCTCTCTCTCTCTTTCTCTCTCTCTCTCTCTCTCTCTCTCTCTCTATATATATATATATATATATATATCTGTTTTCATATTTTACATATTTTGTAAACAGCGTAACTACAATATGTTGTAAGTCAGGGATGTCGTAACCTAGGGATTAGTTGTATTTAAACAATCTTTATTCTTTATGCTTACGAATCAGCAAATACAGAAAAGCTTACTTTTATAAAGCTGCGTTTTCTTCTTCTTTGTTTACTGTTTGACATGATTTCCGACACACTTCTTCGATTTATAAAGAACAGAGCTGTTACGACTAGTCCGTATTTAAGAAGTTGTGGTTTTTTCAAGTTTTTACATAAATACATGTGATTGGTTAACAAAAAAGTAACCTTTTTGATATTCAGCAAAATGTAGGCATAAACATTTTGTTTTATATTTCTATTCCACATTAGTTCCAAGTGAATTAATTTTGCTTAGAGCATAATTCCTAATGCTTTTGTAAACAAAAGTGATACATGTATACATTACGTTTCTCTCATGCAAATACTATGTGTTTTTCCATAAAATTTAACAAGTATTTTTCTTTAAAGTAGCTAGAAGGTAACAAAAGCTGGATAAAGATCGAAATAGACAACTCCAGGTACTGTAAACACCACTCAAGAAGTTGGGATAAACTAGTCTAATATATAAAAGGTTATACGTTTGTCTGTCTCCATATTTTAAAACTCTTCATAATTAAAAGTCGCAGAGTAGCGCTGGGAGCCTCAAATGATTGGATTTTTTATGGACCGTTCTTTTTAAGGCGGTTCAAAAATAGATCAAATTGAAAAAAAAAATCGTTATACATTTTGTACATTCATCTTAGTTTATTTTTAATTTTTATACAGATCATATACATGTCACGTTGGTACAGTGGTAACTTCACCAGCTTTGAATCTAGAGATTTGCTTTCGGTTTCGATTCTAGCTGATGGCACCCAAATACTTTTT
The DNA here is from genome assembly GCF_053919585.1 of Euprymna scolopes. NCBI lineage: Eukaryota > Metazoa > Mollusca > Cephalopoda > Sepiida > Sepiolidae > Euprymna > Euprymna scolopes. The sequence continues at coordinate 42,832,030 of NC_136497.1, read as the reverse complement.
TACTTTTGAAATCACGACTCTATAATAATATATATACCAAATCTGAACAAGTTAAAATATCATATTTAAGAGTATTTTATGACTGGGTAAATCCGCCCCCCCCCGCTAGTATTATATAAGATTTAGTGTAGATTACTGAACTTTTATTGTTATCTGTTTAATGATGCCAAATACAAGACCTGCGGACGAAAATTTATTTTTTCTCGGCAGATAAACGAGCTCGTGAGATTCAATAAAATTTCAGACCATGATTAATGATCGAATCTGATAAAAAGCAGGTGGTAGCCGACAGTTTTTACGTCAACTCTTCTATATTTTCTTGGGAAGGAATAACGTGATTCATGTGTATAAGAAAAGTGAAACATGTGTGTTCGACTCGCTTCATTAATCATGTATTTAATGAGAAAAGAAAAAGAAGGGCTTAATTCTAAGTGACAATCTGTGCATTAGCAGTCGTAATAATAATAATAATAAAAGGAAATAATCATATATGTACAATGATGAACGATAAAATTGTCACTTGAGAGAAAACAACACTACAGATATATTTAACAACTTTTATGGGAAAAAAATAATTCAGGTAACTTGATTATGTAGTATGGTTGAAATCTAATTAATGAAACTGTCTTCAGCCTCAATCAGCGCATCGATACGGGTCCGGAACTGGGAGCATGCTTCAACAAGCGCCGAAGTGAGCTCGGCGAATACTCGGCGGATGGCGGCGATCAGGCTGGCTTTGGTGTTGTGGGAGATTACGTTGCGGATGTTCTCAACGTTTAATCAAATGAAGTAGTCCAGTGATTTTAGGTCGGAGGAGGAGGAGGAGAAGGAGGAGGAGGAGGCAGTGAGAGAAGGGTACAAAGTCGTAGCATTCTTCTGAAGCCTTGAGCCCCTTGTGACTTTGAATCGATGCCAAGAGCTGCTGCATCCAGGGTCTGTCAGCAGCCACCTGATTGCACCAGGGGATCACCACACTCTTCAGCAAATCCAGGTGCACTTTAGATTTAATTTTCAAGCCGACTTCGAAGATGTGAGGTCGCATGATGTGGCCCCCACTTGAAACCGCACCAAAGACCATAACCGTGGCCGGAAACTTCGTTAAGCTGTGCCGTCAAGCGTTGAACTGTCTGGATTTGCATTTTTAGGGTGCTGCTAATGTTCCTGTTGTCATAACTTGGATCGGTAGAGGGCATAAGTTGTACAGCGGCGTATCTCCGATCTCGTTCGTTGAACATTGTGTCACCTTTAGACATGATAGAAGGCTTCTATCGCTTTTGGGATTTATACACAACTGCCCAACTAGTTGAAGGTCTGCAACAAAAAAGAAAACCGGTTTTCATCAAATGGAAACGGAATCAAGTCGTCTTTATTATGGCCACAATTTTATTGTTTCACCCTGTACTTTTAATTTTTACGGGAAAAGAACTCTACTAGAGCTTCCCTAGACCTTCCCGCCTGTGGAACTCTGTTCTGCTAGCCTACTTTCTACCTGATTACAACATGGTCGGTTTCAAGTCCAATGTAAACAATTCCTTGTTGAGCCATCCCTTTGAATAGTTAATTTCTACCTTGATAATATGTGAGGGACTCCCCAACAAAACTCAATACTCTTTTGTGTGTATTGTACATGGTCATAAGTTTCCTAATCTTTTAGTCGAGGTGCCTCGGAGTTTTTTTTTGGGGGGGGGGAGTATCCAACTTCTGAACGGTCTAGAGAATCTTACTCGTGAGATTATCCGTGTATTTCTACTATATAATTTAGAATCTATAAGTTTTCTTGTTTATCTTATGTATTGTTTCATAATTTTCTTTTTCATTTTATTGACTTGATGGTGTCTGCTTCCAGAACTCCTGCATATTTGTAGATATCCTATTCGCCCAGTGTCCTTAGCTTCTCTTGGTTGGCAATTCCATACGCTCTTCTATCTTTTCTTACAACTAGCAGTGTGCATTTTTCCATTCCGAATTCCATTTGGATATATTGTCTGAAAATTGTGTTTCTTAGCGTCTCGAGTTCCTTTTTGTTTTCTGCGAAAAGTTTTAGGTCGTCCATATACATTAGATAGTTCACTTCCGCCTGTATTAGTAAACTTGTATCCGGATTGGTGCTTTTCCAGTGTATTTATAAAAGGCATTATAGTAGTGGTGATAGGGAATCTATTTAGAAAATTTGTTTGTACTTTTATCTCAGTTGTGTATTTTCCTTCAGCTGTCAGCTCAAGTCTACATGTTCTCATTACTTTTCCAATAAAATTGATAATCGTTCCTTGTATTTTATACATTCTCATGCATTCCATTATCTATGCTTGAGAAATCTCATCATACGATTTCTTGTAGTCGATCTATGCCATGGCTATACTCTTTTTTCTCCTTTTTACCTCCTTCAGGATGTTTTGCTCTGTGTATAGTGAATAATTTTGTCGCTTTTTCGGCATCCTTTCTATTTCTCGTTAAGTACTCCACGATTATTAAGTGAGTGATAAATGTGTTCTTTCACTTGCACTGTTAAGATTTTCCACGTGGTAAGGAAGTTATAGACATGAAGTTACTGAAGCGGTTCCTTTTCTTCGTCCTTTTGTATGAATGTAATTCTGGCACATCTGCTTGGTAGATACATCTTTTAAGATTTTGAATTAACCTTTCATTTAGTGTCATTATTTTTTTTTTGAACCAGTATGAATGTATTCTGTTGTGAAATGGTGCTCTCCAGTTTGCTGTTTTCCTTAGAATTGTCTTAAGGGTTTCCATATTTTATTCTCCACCAATTTTTCGATTTGATGTAACTCGTCTATGCCTTTCAGCCATTTAGTATTTTTATTATGATCTTGTCGCTCTTCCCATATTTTGCTCCAATTGAGTTCCCCCTCTCTCTCTCTCTCTCTCTCTCTCTCTCTCTCTCTCTCTCTCTCTCTCTCTCTCTCTCTCTCTCTCACACACACACACACACACACACTCAGGACTAGTTGTTCTGTTTTTGTTTATTCTTCTTTGATAGAATTGGCAATCATTGTTTTCAAAGGTCCTCTTTTGCTTGCACTGTTCCGATTTGTATCTTTATCGTCTTAATCTTCCTTCCTGCGAGCCACATTTCCACTTTTTATTCATTGCTGTTCGTTATCATGTTGTTTACTGCTTTGACTCCTTTTTTTAAGTTTGTTGATCTGAGTGTCCAACTTGAATTCCCATCCAGGTTTTGTTGATCCATTTTCTTTCTTTGGATTTTCTTCCACTTTAAATTTCATACTAATTGGCTTGGCACCTGCATAAATTACATTGTTTAAATCTGTAATAGTATCTATCGTGATGTATAGTTGGAGTTTACTCACCTTTTCTGTGTTTGTTTGTTTTTGTTTTTTTTTGTTTTTTGGGTTTTTTTTTTGCTTTTATTTTTTTTTTTCTTATTCTTGATTTTTTTTTTTTTTTAGATAGGATATTTATTTTCTCTTCGGTTGGATTACGGTTTATTCTTCAGTTGCTCCATTCTCAGTTAGTTTTGTTGTTTGATCGATCTCTGCACGTTTGAATCGTTTAAGTTTCATCTTCTACATGTGGAGTTTCTACATGTGTGGTGCCACTGAGGGTTATTTCTTAGTCTGTACCCTCATTTATCTTTCGTTGTATTTTCATTAGTTCTAAATTTGAAAGCCAAACTTTATTGAGGATAATTTCGCTTGGTCCGTGATTCTTTGTTTTGCTGTATCATAATCAGTAGATATGTCTCATAACGCTTTTCTTCGTTTCCAATGGTCTCGTTTCTTTGGTTTTTGTAATAGCATTCTATTATCAATCTATCCTCTATTTTTTGTCAATTTATTCTTCTGGGTTCTTTGTTTATGTTAGTTATTTTAGCTGGTCTGTGTTTGATCTGTATTATTTTGGTACCTGAAATTAGAATTAGATTGCCTGTCTGACGTCAGTAATTATTATCGAACATTAAAAATAAGATACTTAATACAATACGTGTTCATGTGAGTTCATTTTTATTGGTGGCAGCATGTGTCTACGTGACAGAAATCATCATAATGTGTCCCTATTATTATTGATGCAATATATTTGAGGAAATACAGATGGAAGCTGCCATATTGAAAACAGCGTTCGCCTATCATTTTCAGTGTCCGCTTTTCCCATGCAAATAATTAAACGAGCATACATCATGCGCGCTTTTTTTTTTCTACGAATAATGCATGCTGTTATTGGTGACAAACCAAGTGTGCGCATGGTTATCGCCAGGCATCAAGAAATAATTCTTAAGCATACAAATGTATTTCCTGAGATTTTTATGTACCAGTGAAAACGGAAGTTGGCAGATTTTTTTTTTTTACTGAACATTTATGGAGCTAAAAAATATTCAGCATTTCATTGTCTAGATCTCGGGGGGTCAGGTATTGGTCTTGTTTTAATGAAAAGAACAATGATTAATTACATGGTAACTCTGTCAACAAATGCTTTTGTCCACATTGTACAGTAGTCGAAGATCGTGCATTTCATAATGGTTAACTCGTATATATATATATATATATATATATATATATATATCAGCCTCCTTCGTACCAGATGGGTGAGCATTTGGGAATTCTAGGTGCTGTATGTGCTCTCCGCTTATCTCGGCATTTGTTTACAGTCCTCTTGTACAAACACTTCACTTGCAACTGATATTTAACAATTTCGACTCAGGAGAGGTGTGGTTGGAAATTGGGCACCTCCTTCCACAAAAATTTCACGCGCAGATACCCCTTCGTGAGTATCCATAGTTTTTTTTGTCAAAGACTGAAAGAGACCTATATATATATATATATATATATATATATATATATATATATATATATATATATATATAAAGAAATTTGTCTGTGTGTAAGTTCGTATGCAATTGACTCCTCAACGGTCATGCAGATTTTTTTTAATTAACGCAAATGTACTTTACGTGCTTTATTGTGTTCTTAGGTTTTATATTGGAATGTTTTGATAAGCATCGATAATCGAAAACATCCGACGAAAGAAACAACAGGCGATTTTGACGAAAGTACACACCTTATACAACCTAGCATTACGAGTATATTTGAGAAGTTTTATCGCACAATCAGAAAAACCCGGCATATCAAACCAACTGTAGGTTCTTTGCATACGACAAGCGCACGTTTGAAATTAATGTCTCCATTCAGAGCACAATTGAAGCATAATACTTGATTTTTGCATTTTAGACCTTAATTCAGTCCATTATCACCATAGCAGTAAGAAGGCAAGGAATATAAAAGCAACAGTGGGTTCTTTGATGTAACAGGAGCGAATTCAAAATGAATGTTTCTGTTTAGAGTACAACTGACCCATGATACTTGTTTTTTATTTATTTTTGTGCCAAAATCGAAATTAATTAATAAGATTTAAATATTTATCACGATCACTTCTGAGTTTTCGTCGTATCATCTTTAGGTTACAATAACAAATAAACCAAAATATGGAGAGAAAAAAATTAAAAAGAAGCCGACAAAGTTCATGTGAAGTCAATGAGAGATCTAAAGAACAAACTTGTACTGTTTAAGAGTAATATTTACGATTTACAATTTAAATTCAGGGTCGCCAGAATTAGTGTCATAGGATGAATTGTATGATTTTAAACATTTTCAAATGATGTAACAAGTAACTAATTGTACATGTTTGAATTTTAAGGAAGATAATATAGATTTCTATTTACTTTTTAACTTAGTTACAGAATGAATTATTTTCATGTTATTAACTAAAGTTATCTTAAATCAGAGAAGGATTTAATTGTAATGCTGGTAAATAAAGTTTTACTAAGTGCATGGTGAGTTTGTAGGATGAGTTTTTGGTAGTGCCGGCAGTTCTCGTTACTCTCGCTTCTCTTTATTTGTCCCTCAGTCCTCATTTTTCAATGAGCTATTTTTCTGACAAAAGGGAGAAGCAAAGGCTGTTTACTAGGTTGGCAGTATTTTGTGTGAACAATTGTCAGAGATGTTGGAAATTCTGTACAGTATATCGATACTCCATGTCTGACGAGGATATCTTCCGTACATTTATATCAGATCTACCTCTGCTTACCATGTTTAAAAAGGATGTGTCCCCTATAGTATCAGACATGACGGAATGATTAATTGAAGTATAGACAGTTTCATACCCTCGAAAAAGTTTCAGCAAAAACCTAACAGCCAGCCTTGGTTCTCTCTAGAATGTGCTTCTGCCATTGCACACAGAAATCACTTTTTCCATTGCTTCCAACGTAATAGATCTACTGAGACTAAAGCCGCCTTCAGGTTCGCCAGCAACCTCTGTAAAAAAAAAGTAATAAAGAATGCGAGAGTTGTACGCTCAATCTATTAAGTCCAAAGTAGCTGATGAGGGCTAGGGTCCCATCAGTTTTAGCAAATAGCAAACAGGGTCCTGAACAGACAAAGCCAAACACTTTGCTAAGATCTTTGCAGTTAATTCTAATATTTATGACCAAGGCCGCCAAACCCCAGTATTTCCTTGTGTATATGAAAACACGCTATGCGAGATACAAATATCTGTACGTGATGTTGCCAAGCTAATCAAAAACTTTGATTCCAGTAAAGCAACTGAGCCTGGCGGCATTCCAATTATATTGCTCAAAAAGCTTCAACCAGAACTAGCGCCCATACTTACAAGATTATTTAAGCGTTGTCTTAAGGAGAAATGCTTCGCATCATTTTGGAAAATCTCATCAGTATTCCCTGCATTAAAGAATTCAGGTGATCGCTCATCTACCTCCCATTGCAGACTAATAAGTCTCCTGTGCATCATGAGTAAGCTGCTGGCATTTGTTAAATACAGAAATAGTCAACCATCTTAGCAAAAACAACCTTCTTACTGACGTGTAATATGGTTTCCATTCTGCTAGATCTACAGCAGACGTCCTCACAATTATATCTTATAGAATAAGCGAATTTTTCGACGTAGGCTTCCTCTCTAGGGAAATTGCTCTTGACATATCAAAGGCCTTTGATAGAGTATGGCATAAAGGTTTACTTCACAAGATCTCCAGCTACGGTATAGCTGGAAATGTCTTCTCAATAATTAAATAATTTCTCTCTGATAGGTTTGTAAGAGTAGTGATTGATGAGAAGAAATCAGAAGCTCTCAGTATTAATGCTGGAGTCCCTCAGGGGTCCATTCTGGACACGACTCTCTTCTTGATCTACATTAATGATCTTCCAAATCACATTCTTGCAGCATTCGTAGGCATTTATGCTGACGATACTACAATCTATGGTATCACATCTTAGACCGTAAACGACCAAGTTCTCTCTGATTCTCCCTCTTCTGATATTAAGCATGTGGTACAATGAGGAAAGAAGTGGCTGGTCACTTTTAATGCATCTAAAACCAAGCTTCTATCTCTAAATCATCTACGCTTATGGCAATCTGACATCAATTGAAATGAATTACTCTCATCTTGAGGAGGCTTCATGTTTTGGCAAGCTTCTTGTCTTGACCTTTATTCCTGACCTAAACTGGAACACGTATATCAAATCCATTGCCAAGGTCGTTGAAGAAATGGTAGGATCACTCTACCACTTCAGTAGATATCTCCCTCCTGATGCAATTATCTACCTATATAAAATTCAGGTACAGCCAACGATGGAGTACTGTTGCCATATCTGGACAAGAGCTGCTAGAAGCAGCTTATCCTGTCTTGGCGGAGTTCAAAATAGACATCATAGCTTAGTGGGGGATGCCCTTTTGTCTTTTCTGCAACCTCTTTCCCACAGAAGAGACCTGTCTCTGCTTGATCGTTATTTTCATGGCAAGTGCTCAGCTGAGCTTCAATCTATGGTCCCCCCCCCATCCTCCAAACTTTCACGAAAAACATTCGTCTAGCCAAAACAACTATCAATAATTTTCCACACTCTTATCTGTGCCTAAACCTAAACGTAGATTCCATGAACAAAGCTTCTTTCTTAGAAATGCACGCCTGTGCTTCTGATTGCTTGATTTTCAGCTGACTACAATCTGATTGTCAAGCATAAACAAGTTCTTGATGAACCGCCCCCCCTACGTAATCCAATTTACAAAATTTCCACTACTTATGTTTACTACGCTATAATCACAATGATTAATGTATACTTATTAACCCTTATCCTCGAGTGGCCTCCTGGCCTTGATTAGTGGTGATTCCTGCATAAAAAGCAATGTAGCTATTATTATTATTATTATTATTATTATTATTATTATTATTATTATTATTATACTCAGTAGGAGTAGTCACAGAAGCCATTATCAAGGATATCTCTTTGAGAACAAATTATGGTGTTATTTGGAGTCTGCGTAACAAGTCTCTACAGATTTCCAGTGCTCTCCACCACTTTCGATAACCTTATTAGATGACTTTGCATTATCGTAAAAGCCTCTTACCATTGATTTTTCGTTGGCAGCGAATATTCGTCTTCACTAGAATTTGAGTAGCAACAAGCCTCCCCATGGTGCCAGTCCTCTCTATGCTCATCCAGCGGTGGTCTGATGTGCTTTCTCTCCTCGGTCTTTCCATCGTCCTCGATCCTCTTTATTTATTTAATGTGATACCAGTTTATGATAAGATACACTTAAAAAATGGGGTGCGGAAGGCAGGGGCGCTGGGGTGGTTAATTACAATCATACAGTTTCAGTTTTCATGATTCCATTAGATGTTCCTTTGTGTTTTGCATCTGTAGCCATTTCTGTGTCCAGTATGTGTGTGTAGCTCATGTATTCAATGGTTTTCCTTTATGTTTCTGCGGTTTTCGTTATTGTTATCCGTTGTATCTTATCATCCATCCCTCTGATTACAATCTCTTCCATTCTCTTTTCAAGGTTTTTCGGTATTTTTCTTAGCACTCCTACTATTAGTGGTTTTGTCTTGACTTTCTTCATCTTCTAGATCCTTTTGAGCTCTCTAACAAGTTCTGTGTATTTGCTTCGCTTCACTGTCTCCTTGATATATATGAGATCTTGTGACTTTAATTTTCCATTACTGCTGCTGGTTTGTGCTTGTACCATTTGTCTGGTTGTTCAACATGCAATTGTTTGATAATTGCCAGTGTATAGCCTTCTCCACTTGATCATGTCTATTTTTATAAGGGGGGGCTAGTTTGTTGCATTCGTTTATTATGGTTTATCGCCTCGTCTTTTTTTCCACAGAGTCTGCATTTGCCGTCTTGTCGATCCTTGCTTTGATGTGGTTGGTTCTAATCGCGTTATTTTGTGCGACTTTTATTAGATATTCAGTTTCCCTGTTTAGGTTTCCTTTTTAGCTATTTTCAAGTGTGTTCGTTTGTCTCATCTTTTGTAATCCATATGAATCGTCCGTGTAGATGTTTCTCTATCGATTTTTTTCTCGTCTTATTTCTCGGCTCTTTTTCTATATTGTTTTTTTTTATTCAGTATCTCTTGCTGCAGTAATTATTCTTTTGTTCTGCTTTATGTATTTTTCTAATTATTTTTTAAGTTATTTACTGTCTTCTATACAAACCAGCCGTCTTCTCCCGTCTTTCCTTTTCATATAGAGTATCACTCTTTAGGTGTAATGCATTCTGGCTTTTTGGTTGAGATTCCTCAGTTCTTCTTTCGGCCCAGAGTATCTTACTAGTGTCACTGCTCATTTTAATTAGGTTTCCACTATATAGTTTACTTTCGATAAGTGCTTTTGTTCTTCTGAAGTATTCTTTTCAAATTTTCTCTTTCATTTCTGTTGCTTTGATGATGTCTACTTTCAGAACTCCCGAGTATTTGTAGCATGTTCACATAGTGCCCTCATCTCAGTTTTATTAGGTACCATATATTTCGTTGCTTCTAGTTTTCCCCTCTTCATGCTAAGGAATGTGTACTTTTCCGTACCGAATTCCATTCAGAAAAATATTCTTGCTGTGCTTATAAGCGTCGCTAGTTCTGTCTTCGTTTATACAAACAGTTTCAGGCCATCCATGTACATTAGGTGATCCTTTATTATTATTATTAGTAGTAGTAGTAGTAGTAGTAGTAGTCGTGGTAGTGGTAGTAGTAATAGTAGTAGTAGTAGTAGTAGTATTGTTTTATTATTATTATCAATGTTGTTGTTATTATCATTATCGTTGTTGTTGTTGTTGTAATAATAGTAATAAAACAACAACAATAATAATAATAATAATAATGAGTTGCATTTTTTTTTTCAAATTTTTAAAAAGCATTTGAATTTATATATAAAATTGTTACTTTCCCATGTTTCATGAGTTGGGGAGCAGTTGTTTTTACTACAAGATTTTAGTTCTCCGTTTTTCGTAGCAAATAATTATTTTCATCGCCTATTGACAACAACAATATATATATACATATATATATATATATATATATATATATATATATATATATATATATAATAGCTGTGGCCTAAGGAAACGCTACCAGAGATAAATGCAGGGTATTTTTCCATGCAATACATGGCACCACAGTAAACGTAGGTATTATACAACTGTTGATAAAGCAGCCGCTCTTAGTGATACTTAAGAGTTAGGGTTATTCTGAACAGTGCACAGCTATTATTCTGTCTCCTCTGCGATACTTCAGTCACTTAGTTGTTTCAATTAAGATCAAATCGAAGTTTAGTAAAACCTCCGATGTTATATTCTATGGTGGAGTGTATTGATACTCGAGGACTGCTTGTGTTTGTCTTAGATCTTTCATATCTGGAATTCTTCTCCGTTCCATTTTTGAAAACGAATGTGCCCTGTGTCACATCTAATATAACTGATTGATTGATCACTGGTATTTCAACCGATGTAAAGTAACTAGCCATGGCTCATCATTGAATGTGTCGTTTTCGTTGCTCATATAAATCCATAGAAAATAGATGCTCTGAAACCAACGCTGCTTCTAGAATTAGTCATAAATACTTAGAAACGGTTATAAAAAACGCGAAAAGATAAAATACATAATCTGTTGAATCTCAATTGGTAGAACAAGCCTTGATTTTTATGAGTTCTGACGAATGACAAATAGGGTTCTGATCAAATTTGAAATGTCCATTGAAAAGCATCTTCAATAAATCAGCATCTGATAAAGCCACACTTTGCATCAAATTCCATCCTTCAGGGCCTTTTACTCTCAGAATTTGCCTAAATAACATAATATCTATATATCTGTCCGAGATGATGGTAAATTGTTAAGTACCTAGATGCCAGCAAGGCTTTTACAGCATCCCAGTCATCGTTCTAAAGAAACTAAAACAGGAAGTAGTTTCTATTCTTATAGACCTATTCAACCATTACTTATCGATCTGTCCAGTATTGAAAACTATTGGAAATCCGTTTTCTGCATTCCAGTACAAACCTACTAGGCTTTTATGCATTATAGTAAGTAGCTTCAATCTGTGATAAATTGAACCACTTCAGCAAAAACATTCTACTTAGTGACAACCAATGTGGATTTCATCCTGCGAGATGAAATGCTGATGTGCTGGCTGTAATGTCGCACCGGATCGGAAAATCTATTGAATATGTTTCATTTTTAAGGTGATTGTTATTAATATATTATAAACATTCGATAGAGTTTGCCACAAATATTTTCCCCACAAGCTTGAAAATGCCGTCTCATCTGTCAAATACTTTCTCTCAAATGGGTCTATAGGTGATGTTCCAAGTCATATTTTTAGATTATTCGTTGACATCTACGCAAACGGCACATATATGTACGGCAGCACTTTAAAGAGTATTAATGATAATGATTTTTTCTGGTTATTTTATTTCTGACTTAGGCTATGTGCTGAAATGTCACTTCAGACTTGAAATGGAAGACTACATCAAATCGCCGGACGAATTTTCGGATCTTTCTATTGCTCCAGAAAATGCCTCACTCCTGACACAACCATATCTGTACAAGAGTCAAGTTCGTCTCAATATGAAGTACTCTTGCCATGTCTAAGGAGATACAATTCAGCATTGAGAGGGCATAAAATCGGCTTCGAAATTCATGGTTACTACTCGACTGAACACCAATCTCTACTTCTCCTTGTCACACATTCAGTAAAACCTCTAACGTCAAATACTGAAAACAATTGGCCGTTTTTCTTTTATATAGAATACAGTACCGGCTGCGTACAACATAATAATTTTCATGTCCAATGTTAACACATTCTTGCCGAGTTACTCATTTTAATAATCAACATCTAACCATTCAGCCCATCGTTTCAAATTCTATCAAAGGTGTTCTCCATTGCCAACTGCCAACCACATTAAACCTTAACCGCACGTGATCTTCGGGCCTTCATAAGTGGTGATTGATTAGTATTAAGAAAACGATTTGTAATCTATTTTAAACGGTAAAACATCTTACAAATCGTTTCCATGCGTGAAAAATAGCCATTTGTTTTCAGGGAATTTCAGTCTGATGCGTTTGATATAAATTATGTATAGTTGTTCTGTTTTCACTTTTGTCTTTTGCGGGGTTTTTTTTCTGTTTAAAAGTATTGTATACTTTTGCTGGTGAATTGTGACCTGGCCTTAAATAATGGAAATATGTTGATGTGCTGAAAAACAGACCAATTCAATATCATTTAGGAAATGCAGTTAAACCTTATCCACCCTACCTGTTCGTGTAAAGGAGGTAGTGTCTCTGCGGGCTTGTTCTTAATCTATCAGTTGCCTAATCCGAGATAGACGGTTGACAGGCTATTCCTGCGCGGATCAGTGTACACGACATGACTATCGCGTGCATCTCAATACATCTCATCAAGCGATGCCGAACTCTAAGCTATTACAAACTATCACGTAATAACTGCTAAAGTATGTCTATTCGAGAAAATCTTCGAATGTTATCCAATATTAATACGACCACCATTTTCTAAAATTAAAAGTTAAGTCTGTCATATTAATTCAATATTATGATAATCCCAAGTGATGTTTCGTTCGTAGGTACCGTGGAACTAAACCAATTCCTATTTTTTTTGTTCATCGATATCTTTCTCTTTCTAAAGTTAAGTGCGTGTTTTTTATGTACTAATCAAACGATCATTATACGTTTTGGAATCGAAATGTGGACTATACTTAATTTAGTTTAGTTTTATATAAAGGTGATAAAAAGAAGGCGAAATCTCTTGATGTAACAGAGCACGTACATGCGTTGCAAATGTCGAGCTGTGTGTGAAGAAACAGACTATAAAAAAGGCTTGTACATGGACCAGTATCACGTTAAGCAGGTTCGAGAGCACGTTCAAGGCGACGTTCGAGAGGGCAGACGTCAGAGATCACGTTCAGGACGGTAAGGACAATCACGTTTGAGACGTGGGTGACGTCACAAATGTAGCGAGAAGTCACTAAATATCGTTGTTACAAAGAAAAAAAAAGGAGTCCAGTTATTACTTGTCATATGTTCTTTGCGACGTACTCTGCTACAACGTGTTGGGTCTCATGCGGAAACGTGCGTAACATTGGTACAAATTCAGATATCTTTGAAGTTTTGTATAATCTTAACAATAGTCATAAAACATCAATTTATATATGTATATTCCCCAAATTTCAGTTTCGTTTGAATATTTGAAAGGGTTTCTAGCGGATATTATATGGGCATAACCTCGAATTTAAAAAATCAAATATGTCAGATTTGAATTGACTTTAATCCTTCGCTATTGGATACCACTTAGTCAAGATTTGTTGAATTTAAATTTCTTTATAAAACTACTTAAATTTTAGACATTTTCTAAAAACAACATCGAATAATGGATTTTAATACAAATTTTATTTTTCTTCCTTTCACGATACATTCTATTTTTTTTTTCGTGTTTCTATTTACTTGCCTCCCCACGATGGCAGAGTTGGACACAAGGTCGGTTTAAATGTGGGGAAAATCCAGTTCCCCAAAAAGGGGCACTCTGGATAAGAACAAAAAAAGAATTGCCTCAGTCTAGAAAAATTTCTCCGCTGAGAACAGAAAAGGTGAAGTGTAGTATCAGAACAGATACTACACTCTGCTCCTAGCCAAAGGACCTCGCAATGTTTCTTTCTATTAACCTCTAGAACTATTATCCGTCACATTTCCTGAAAATAAGTGGACGGATAATCAACATGCACCGAGTTTTTTTTTCCTTATTGTTGTTGTTTTTTTATAATAGGCTAGCATGACGTTACCCGGCGTTACCCGGGGGCATGGCCAACAGAAGTGAGTCAACAAATGCAACAGCTTTCTGTTAAAATTTTTCTTCCCCCGTACCTCTCTATCTCATTCTCTCTCTCTTTCTCGCTTCTTTCTCTCAATCTCTTTCTATACCCCTCTTTATATAAAACTCAATCCTGTGCCCCTCTCTTTTTATACTCTTCTCCTACTCTGTTCTCTTCCCCTTTTTCTCCCCTTTCCCGCTACCATCAACCCTTACCCTTCCTCTACACAGTCAAGAAATACTTTCCTTCCTCTTACAAAGAACAAAACAGTCCAAGAGAGCTTCTCTTCGTTCGATTTGATGAAAAACATAGTTTTTAATGTTAACATATCATTGATTAATTTTATACCTGGTGACACCTAATATATGAATATTTTAAAAGAAAAATATTCTCTTCATATTCTCTCCCATTCAATAATGGAACAGGATATACCAGCTCAGTGGATGTACCTTGTGTTGTTTCTGACTTTTAGCTGGGCACACACACACACATACATTATAAGGCAGCTATCTGTTATATTATAGATAAAGACCGTATAGGAAATGTAGCAAGATTGCAACGGTTATATATTCAACTGTTAAAATTCCGTCAAGTTAAATGGTTAAATTGTCTGAGAGCTATCTTGATATTTAATGGATCACAGATTCCGTTTGTAGTTTATTGCATTAATAACACCCCGTTTAAGTTGGTTTGTTTTCTAAAGGACTTCCACAAGGATAGTTCTTTTCAAAGATTTGTATTCCTTATTTTTTTTCTTTTTTTTTTTCGTCTTCTTAACAAGAACAAGTACACGAATTAAACAAAATGATTAAATTTGAATACCGATGAACGAAACCAGACGAAACACAATCCAATTCAAAATGATCGGGACTTTTCTCAGTACTGATATGTCGATATGCGTTATGTTTAAAATATTTTATGGGCACCAGTAGACCGAATGTTAGAAGTTGCATCCGAATATAATGTTCAATGTATACATTGCTGCGTTGTTGTTAGAGTTGGCAGCAATACGCACGGATCGAAAGTGGCAAATGATGAGTTTAATATATTAGGTAGTTTTTATTCCAAGATTCGAATAAAATTAGAATACATGCGATAATATATATATATGTGTGTATATGTGTGTGTTTGTGTGTGTTTGTGTGTATGTGTGTGTTTGTGTGCATGTGTGTGTTTGTGTGTGTGTATTTGTGTGGGTGTGTTTGTGGGTGTGCATACTTATTTCTTCTATTTATAGTAATTTTTAATAAGAAGAAATTTATTGAAAAGAGAAAAACTATTATATTTAAATAAATTGAAAATAAAATAGTAAAATAGTAAAAGTTAATAAAAAGTCAAAATTATAGACTGATTCTTTTCTTTGGCCATTTGAAAATAACTCATCGGTATATACGCGGTAAATCGGCAAATATATATTCATTAAGCTTATTATAAGTAACAATTTGGACTGTATTTATAAGAACATATGCATGAAAAGTATATAAATTCATATAAGCTCAAGTGATATATACGTGTGTTTGTATGTGTGAATATATACATAGTAAATTTTGAAAATATGTATGGGAATCAAGCAACACAGAATTTTCTGCTTTTCATCCTCGTGAAGATTTGTCAGGCTATTTCGTGGGGGGGGTGAAATGCGGAAAATTCTTTGTAGTTTAATTACTGCATACATTTTCACAACTAAGCACCTGGTTTGACTTAGGTATTTAGTACACGCACACACACACACAAACGCATATACACACACACAAACGCATATATATATATATATATATATATATATATATATATATATATATATATATATATAATTTCATTCTGTGGAACTTGGTCCCGCTGGCATGCTTTCCAGCTGATTACAACATGGTTGTCTTCAAATCTAATGTGAACGAGTTTTTGATGTATCGCTTGCTTTATATATAAATATATATATATATATAATTATTTTTTTACTATAATAATTAAATGCCTACAGACACTAGTGTTTCATCCTTTCGGGAATCTTCAGTGCAGGGTGTCACGATTAACACCAGTCGAACGATTCGAACCCCGCAACACCAGACATCTCCGGCTCGATTAGCGAAGACCGTATCAATTCGGCTACCATTAACCGCGTGAAGTAACGGTGAATTTAAACATTTTGATTTAAATGTCTATTTACGTCAGTCAGACAGTGATCTAATCGTTCTACGATGATCTATGCATAAGAACTAAAATGACCGACTTTTATTCAACTGAAAGTGCTACACGATAAGAAACGAATTTCTTAAAATAAGAAAAGAATTTCTTATATATATATATATATATATATATATATATATATATATATATATATATATATGTGTGTGTGTGTGTGTGTGTGTGTGTTCGAATAAGGAGTCAGTAACTAAATACATTACTTCCGGTTCTTTTTATTAAAATGTCAATTATTTTAACATATTTACACATTTCAAACGTGTTTTTTTTTTCAGATTATGTTTGTAAAACTAAATACTCGAAATAGTTCAGCATTATTTTATTTTCTTGAAAATGTTTAACTGGAAAATTATTTTATCGAAAACTATTAATATTAAAAAAAGGAAGAGTCTAGAATTTAAAAAAAGATAATATTTTATTTACACTCAATCAAATGTGCCTTATGCACTAATAAAAATGTAATTCCCATTTTGTTGCACTTTTTAGATTTTAAATTGTTAGACATTTTCTCATTATAAAAACGATTATTATATTGATTATAATCTTTGACAGAAGAAATAAAATTAATTGTGTATAAAACATCAGAAGTAAAAAGTTTTTAAATTATCCAATTATATCAATAAATTTTGTAAATAAATTTTGTAAAAAATGATTATTTAATATTTTTTTAAATTAAAAAAACGATTGAAATATTTTAAATCAGTAAATTCTCAATATATTTTTTATATAAAAAAGGATTATTGGATTCTTTTTAAATTGCAAAACAAAAAACGATAATGAAAAAATTCAAAACCAGCAAATAATTAATAAATTTTGTCAATATAAAAAATTTCTGCACATAATACAGACATAATTTATGTATAATTGATTATAATGAAGTAAAACATGTTTTCTTAGCAATATTAATAGAACAATCGTTTTTATGATAAAATTTAATAAATTCGCTGATTTTGGATTTTTCATGGCGTTTTTTTCTTTTACAAATTAAAATTAATCTAATAAATGTATTTTTATTATGTGAAAATTTATTGATAATTTACTGATTTTAGATTTTTCTTATGATTTAAAATTTTTCTTCTAATGTTTTATATGCAATTCATTTCATTTCAAAAATAATAATTAATATAATAATCGTTTTTTTATAATGAGAAAATTTATAAATATTTAAAATCTTAAAAAGTGCAACAAAATGCCAATCACATTTTTATTAGTGCATAAGGCACATCTGATTGAGTGTAAATAAATCTTTTTTTTTAATTCTAGTATCTTCTTTTTTATAGTTTAATATTAATAGTGTTCGATAAAATAATTTCCCAGTTAAACATTTTGTTGAACGTTTTCTGTTGAGGCAGATATCTTTTTCAAGAAAATATCTAACGTTTTAAAATTATATTTACCAACAACATTAACAACAACAGAAATAATAGCATTATATTTATTAATAAAACGTGCTAAGGATCAAATGAAAATTATCACATAATGCAATATTTACAATAATATTAAAAAATTCTGAATTTAAATGATTCATAGGAATACCATAGTTCGCCTGCAGGGATGCAGTTACAACCCCATAACATGCTGAGATAGCGGTTGAATTTTAAGGGAGAAGGCCATCACTAATGTTTTTGCTATTTCTATTGTATATATGACCTGATTTTTTTCAATTATTTGTTTCTTTTTTATATTTTTCAAAAGAAATGCCAATATTGTTGGACATTTTGAAACGAAAATTGAGATTATTGGAAATATTAGTGGCACTGATAATATTCCATTTGTTATTATTATTCTTAACAATTCAACTATGATGGTCAAAATAAACTTTAATAAAAGTGTGCACAATAGTTGTTTTTACATTGAAATTTGTGCAAAAAAAATTTTGTATTGAAATTCATAATTTCAGAATTAATTCGCTGAGGGTTGTAATTTTCAAATATAAATCTATTTGAACACAAAAATATTTCATTGCAGTAGGAAAAGTTCTAGTGACTTTTTCCAAGTCCTCAGTATTTTATTGACATTTATTGCGATGTTTCAGCATTGAAGAGTCAGTTTTGAGCAAACTTTTGAATTGTTTGAGTGTAAATGAAATAGTTTTTTTTAAACACAAGTATCTACATTTTTAAAGTGTAACATTGATCAATAGTTTTCAGTAAAATAATTTTACGGTTAAACATTTTATTGCACATTTATCTGTTGAAGCAGAAATCTTTTTTCCAATTGAGTTATAATAATTCATAACAGTGCCATTGTTTGCCTGCAGGGATGCAGTTACAACCCCATGCCACGCTGAGGTGATGGTGAAATTTTAAAGGAGAAAGCCACCACTATTTTTTTTCTATCCAGATTGGATATATGACCTATTTTTTGTCAAATGGTTATTTCCTTCATAATTTAAAAAAAAAATGCCAACAATTTTGGACATTTCGGAAGTAAAATTGACATTATTAGAAATGTTGGTGTGACTGACAATATTCCACTTGTTATTGTACAATGCAAGTATAATGCCAAAAATCGACTTTGTTCAAAGTGTGCAGAATAGCTGCTTTTACTTTGAAATGTGTGCCAAAAATATTTTTTATTCAAATTTTCATCCCAAACAAGGCACAGTACATTTCGGTTGTTTTTATTATTTATTGCAAAGTTATTTTTTAAAAATTTCGTAAATGTTTACTTTAACTACAACAGAACACCGACCAATAAAATTTGTTTTTTATTGGTTTTCGGCGTCGCTAACAAGAAATCTGATATTCAAACCCGTCGCAAATTTACCGTTTGTATGGTATTAACCTCTGAACCCTCGCACTATTTTTTGTGCCATATCACCGCCTTCGTTTATGCTATTCTTACATGATGCGTTTGCGCGTGCACGCGCGAAGTAAAGTTGTAGCGAGCTGCTACTACTACGAGACTAGGCTGTATTCTCACCTTAGTTCTCTCTTTCTCCCTACTCTTTTCTCTTTTCCTTCCTTTCTTCTTATACGTCATCAGAGGTTCCAGCCAATGAAAAGCGAGAACGGTTTACGTGGGACATTCGAGTGAAGGAGACGTCCTTACTTCCACGGCGACTAGAGACAGAACACACGCCTTACTCCTCAGCTCCCGTTAGGTAGCCAAGAGGAGCATTGAACATTAATACAGACTTTACAAAATGCACTGTCTTTCTTTGTAACCCGAGTTTCGGGAAAACACACATATATATTGGATATATAAAACCTCATGAATTGATAACAAAGTCGCGTTACACGTCCTCATCTTTATAAGAAGACAATGTCTTCTTTTACCAGTATTTCTTTCTATTTCAGCGCTCCAGTTCTCCTGTTATCGGAGGCGCCCCGAATTGGGAGCCTACCGAAATGGTGACCTCGAATTAGTACCCATGTTAAAGTATGGTAATAATACCATAATATGGTGAACCCCGCGCGCCTATATACACGCAATCTTCAAGAAAACCCCAGGAGAACGGGACGGAGTGAAAAAAGAAATTAAGAAAAAAAAAAAAAAGAAAGAAAAAAACGAACTTTCGAGGACAACAGTAAAACCATACAAAAATAAGGTATATATGAATCCGCTTCCTAAGAAATGCCAGTCATATATATATATATATATATATATATATATATATATATATATATATATATATATATATATATATATTGCTATTTTTGTGAAACGGTTTTACACTAAAGAAAAAAAAATCATCAGATAAATTGCTAAATTAGAACCAGGTCTAAAAACGACGAAAGCGGTCCGAGCAGTTAAAACAGATTCACAAACGGCGTGCTGACACACACACATACACATACAAAAACTTTCTTTGAAACGCACGTGCGTGACAACATACGCCATCTTTGGAACACAAGTGGTAAATTTCACCAGACGAACTCTTTTTTTTCCCCCGAAGAACATTTACTATATATATATACATATACGTATATATATATATAACAAAAAACTAATAATAATCAATCCCAGTAACGGCTGAATTTAACCTCTGGTGAGTACGTTTTTCTCTCTCTCTTTTCTTTCTAACACACTTTTTCCCCCTTTTCCCCAGCAATTTCCTTTAGTCGCCATTACAAGTAAATAAAAAAGAAGAAATAATATTAACTGATAGTAGCTAATAACCATAGTAGTAGTAGTAGTAGTAGTAGTAATAATAATAATAATAATAATAATAATAATAATAATAATAATAATAATAATAATAAAACGCGGAGAGTATAAAATGCTATGGTCAAACGAACTTAGAAATAAAAATTCCACGTTTGAGAAGATCTTTCCAATGGAGTTTTGTGATCGCAGATGGCACTAACCCTTTGCTAGGATTCGATTTCTTGAAACAAATTTCACATCATAGTGGATTGCAAAAATCGATCCATCCGTGATAACGTAACGGAGCGTGAGATTACAGTGAATGCAGTAACAGGAGCCGATGCGGTAATAATTAATAAAATCGACCTAGCGGATTATATTACCGAGGTAATAAGTAAATATGATAATGTACTTTCACCACATAGCGGCACAAACAAAGACTATGGTGGAGTGTATCACAGGATTGATACAGGCAGCCGGGTACCAGTCTTTGCTAAAGCCAGACAACTTTCCGGCCCTAAATTAGACGCAGCGCAGGCGGAATTTAAAAAGTTATTAAATACTGGAGTTATCCAGCCTTCCAGTAGCGAGTGGGCAACCCCGTTGCATTTAGTAAAGAAGGCGGATGGTTCGTATCGAGCTTGCGGTGATTTCCGTGCACTAAATAGCATTACGAAAACAGACCGCTATCCGATACCAAATATAAATTCGTTCTGCACGCAGTTAGCTAGCAAACAGTATTTTTCTAAAATAGATTTAACCTCAGCGTATCATCAAATTAAGGTACACCCTGACGATGTGCCTAAAACAGCAGACGTGGCACCTTTTGGCTTGTTTGAGTTTAATTACATGCCATTTGGTTTAAAGAATGCTGCGGCTACATTTCGGCGTTTTATGGACAAGATATTTTTAAAGTTAGACTGCGTATTTATATACCTAGATGACATATTAGTCTTTAGCGATAGCAAACAACAACACAAGGAAGACTTAGATAGAGTATTTAGAATCCTTAGCGATAACAATTTAAAGATTTCCTTAGATAAGTGTGTATTTGGAGTACCAGAGTTAGACTTTTTAGGCTTCCACGTAAACAAAGAAGGTTTGTTGCATACTTCAAGGAAAATTAAAGAGTTGGAAAATTTTCCAGTCCCTAAGGACTCAAAAAGCTTACGCAGATTTCTGGGGATGACAGGTTTTTACCATAAGTTAGTCCCTAATTATGCATCCGTAGTTTTACCGCTAACTGAACGAATGAGGTTGGATCTGGAAGCAAAGACCGAGCTTAATGAGGAAGAAACTCACGCTTTCAAAGCAATAGTAAGCAAGTTGTCTGAATTAACGGCATTAGCTCATCCACAATCTTCAACTACGGAGTACCACCTAGTTAAGGATGCTAGCCAATTTGCCGCGGGTGCTGCATTGCACCAGTTGGTAGATAAGAAACCAGTACCTATAGGTTTCTTTTCCAAAAAATTTTCCTAAGCCCAAACTAAGTATTCCACGTTTGACAGAGAGCTACTGGCAGCTTATTTTTCAGTGATACATTTCTGCCACCTCATAGAAGGTCGCCACGTGACATTATTCACTGATCATAAGCCTCTGTGCAGAGCATATTACAGTCAGACACCGGCAAAGACAGATCGACAGCAACGACACTTGTCAGTACTTGCCGAATATATTGCTGACGTGGAGTATATTAAAGGAGCTGAGAATATAGTTGCAGACTGTATGTCTCGGCCTGCATTAGCTGTGCAGATAGATGCATGCGATTTGGCTGAAATAGCAGAGGCACAAAGAGGTGATGACGAGATAAAGTCATACACTGATTTAAAAGAATATTGTGTGTCGAAGGAAATCGGCTCAGTCCTGTGCGATATTTCGACGAAGTACCCCAGACCGATTATCCCAAAAGAACTTCGTCAGGCTATTTTCAACAGTTTACATAGCTTAGCGCATCCTGGTACGGGAGCGTCTATTAAACTGGTTAAGTCCAGATACTTTTGGCCCAGCTTAGATAGAACAATTAAGCAATTCTGCGCAGAATGCGTAGAGTGTCAGCAAGCAAAAGTTCGCAGACACACAAAGTCTGTGGTCCAAGAATTCGAGTTACCATCTGCACGTTTCCAGACGGTACATATTGATATTGTTGGTCCCTTGCCCTTAACGCGCAATGAGTCTGACCCTTACCTAACCCCTTACAAATACTTGCTTACCTGCATCGACCGTGCAACTCGCTGGATTGAAGTACAGCCTATGACTGAAATAACTGCACAGTCGGTAGCAGAGGCGTTTATTAATGCATGGATATCCAGATTTGGAGTCCCACTGCATGTGGTAACTGACAGAGGTAGTCAGTTTGAGAGCGAGTTGTTCCAGGAATTAGCCAAGGTAGTAGGTTTTTACCGATTGAGGACAACTTCGTATCACCCTCAAAGTAACGGGATGATCGAAAGAGCACACCGTACTCTTAAAGCAGCTATAATAGCTCGCAAAGAATCATGGATGAAAGCCATACTGGTGATTCTACTTGGAATACGTAGCACCTCTAACGAATCAGGTTTTTTCCCCTTTTACATCTGTTACTGGAGCTCCGATATTGATTCCTCAGCAGTTAATACACAAACGGAGAGCAGGAGAGACTCCAGTTAATAATAAGTACATACGTAATTTGTGTGAATGGATGTCCCAAATTGATGTACTCGACAATGGAAAAGGACATATCCACGACAATTCAAAAACTTTCATACCAGAATCCTTACGGTCCTGTGAAAAAGTATGGCTCAGGGTCGATCAAGTTAGAAAACCGTTAGAAGCACCTTACTCACGTCCTTATAAAGTCTTGACTCGACCAGACAAGCATTTCCAGATCGACATGAACAACGTTACTCACACACACGTGTCGATAGATAGATTAAAACCGTATATAGAACCAACTATTAGTAATAAAATTAGACAGACGGAGAAGTCACAGACAGATAAAGTTAATACTAGTGATAAGATTATTAGGACAGACGATACCGACAAAGTCGAAGATGGAATTGCTACTGACACATATAAGTCTAGAGCAGGAAGGAAGGTAACATGGAAGAAGAAAAACGAGTACTTTTATTTTTAAACAAAGAATAGATTTAATAATTGGGTATAAGTTACTTAACTCCGTTAATTGGAGGGGGACTCTTGTAGCGAGCTGCTACTACTACAAGACTAGGCTGTATTCTCACCTTAGTTCTCTCTTTCTCCCTACTCTTTTCTCTTTTCCTTCCTTTCTTCTTATACGTCATCAGAGGTTCCAGCCAATGAAAAGCGAGAACGGTTTACGTGGGACATTCGAGTGAAGGAGACGTCCTTACTTCCACGGCGACTAGAGACAGAACACACGCCTTACTCCTCAGCTCCCGTTAGGTAGCCAAGAGGAGCATTGAACATTAATACAGACTTTACAAAATGCACTGTCTTTCTTTGTAACCCGAGTTTCGGGAAAACACACATATATATTGGATATATAAAACCTCATGAATTGATAACAAAGTCGCGTTACACGTCCTCATTTTTATAAGAAGACAATGTCTTCTTTTACCAGTATTTCTTTCTATTTCAGCGCTCCAGTTCTCCTGTTATCGGAGGCGCCCCGAATTGGGAGCCTACCGAAATGGTGACCTCTAATTAGTACCCATGTTAATGTATGGTAATAATACCATAAAGTTACTTGTCACATCGCGGAAGAATTTTTTAGTAGACATTTGAAATAACAGGAAAGCTTTTAAAAACAAGAAAATGTGGTTCATTTTCCTCTGTTACGTAGTTTTTGATGCTTTTTAATTGATCTAAAAAGAATAAGTTTTTACGAGCGGTTTACAAAAACATTTTTATTTTTCGTTTTTTCTTCTTTTTTTTGGAGGGGGGTATTTAATTATAGAACTTATACAACATTTAACAGGTTCTTCTGCAGTTTAATTTAACATTTTTCACATCACCCGTACCCCCCCCCAATTTACTGTTTTCCGTAAGTAACTCGCGACAAACACCGTGCAGCGACACCACACGTACATTTCAATAAGAACTGCTCACGCGTAGCGTTAACAAATACGGTGATATGGCGCAAAATAGTGCGAGGGTTCAGGGGTTAATACCATGCAAATGGTAATTTTGCGACGTGTTTGAATATCAGATTCGTTGTCAGCGACCCGAAAACCCTATGAAAACCAAATTTTATTGGTCGGTATTCTGTTGTAGTTAAAGTTTGGTAGATGTTTACATTAACTACCGATCAATACAATTTGGTTATTTAAAGGTTTAAAGTAAATATTTACTAAAGATTTTTAAAAAAAAAATCCGAATACCCTCCCAAAAAAAGTTTTTTTTTTTTTAATTTTCTAGTCGTTTTTGATATTTAATTAAACCTTTTTTAAGGAAAAAAAAACTTTCGGCTCTTGACATATCTAAGGCCTTTGATAGGGTGTGGCATAAAGGTTTACTTCATAAGATCGCTAGCTATGGTAGAGCTGGAAATGTCTTCTCAATTATTAAATCATTTCTTTCTGATAGGTTCATAAGAGTAGTAGTTGAGGGGCAAAAATCAGAAGCTCACAGTATTAATGCCGGTGTCCCTCAGGGGTTCATCCTGGGCCCAACTCTTTTCCTGATCTACATTAATGATCTTCCAAATCACATCCTTACATCATTTGTAGACATTTATGCTGACGACACTACCATTTATGGTAGCACATCTAAGACAGTAAACGACCAAGTTCTCTCCGATTCTCTCTCCTCTTATCTTGAGCACGTAGTACAATGGGGAAAGGAGTGGCTAGTTACTTTTAATGCATCTAAAACCAAGCTTCTCTCTTTACATCATCAACATTCTAATCCACATTTGGCATCAATTGAAATGAATGGCTCTCGTCTTCAGGAGGCCTCAAGTTTTGATAAGCTTCTGGGCTTGATCATTACTCCTGATCTTAAATGGAACACGTACATCAAATCTGTTGCCAAGGCCGCTGGAAAAATGGTGGGATCTTTCTATCGATCCGGTAAATATCTCACTACTGATGCTATTCTCTATCTATATAAGAGCCAGGTACGTCCAAGGATGGAATACTGTTGCCACATCTGGGCAGGAGCTGCTAGAAAGGACTTGTCCTGCCTTGATAGAGTTCAAAATAGACTTCGTAGCTTCGTAGGAGATGTCCTTTTCTCCTCCTTGCAACCTCTATCTCACAGAAGAGATGTTGCGAGTTTGTCTCTGATGTATCGTTATTTTCATGGAAAGTGTTCGAATGAGCTTCAATCTATGGTCCCCCCCCCGCCAAACTTTCACAAGAAACACTCGTCTAGCTGTAAACACTATCAATAATTCCCCCACTCTTTATCTGTGCCTAAACCTAATCGTAGATTCCATGAACAAAGCTTCTTTCTTAGAACTGCACCCCTGTGGAATTGTTTTCCGTTTTCCTGCTTTCCGGCTGACTACAATATGGTTGTGTTCAAGTCTAAAGTAAATAAGTTCTTGATGAGCCGTTCCATATAAGTTATCAAATTTACCAAATTTTCATTACTAATGATTACTATATTGTCCAATTTCTACTATACACTCTTTAACCCTTATCCTTGAGTGGCCTCTGGGCCTTGATAATGTGGTGATGCCTATGTAAAAAAAAAAAAAAAACTAACCCCAAAGTTAAGGAGCTTCCTTTTTTTAAAAAGGAGAAACAAAAACAAGCAAAAAAGATTTCCTGACAAATTTCAATTAAAAAATATATAGGTAATTTTGCGACGGGTTTGTCAGCGACCCCGTAAATCTTTAAATAACCAAATTGTATTGTAGTTAAAGTAAACATTTACCGTGAAAGGAATAATAAATAAATAAATAAATATCAGTAGAAATAGCAACCCTCTCCCTCCGCCTAAAAATCTAAGGTAGATTCAACTCAAATCTTCATCACATACAAGTTAGCAGTTTCCTTGCTCACCTCCCTCTCTCTCTCTCTCTCTCTCTCTCTCTCTCTCTCTCTCTCTCTCTCTCTCTCTCTTTTCAATTCTAGCAAGCAGTTAGTCTGACGCTGTTAGAAATAAAGAGTAGTATTAATAGTTTCACCGGAGAGTTATTAAATGTATTTTCTTTGTCGCGATCAGTTACTTGCTCGATTAATATATATATATATATATATATATATATATATATATATATATATATATATATATAGAGAGAGAGAGAGAGAGAGAGAGAGAGAGAGAGGGGAGAGAGATTATATATATATAGATTATATATATATATATATATATATATATATATAGATTATATATATATATATATATATATAGAGAGAGAGAGAGAGAGAGAGAGAGATTATATATAATATATATAGATTTTATATATAAATAAGTGAGACGTTAACAAATTCCAAACTCCAGAACTCTTGATTGATCATTACCTACAGCAAACCTCTTCCTGATAAACCAGTTTCCTTCTCGATAATCGCCTTCATTATCTCATACGGTCGATCAGTTCTTCCCTTTGCCCCTGGAGATAAGAATAGGAGTCTTTCTTTAGATTTATCGTGACACTTAACACGTTCTACGAGCGCTAATCGTCACCTTTTCACAACCTCTGGCACACGAAGCAATAATCCGTACAATGACTCGTTCGTGGGATGCCTTTTTCAGGTGTTATAAGCTGTTTGTGGTATTCCGGTGTATGTTTCATAACATTGTTGTGTACAAAAAAAATGCATGAAATCTAATATACAGTGATACGTAGTAATGTTTAGTAGTAAATAGTAAGAACACAGATCTAAAAGAATAGGTTTAAGGTCCCTAAAAATCATACCAAGTTCTAAGATCAATTCTAAGTGAGTCTACGAGTAGTTCAAGGCTCAATACGGATAGAACTAAAAAATAAAATTACCATACCCGGTCAGAAATGACGAATCCTAAGGAAATCTGAACGCAAATTCTATGGACAAAGCTTCTTTCTTACAACGATTTGTATTATATTAATATAATTTGTATTGATAATTTGTATTATATTATATATTATTATAATCTGTATATATTATTATAATTTGTATTATATTATTATACTTTATATTATATTATTATAATTTGTATTGATAATTTGTAGTATTCAGATTATTAGGACTACTGTTCCTATCTTCGATTTTATCGTCACAACGTTTTGGTTCCTGTAACCTCTGGCCTTCTTCAGGTGTATTGTTGTTCGAACGCTGTAATATGTGTGGAATTTTGAACTGAACCTCTTATTTGATACAGATGGTAACTTTACGTTACGACATCCATGGTTGCGTAGCAGTCTTATAATTATTTGAAATTGTATTCTTAATATCCCCTATACTGAGGATTAATCCTTCAACCTCCAGAAGATTGTCAATCAGAATTTATTAAACTTATTACTTTTATCTTTTGTACTCCAGACAATTATCACATGACTGATTTTACAACGCCATACTACGTATTAATACTTAATCTCTCTCTCTTTCTCTCTCTCTCTCTCTTTCTTTTTCTCTCTTTCTCTCTCTCACTCTCTCTCTCTCTCGTTCGCTCTTTCTATATATATATATATATATATATATATATATATATATATATATATATGTATGTATTGTTTTATGTATATTTTGTTGTGTCATGTCAGTAAGTACATCATGGTCATTTTTCATTATATCATACTAGCAATATCCTCCCGTTAAACACATATTTTTGCAAGTATATATCATTTAAGTGTTAAATTTACTACTGAACAGCTGATTGTATACTACGTTGCCTCTCCAAAAGAGAAAATAATACATGAAAAGAATGATGTCATGATCACAGAACAGATACTACATTACGCTTCAAATATTACTACTACACTACCCACAAAGAAGCTAATGTCTCGCAGGATGGTTACATGGCAACAAGACCAAATATTAAACCCTCAAAAGAGAATGCAATGTCTGGGAGGGCTGTCTCATGACAAAAGAACAGATGTTACACTACCAAATATAAATAGTGATAATGCCTGGGAAATGGTTGGTTGGTTGGTTTTGTTTTACGGAATATCAACCCTTTTCAGGTTATTTAATGCCGAATCCAGTGATTTTGAAGAAAAAAATTTTAATAGAATTTTTTTTTTTTCAAATTGGTTTCTATTTAACCAATAGTTGGGACCCTAACAGGTACTACCACTCCGGGTCAGAGTGGACCTAGGAGCAATGGCAATTAAGGGGTGGCTCCACACTCCCCAAAGCCCGCAAGCTGGGGCCTCACCGTCGGATATAGTTTAAGGTCATATCCAGGACCGCCTGGGAAATGGTATCATGAAGATAGAACATATTTTACATTATCTCTTACCAAAAATGGAGATAATTTCTGTGAGGATGGTATTAGGGTGAAAATATACTATACTGAGAGTCCCCAAAGAAGGAGATAATTCCCCGAAAAATGGTCTCGTGGCAAACGAACAAATGTTATACCATCCCAAAAGGTGTAGATAATGCCAAGAAGATGATCTCGTAGCAAAATCTGATATTACGCCATCCCTGAATTGAACATTGAAGGACAATAGATTTGTATGATATGCTATAGTAAACAGAATTGACCATTAAAATACAGTGCAATACTATAATCAACAGAAGTAATAGTATAGTTTCGACTTCAGACAGACAGATAGCAAGAGTTTGTTAGAATAGATTTATTAGTGATATATGTAAATAAGTGTTTACAGGGTGAAAACTTTTTCGGGTTGAATTTTCCTCTTGTGAGTTGGTCAGAAGTCTAGTAAAAAAAGACTCAGGTTGCATTCTGCAGAGAGATAAGGAAATCGTTGAACGGTCGAAAAAGAAAGAAATGGCTCTGTTATTTTTAATTTTGATTTCAAAGGTTCTATGTTCAAATAAGTTTTCGTTATAATACCTTTATTTTATATATCATTTTAAAGAGCGTTTTTCGCTCTATCTAAGCGTTCAAATTACAATCGTTTTTAAAACAATTGTCTGTTCTTTTCAGAACCTCGAGTACAAGATGGAAAAAAAGCAAATTCAGACAATTTTTTTATTTCAATTCAAGCAAGGCCGAAAAGCTGCTGAAACAGCTCGCGATATCAACGAACTGTTTGCCCTAGAAACATCTACTGAACGCATAGCACAATGGTGGTTTAAGAAATTTCGTGGTGGCGACGAGAGTCTTGAAGATGATGAGCGTAGTGCTCGGCTATATGAGGTTGACAACGATTAACTATTAGCTGCAGTCGAAGTCAATCCATGCACAACTATTCGAGAACTTGCTTCTGAATTAGACGTAACATCTACGACGATTTTCAACCACTTGAGAGTGATTGGAAAGACAAAAAAATTGAGCAATGAGTGCCTCGCGAATTGAATGACAACCAAAAGAAACGCCGTTATAAAGTGTCATCTTCCTATCTTTTACACAACTAGAACGATCTGTTTCTTCACCGGGTTGTGACTTGCGATGAAAATTGGGTTCTTTACGACAACCGGACGTTCAGCTCAGTGGGTAGTCGCTGGCGAAGCTCAACGACACTTCACGAAGCCAGAGTTGCACTTGAAAAAGGGCATACTGAGTGTTTGGTTGTCTGCGACCAGTCTCATCCATTACAGTTTTTTAATGCAGGCAAAATCATTACGGAGAAGTACTGTCAATAAAAGGATGAAATGCATCAGAAACTTCGACAACAATACCCAGCATTAGTCAATAGAAAAGGCCCAATTCTCCTTCACGCCAATACTCGACCGCAAGTTGCTAGACCGACCCTGCAGAAGTTGAACGAATTGGGCTACGAAACTCTTCCTCATCCGCTATATTATCCAGGTCCCTCACCTACCGACTACCATTATTACAAGCATCTCGACAACTTTTGCATCAGAAATGCTTGAAAAACCTAAACGTTTAGAAAAACTCATTTAGCAATAAAAACGCAAGATTTTTACATTACTGGCATAAATACACTTGTTTTGCTTTGGCAAAAGTGTGTTGATTCTAATAGTGATTATTTCGATCAATCAATTTTTGTTTGGGTCGAGATATGTTCATCTGAATTTTAAAGATAAAAACCGCAAAAACTTTCTTGTCAACCTGATATATATATATATATATATATATATATATATATATATATATATATATATATATATATATATATATATATATATATAGGGTGGCCACAAAGTAACGCACTAATGTTAATTAAAAAAGTTTAAAATTTTAAAAAGTTATAGTAGTAACATTTATTCAAATTCAGTTCATTGGTGCGTGACTTTGTGGCCACCCTGTATATATATATATTTATATTTATATGTGTATATAATATATTTATATATTTATATATTAATATTTATGTATATATTAAATATATATATTTATATATTAATATTTATGTATATATTAAATATATATATTTATATATTAACATTTATATATATATATTAAATATATATATATGTGTGTGTGTATATATATATATATATATATACATATATATTTAATATATATATATATTATGATGAGTTGTGATACAACGAAACAGGACTGTATGTCGATGACTACAAAATATATATATATATATATATATATATAAACATCTGCATCTGCATATATTTAACTTTATATAGGGAGATATACAAAGGTTGTAAAATGATTGAATAGCCTGCAAACGTTACGTTGTAAAGACTGTATTATTTACTTTGCTTGAATAACTTTAATTGTGCATTTGTCTCGAATTCTGTGTGGATGTTTCCATGTGTTGACGTCACGTAACTGAACACGGTTTGCCACGCATAATCAATATCACATGATTATGAAAGCCAAAACTTTTTCATACTGAATAATTTTATTTTGCTCATCTTCCTTCATTTCCTCATCTTTCTGCCCTCTCCAATTACCCCTCTTTAAAAGATTTTTTTTCGATTACATTAAGAAGTAAAGTC
This sequence comes from Euprymna scolopes, assembly GCF_053919585.1. NCBI lineage: Eukaryota > Metazoa > Mollusca > Cephalopoda > Sepiida > Sepiolidae > Euprymna > Euprymna scolopes. The sequence goes on along the minus strand of NC_136497.1, from coordinate 42,800,661 downwards.
ACGCACTGCAAGCAGCCAAATTGTCATCTTTAAACAAATGACAAACAAATAGAAAGCGTCATCGGATGTTTTTAAGATGCACCCGCTCCTATTTACTTACCTCACACTGAGGTCATATATATTGTCATTTTTTAATGTGGAGAGATTTCTCCTTCATTGACCTAGAACAAATCAAGTATAGTATCAAAACAGATAGTTATGTAGGTTTAATAGATTACAGAAAATACTTTTTCGATTAAGGTTCGGCGTAAAGCCTCTAATGATGAGGCTTCGATTTTGGGCTTTGATGAATGTTAACTTGTATTACTTTCACGTACATTCTGGCCCAGATTGCATATGTATCAGAACCGCATCAACAGGTAAAATAAAATTTGCCCTCGGAACAACACTAAGTCTTCTCTTCGTGCTATTTGGGTGGAGGTCTAGATGGTACTCTCCCTCCATAGTCTTTCAATTTTCACTGATCCCTCATGACTGTTTTTACTGGCTTGTCCCATCACACTTTCACAGCCATTTCTCCATCCTTTTTTGTGTACCTGCTGGGGACGCATCCCTACTGTCTGGAATATTAACTATTCCATGACGACACTTCTGTCCATGACATCACTTCCGGGTAACGAGGACCGGTTGACAGTCAAAGACGGACGCTGAGTACGGTCGTCACCAACTAGTCCAGCACTTGAGCAGATATTACTCAATTTATCTTTTTCATATATTTTCGTTAATACATATTTATTTAACTGGTTCTGGGTTCTTCCTCGTCAATTATTCAAATACTAACATCACAACAATACAAGTGCTGTTGCAAACTCAGGATTGTCAGACAAAAGAAAATCCGCAATTTCTATCTACAGGTGACTCCCCCAAAATACCATCCATGAAATCATACTATCTTATCTGCAATCCAACTGTATCTGTTTTGTTTTAAATTACATGCTTAACTTGTCCAGCAAGTTTCATCATAAATATTCAGCAGTCTTTGTTTCATCGCTGTTTACTTGTATATGAGGGCACTTTAGTGACCGTCTCATCATTAGATGTAATCTTGAATGAGCTTTATATTTTCTTGACCATAATTCACTTAGATATTTATCTATGAAATCATATCAAATAAGATATACAATTAAAACAATCTTAATCATATTCCCGACTGATGAGGGCTATCACAGACAAAATCAGCCAAGAGAAAGTTGTTGGATATTATTATATTGTATCAATGGTTCCTTGATAGGATTTCTCATAGAAAATATCTTACAATTGTAATGTGAAAATAATTTAGTAATATCTTTAACGTACATACATATGTCATAGTTTATTAAAAAAAAAAATAATAATAGACTCAGTAAGTTAAATATCTTAATTCTATAAAAATATCATAATCCGAAATAATTATATCTTTTCCACTGTGGAATTTCCACAGGTCTCGCTAGTTTTACTGAATACTTTATCCGAGACGGAACATTATTTCTACCCGATTCTGGCTGACGGAACGAGGTCATGATACCTCCGTATATTACATAGTGTTTCTTTCAAAATCCCGCACGGATTTCTGAGTTCTACATAAAGCTTTCAGATTTTGACAGGATACATCGGAAGAAGATCTGAGGTTATATCGGCCGTAATATTGTAAGAATAACATTTAAGATGAGAATAGTTATCCGAATAATACACAAAAAAAAATAAATCATAAGTCCTCATCTGAAAAATTAAGAAATCGGTGCCTCCATTTCACCCTCTTCAGCCGAATACGCATCTTTAAGCGGTGTTTGAAAATGAGAATTAATCGAGAAGAGTGAAGGTCTCATCTCCGTAAAATTCTTTTTGTCGTGTCAACCAAATCACGCCTCTCACTACTGCAAGGAAGCAAATAAAAACATCGCGTTCTTCTTTCATCGGGCTCAGTGTCCAATTGCAACACAGGAAACCGGATCCAGTACAAAAAATCGTCCGTGTAGCATTCGGACTGTGAAGCCTTCAACTAACTTACAATGCAGCGGAAGAAAGTGTAATGAAGATCCTCCCAGTCTCCGCATCGGCGTCAATTATGCGTCTCTACAGAACTCGCTACGAAAAGTCTCTGTTTTATCGCTGTTTACTGGTATATGAGGGCACTTTAGTGACCGTCTCATCATTAGATGTGATCTTGAATGAGCTTTATATTTTCTTGACCATAATTCACTTAGATATTTATCTATGAAGTCATATCAAATAAAATATATATTAAAACAATCTTAATAATATTCCCAACTGATGAGGGCTATCACAGACCAAATCAGCCAAGAGAAAGTTGTTGGATATAGGGACACGCAATGTACGGTGGAATTCACCTACATTGTTGGTTTCATAAAAATGACCGGGATTGTGATTAAAGCGAACCCAAATAGCTGTTTACATTCCAAGGCAAGAATTGATGAATTGCACATCGCAAAATAGAAAAGAAGAATGTAGTTCTTGATGTTTACAATTCCAGAAATGTCGATTTGTTACTATATAAGAGAAAAATAAACAGGAGAGAGCAAATACAGCGGCGAGCGTGATTTTACATTTTGACACCTCTTCGTCGACGAGTCACACACCAACCAACCCCTTACAACTAACGTTTCTCTCTCTCTCTCCCTCTCTCCCTCCCTCCCTCCCCCTTTGTCAATGAACTTACACATTGAGATTTTTGAGAATATCCACAAAAGAATTGCCATTTAGTATATCTCATATAAACTATATATACATTCAATAACACAACAAAGTGTGTTACAGTTATTGACAAGTTTGAAAGCCAAATCACGGTGTACTTAGCGTTGCACAGTGATAAAACATAAGGTTGTTGGATATTTATCACTGAAACTTGGTGACCAAGTTAGGAATTGTCTGCAGTTTATTACTAAATTATAGTTTGAGTGCAGAAAAGATTGTAAATTTTATAAACGATTTCTTGATGGCATAGGCGGAGGGACAAATTTAAAATTCGTGAGTCAATATAATTCGAAGTTTAGAAACATATTCTCTACTATATTTCAAAATGAATACTAATTTGACTAATACTCTAAAAAAAACACTATGTGTCTTTATGTGCATATAAATAACTATATGCTCTGCCATTCCGTCACGTAAAATTTAGTCCCAGAACGAAACCATTTCAAACGATGAGGGTAAACGATAAAGCAAATAGCGAGTCAGGTAATCACTTCAACCACTGCCTGAAATGAATTGAAAAAGCTCCTTCATTCTAGAAAATATTTCAACAATGGATGTTTTTAGATCGCTAGAAATTATAATAATTTATCTATATAAATAAAACAATAGTTGTATATGTTTGTGAAAATATTTAACCCATAAACTTTACCGGTCACATAACACTGCTACTAACAGGGAATAGTAATCATACACAAAGTATGGTTTATAATGAGTAAAATCTTTGATGAAAAACGTTTTTTTTTTAAATGCAAAATGTTCATTTTAACTTACTTACATATTTCTATTACTTTTGTGCATGCGCAAATTGATTCATTGCATGAAGTGGTTTCATTTTTAATCTGTTCCACCTATTTTTCGATAGCTCAAACGATAGGGAATGCGGCTGAAGCATTAAATGTTTTGGTTTCGATTCTAGCTGATAACACTCAAGTATTTTTTTAAACTTTTGAAATCAGTATTATATATAATATTCAATAGATAATTGGCTCTGTAATAATATATACGAAATCTGTATGAATTAAAATATATTGAAGTATTTTACGACTGGGCAAGGCTGAGCGTCCCCCCCCCGTTAGTATATGAATAATTTAATTTCTGAAATAATTCTGTTTTTATATGAATATCTTAGTAATATAAGACTTGTCTTGAGCGCATGAAAGGTTATTTGACGGCTTGGGATCTGGTACATTCGTAGCACCTTAAAAATAAAAACATGATGATGATAATGATGATGGTGATGATGATGTCTAAATTAATAGTGTGTGTACACTAGGGCAGAATAGCATTTTTTTGTTTTGTTATAATAAAATATTAAGTTTAACAGTGGGACCATTCTACCGCTCCAGAAAGTGCGTTACTAGTGATGAAACCGCTCAATGTATAAGAGTTAGATCCCTTGATACATACCAAGTACTATATTAGCATTTGTGAAAACACTGCTCAAAACACTCTTCGATACCTAGGCCATTATCTCTTCTCTACACTCCAACCTCTTTCTCACAGAAGAGACCTTTTAATCTTCCTCCCTCCCTCTCTTTCTCTACTCTTTCATTATTTCCACGAAAGCTGCTCGGCTGAGCTCAAATCCCTGGCTCCTTCTTGTAAAATATTCACAGCAAGAACTCTAAGGGGTAATTCAATAGTAAAAAAAAACGCGTCTGCATATCATCATTGAAAAATATTTTCCTTTCTTCTGTGTCCCAAGCGTTAGACGAAATTTCTATGAACAGTGTTTCTTTCTAAAAATCTTACATTTGTCGAACACGGTATTGCTTCCCTTCAGATTATAACATGGTCGTATTCAAATCAATGTAATAGATTCCCCGACCTCACGAGCATTGGAACTTGGTCTATCTCAGCAATGATTCTTAACACTCTCACAACGTGCTTCATCGCTCACTGACAATTATTCTATTTCATTAATCGTTATCCTCGAGTCGTTCTTGGTTTTGATAAGTGGTGGTGTGGTCCATTAATGAAATAAAAGAAACTTAAGCATGACAGACACACTAAAAAAATAACCTTTCATAGACACATATATAAACGGATTTTTTAAAAAAAGCATAAAAATGATCTTTAAAAAACTTTAAATGCTAAAACCATAGCAACGTGTTTCGAAACAAATCACGTGATGGCTATAAATGCTGGATTGTAGTATTCCTTTAAAACGCATGGAAAATATCTCATCGATTTTATTCGATCTGCAGGCATTTTATTTAAACGACGAACTACATCCGATTATTATTATTATTATTATTATTATTATTATTATTATTATTATTATTATTATTATTATCTTAGTTTTCTAATCGATAACAAAATAAAGGAACAAAAATAATTCCAGCCAACGAAACAATAAGGAAGACATAAATCTTTAAGAATGCAATCAACAAAATGAATGATGCTGTGAGTAAATTTAATTTCGACAGAAAAGGACGATTTTAAACAGAGGAGAATGCGTTTGTATTTTTTTTTTTTGTTTTTTGTTTGTTTGTTTGTTTGTTTGTTTGTTTTTGCTTTTGTTTTTGAGGGGAGGGATGGTCGAAATAAAATTCGCTTCACTAAACAAATCTTCAGCTTAGTTGTAATCACAAAATACTACTTAGAATAATGACAGCATTTTCTTGCTTGTATGCCCCAGACTAACCCTTATCATTGTCACATCCTAGAAAACACACACACACACACACACAAACACACACACACACACATATATATATATATATATATATATATATATATATATATATATATATATAGAGAGAGAGAGAGAGAGAGAGAGAGAGAGAAAGGAAAAGGAATCTTTGATTTTGAGATTTTATACCGAAGTAAAATGAAGCATATTTTCAACAGCTATGGGCAAATAACTCCACTGCCTTGTAGATGCCTTGGGAAAGGTAAAGGCTAAAGGGGTAAATCCCAACAGAAAATCCGGTTTGAAGTCCCTATAGGCGGATGATGACGCACTGCAACACCTTTCCGGCAACTCCTTCAGTTGCGCTCGCTCCGGCCGTGTTGGCTATCCTTTTCGTTGAAGTTTGCCTGGAACACCGAGAGGGGAGCCCTGGTAACTAGGCCAACCTAGGTCTTCTTATCACCTGCATCCGGAGAGCCAATTCCAGCTTCAAACTGTATAGCACCAGACTGAATACAGAATGACATTGTCTTCTTAGATAAAAAGATGAACTACTATTAATAGTAATAATAACCACAGCAATAACAAAAATGGCAATCATAATTATATTAATAATTAATAAACAAACGCATAAAAATACTCTAGTATAAAATACAATGTAAATAAGCATCCAAATTAAAACTAGGTTATTTCCGATCATAAAGAAAATAAAAATCCTCACTAAACAACAAAGAAACAGGTGCGCGCGTTCGTTGGCTACAATAAATTGGTCTGCGAAGAACTAAAAATCTGATTAGCTGACTAGCAAACCCAGTACCACGAGGATATATAAAAACACGAAAGGACATGAATTCCATGCAACAACTTGACGAATCCTCACGAGGATGAAACACGGAAAAGTTTGTGTAGCTTAATGTCCATTCCATATATATTTTCAAAACATACTACTACATATGCATATATATATATATATATATATATATATATATATCGTTTTACTTCATACATATATATGTGTGTGTGTGTGTGTGTGTATTTGTATGGCGCCCGGTATGCCCGATTGTAAAATACGCTTAAATATGATATTTTTGTTTATTATAGAGTCAATTCTCTATTAGTTATTATATTGTACCTAATATGTAGTAGTGATTTCAGAAGTAACAAAAATATGAATTGGATGCCATCAGCTAGAATGGAAACAGAAACATTTTGCGCTTTAACCTTAGTCGTTAACGTTTTACATATCGTCAGACAGCAGATAAGAAATACTTTAAAATGAACCGAATTTAACATATAAACGTGTATTTGCGCTGCATTAAGAGCACTATAAGTAGACTTACGCTTATCAGGTTCTCTTTTTTTCTCTCTTGAACTTCTAGCGGATATTTTACTGGATTTTATATCTAGTATTATGTAAAAGAAAATTTGTGAGTGTGTGGATGAGAGTGTGTGTTCCCTCTGGACTTCGAAACGTTTGGCCCGATTTTATTTTTTTTTTTGTTTTTTGTTGTTGTTTTTTGTAATTTCACATGAAGGTACTTGATGTGTCTGCGAGTGTTCTGGCGTAGGTTTTGTATTTGACTGAGTCTGATAAGAATAGAAAATCGATAATCGAAAAATTCTGATTATAGGAACTCTGATTTTGACGGAAGTTAACACTTTTATACAATCTAATATCACAATTGCATTTGAGTTCTATCACCGCACAAGCCGAAAGGCCTAGCCAATAAAATCAACTGTAGATTCTTTTATATAAGACAGTGGCGCGTTCAAAATGAATTTTTCTTTTTAGAGCACAATTGAACCATGATACTTGACTTTTGTAGTTTATACTTTAATTAAAGCCATTATTTACAGATAATTTTATAAGATTAACAGTAGTCACTGTGGGGAGGGATGTAAACATTCCTCCTGGTTCATTGCGTGAATGGGGTCCATAACTAAGGGGCAGGCAATCAATCGATTTGATTAAAAAAATTGTCGATTTTACCGATTTCAATTACAACAAAAGTATGGGAGGGTGGAACATTTATTGATGCTCATTTAATCCCAGACAACATCGGGTCTCCCTGCTAGTATATATATATGCAAAACGTGGACACTATACGAAGTGAAATAAAACATCTGGAACGCTTCCAACAAAAGAAATTAAGGCAAATTATGAAAATACCCTGGCAGAGCCATACCTCCAATTCTGGGGTACTGGAACGTGCCAAAATGACAAGTGTTGAGGCCACTATTATCCGTCACTGTCTCCAATGGACCGGCCACGTCAACAGAATGCAAAATTCAAGGCTTCCCAAGAGAATGATGTACGGAGAACTGGCAAAAGGAACCAGACCACGAGGAGTACCAAAAATGCGCTACACCAGCTGAAGTGCACTCAGGCAGCAACTGACATCGACCACTCCTCGTGGGAAGAGGCGGCCAGGGACAGGAGCGCGTGGAGGAACGCTGTACACCGTGGCAGTGCTTACTTTGAGGAGGGAAGGAGAAGAAAGGAAGAGGCTGGGAGAAGAAGGAGAAGGGAGCGAGAGCAAACCCATCTCCCTCCCCTCCCCTGTGAGCACTGTCCGCGGCTCTTCCGATATAGAATCAGACTGTACAGCCATGTATCACATAGTCACCCACCCACCTGACGACAGGATCGAATGCTCGAATATAAGTAGGAGCCGACGATATATATATATATATATATATATATATATATATATATATATATATATATATATATATACTAGCAAAAGTGTTCGTCATTGACTGAGTTCAAAAACAGCCTACAGAAAATGGACTCTGATTTATGAAAGTATGATAGGTTATGAAAAGGAAGGGTTGTAAAGAGATAGCTTCGAATTTGGGGGTATCAAAACCAAAGCAAAATATGATGAAAGTAAAAATAAAATAGATAAACCCCATAATTTATTATACGATACCTGTTCACGCTGAAACACTTATCATAATATTCTGTGGATCTATATTAAAAAAACTTGTAAAAATTTATGACATATTTCCATTCTATGGAGGTCAGGCGCGAACAGACACCCCATAATTTTATTATACTATATTTCTTCAAACTGAAACAGAATTATCAATGTATACTTACGCAGATAGATATGAAAAGTCTTTATTAAAGTTTGTGCCTATTTCCATTCTATGGAGGCCAGGTGCGAACGCAGACCCCACAATTTTATTATACCATCTCTATATAAGTTAAAACATATTTATCAAAGTATTATTATGTACATCTATATCAAAAACACTTGTAAACGTTTGTTTTTTTTTAATTATTAAATGTTTTATTTCCGTACTTTGTGGACCAGGCGCGTACGCAGAACCCACAATTTTAATGAATCATAATTATGCCAGATCAAACATACCCATTCCTGTGTCTCGATACATTTTCTATCATTATATGTGATCAGTTTTTTATAATAGTTAACCATATAGGAACCTATTCGTGACCAGACACACACACAGACGTTCAGCTTTATATTACACTAGCAAAAGTACCCGTCATTGACTGGGTTCAAAAACAGCCTACAGAAAATGGACTCTGATTTATGAAAGTATGATAGGTTATGAAAAGGAAGGAATATAAAGAGATAGCTTCGAATTTGGGGGTATCAAAACCAAAGCAAAATATGACGAAAGTAAAAATAAAATAGATAAACCCCATAATTTATTATACCGTACCTGTTCACACTGAAACACTTATCACAATATTCTGTGAATCTATATTAAAAAACATTGTTAAACTTAGTGACATATTTCCATTCTATGGAGGTCAGGCGCGAAAGAACACCCATAATGTTATTATACCATATTTCTTCAAACTGAAACATAATTATCAAAATATACTTAAGCAAATAAATATGAAAAGTCTTTTATTAAAGTTTGTGCCTATTTCCATTCTATGGAGGCCAGGCGCGAACGCAGACCCCACAATTTTATTATACCATTCCTATTTAAGTTAAAGCATATTTATCAAAGTATTCTTATGTACATCTATATCAAAAACACTTGTAAACGGTTTTTTTTTTTTTTTTAATTATTAAATTTTTTATTTCCATACTTTGTGGACCAGGCGCGAATGCAGACACCACAATTTTAATGAACCACCGTTCTGCCAGATCAAACATACCCATTCCTGTGTCTCGATACATCTTCTATCATCATATGTAATCAGTTTTTTTAAAATAGTCAACCATATAGGAGCCTATTCGTGTCCAGACACACACACACACAGAGACATTCAGCTTTATATTAAAACTTAGAAATACACGCTACGATCGGAACATTTTCGAATGAAATTGAATTTTTATGAAGATCGCTCCATACAAGGCATGAAGCCACCTGATGTTAGGAACAAACAAGAACAAAATATGATTATTGCAAAGATTATTGATTTAAGTTTTGAAAATACCAAGGCGAGGGGATTTAGAGCATTATTTCTAAATACCAAGATAGAAGGGAATAGATGATATAATTCTGAAGAACACATACCATAAAAGTATTTATTTTTTTTTTTAAACTGACATCAGCAACATTACGTCTGTGAGAGAGTGCAGAGAAGAAAGAGCGGGTCCAATCAAAATTACAGATAAGTTTCTGCACCTTATCAAAAACATTTGATGTTTAATTATCCCATTACACTAACTGCGCAGCTATTACCTTCTCTTTTTATCGTATTTCCTTTTTTATTAACATCTTTAAAGTATGTGTATAGACAACATTAATTAAATCCTCCGATCAAAAATCCCCGCCCTCTCCATAAGTACGTTGCTGCGAGTATGCTCTATCATAATTATGACATCATACAAACCTTCACGCGTTCATTGCTATTTAAAATATAGTGTGCTTATGCATGAGAAGCACTGTGCTATTTTTAGGTCATTTTTTTAAAGTAAAATTAAATTTTTATAGTATCTTTAGTTTATTAAATTAAATGAGAGTACGAAATAATTAGAAAAAGTCACCGTTATCCACGTTAAGAATCGGTTTACTTAATATTTACAGCTAAGTAATATATTGAGTAAAATATTTAGATGGCAGGATGAGATACTTGAGTTCTTGGATTTTCCCGAGCAACATCGATGCACGTTACCTCTTACTTATTTATAAAATGACATTAACACTTAATATTTATCTATAATATTATTATTAATCATATAAATTAGCAATTTACTTAAAATACTTACATCGCTGGTGGTCATAGTGTCTTTAATCAATTTAAACGAAATTGGTATTCTAACGGTTGTAAACTAGAATAGACCCTTATTTCGAAGAATGTTTTGGTTCAATCAAAATGCAAGTATGGAGAGAATATTTTTGTCAATCATGAGTACTAATAGTCAATCGTTAGAATTGAGATATAATATCCAAATTATATGCATTAAAGTAACGAAACCAACAAAAGAGACAAAATTTTCCAATTAAAAAATTAATATATTTTAATTCATAAGTTCAATTTCTTTTACTAAAAAAATAATGGTATGTCAGATTTGTCTGATAGCGTTAACGAGATTTCTAAATACCGAATCCTGTTTCTTAATATCCCTTTCATTACTGGAAATGTATTGGTAAGAAATAATTAAAAAATATGTCTATCATGCAATTAGGTTTTTTTATTATTATTATTATTATAATAACGCAATACATTTTTGGTGACAAATTGTTTAATTAGATTAAAAGTATCGTTAAATCTCCTACATTAATCAGTTTAAAAATAAATCAAGTGGATTCGGAAATAATTTTATCAGAAAGCATCCTTTTCTCATTCGTCTTACAAAATGTTTTTACGAGAATTTTACATGTAATGAATAATGCACGTTTTTAAGCATGTTAAATAACAATTTAGAACTGTTCTTTGTAAGACAAAGGACAATTCGTTTTATAGTTTAAAATTATTTCTTTATTTATGCTAAATACCTAAACAACGATGTTCAATGTTTAAACTTGCTTTTGAAAATCATAGACGTTTATCTTTTTTCTGCTCTTTTTCATTTTTCTTGTCAGACGCATACTGTCCTTGCAAAAACAGGATTCTGTTTTAAATGCCGACGTTTATGTCAAGTCGCAGCATCTTATGAGATAATGGAAAAATCGCACTTTAATACATTGGTAGAATTCGAATAACAATTTAGAAGTTTCTGAATTTTGGAGATGAGGATTGGTTATTTGTATTATTTGGATTCATCTGACTTGTTTTCATCTTCAGTGTGACTTTCACAACGTTCCGTCGATGTAACCTTCGACCTTCTTCAGGTGTATTTTTTGAACTCGGAAATGTTTCTATCGAACTCAGGAATTTGGACGGAATTTCGAACAGTACCCTTTATTTACTTCACCAGTATTGACTGAAGAAACAAGAACATGCTACCTCCGTGAAGTAAATAAAGGATTCCGTTTGAAATTCCGTCCAAATTCCCGAGTTCGACAGAAACGTTTCCGAATTAAACAAGAACACCTGACGGAGATCGAGGGTTATATCGACCGAAACGTTGTGAAAATCACACTCAAGATGAGAACAGTAGTCTGATGAATCCAAATAATATGAACAATTTAAAAATGTTATATTTCTATTTTAGATTCTTTGATTCAGTGGGTTCTTTTTTTTTTTCATACACATACCAATATAGCTGTGTTTCTTTTTCTTTTTTTTCATATATTTTTGTTTACTGTATATAGAGAATTCTACTGGAGGTCAGACATTCACGCGCTATTTCAAAGACTCCAAATGGGATATCGTTTTAGAATTCTCATCATCCCTTCAAGTACAATTGTTTGTATCCCTCTTGCACTTTGTTCACTGGGTATATTCACGGACGGGTTCTTTTTTATGTGTCCAGTGGCTCTTATGATGACTGGATTGATTAAGCTCTTCCTAAGTGTTCACTTTCTTTTCGTGTCATGCATAAGACATCTATATCCATATTATATTTCTCTTGGTCTGGCTGTCCATTCCACTTTTGTCGGAAAATACTGGCCAGGTCTGACGCAAATTTTGTATTGATATTTGTTATGATAACATGCAGCAAACTAAGTATTATGGTATCTGTTAGATGCACAGTTAGGCTTTAATAGAAATTAATAGGGATTAGTCAACACAATACCACGTTTACTCTAGAAGTTTTCTTCCAAACTACAAGACCGATATGGCTGAATTCTTTTCTGGAACATAATTATCATAAAGTGCAGCGAACTTAGTATTATAGCATCCGTTCGATACTCAGTTAAAGATAAACAGCGATTCATAGGGATTAGTATTTAATACAAAAATTGAGCACATATTTAACCAAATTCAACAATCAACTTGACACATTCTAAGTCAACAAGCTATAACGTTTTGGCTGCTTTTAACAAGCTAAAACGTCTAGCTATGTTATATTATTCCTATCAACTCTATTAGGGACACTTCAACGATAAAAGTGTCGCCCTAAAGAAAACAATACAGCTTTATTTTAAAATTGTTATTGAAAAAATCAATTCAGGTAACTTAATTATGTAGTAGAGTTGACATCTATTCTAATGTAGCCGTCTTCAGCCTCAATCAGCGGTTCGATACGGGTCCGTGACTGGTAGCATGCCTTTTCCATAAGCGCCGCCGGGAGCTTTGCGAATACTTGGCAGATGGTGGTGATCAAGCTGGCTTTGATGTCGTGGGAGGTCATGTTGGTGATGTTTTCAATGTATGACCAAACGTAGTCCAGCAAGTTCAGAGCGGGCGAGGAGGGTCAGTGAGAGAAGGGTATAAAGTCGCAGCACTGGGTCTCTTTGGACTTGTGGGTCGGCGCCGAATCCTGCTGCCACACCCAGGGTCTGCCAGCAGCCACCTGATTGCACTAGATCACCACACTCTTCAGCACATCCAGGTACACTTTGGTGTTGACTTTCAAGCCAACTTCGAAGATGTGAGGTGGCATGATGTGGCCCTAACTTGAAACCACACCAAAGACCATGACCGTGGTTGAAAATTTTTTCATCAACCTGGGCAAGTCCTTGTTATTCGTGGCAATCCAGCGATGCATTTTGAGGGTGCTGGCAATGATCCTGTTTTCATAACTTTGATCGATAGAGATCATCAGCTGTACAGCGGCGCATCTCAGATCTTGCTCGTTGAACATTCTATCACTTTCAGACATAATAGAAGGCTCATATCGCTCTTGGGATTTGGACACAACTGGCCAACTAGTAGATGGTCTGCAACGGAAATGAACACCGGTTTTCATCAAATGGAAATGGAATCATGTAGTTTGTTTGTTTGTTTTGTTTTTTGTTTGTTTTTTTGTTTTGTTTTTTTCGGGCCGATTAATTTCCACCCTGTAATTGATGTATTTCAAGAATTCCAGTTTTTACTTTGGTTGTTTCTACTACAGTTGCAGAGTCAGAAGGTACATGATTTCAATTTTCCAAATTCCAAAATATCTTACTCAAACTCTGGCTTCTTATATAAAGGTCCTCTTTTATTTCGACTGCGTGTTGATTTATCGGAGATTTTAAAATCCGACTTTAGCTCATAACATTCTTACAGTTGATTTCCACTCTCCTCAATATCTCCGATTACACAATTTTGGTGCCTACATCTAATCGGGCTTTTTAAGAATTCATCTCGATGCTTTCGTTGAAAGATGGCCGAATGTGGACACTGAGTGCAAAGTCAATATTTACGTTCTCCCTTTCGATAAATGAGATGTTACGTAAATGCCGGAAAGGCGGGCAAAATAAATTTGCTTTTTATACGTAAACATTACATAATTGCTTTCTTTATTGAACTTATTTTTTGAAAGATCCAAATATTAGAAAATATTAGAATGTCAAAACTAAGCGTGACAGACTAACGAAAATGATATTTCAAACTAAAGTGTGACAGCCAAAAAGGAAATTCTCTTTTAAATCCTTGAACAAAAAAAACGAAAATGCTATTTCAAATTTACACATGTAAATCAATATGCCAGGGTGACTAACCGACAAAAATACGCAGTAACTTAAGTGTGCCAGACTGATAATTTTTTAAAAGCGATTATTAAAGCGATATAGACTTGTGAAAATGCTATTTATAATATAATTGTAACTGACGAAAATCTATTTTTACTTTTAACGTAAGTGCGACAAGCTATTATTAAGTTAAACATGGCTGACAGACAAAAATACTATTTTTATAACTTAGGCGTATCAAACCTATGAAAATGCTCTTCCAAACCTTAACGTAGAAGACAAAAAGAAGTGTTATTTTAATAAATTAAACCAACGTAAATTTTACTCCAAATTTAAACGTGACGAAAATTTTATTTCAAGTGCGACGAAATCTAAATTCACTTAAAAGTAACAAACTTATGTAAACCCTATATTTAACTTATGCGTTACGGACTAAAAAAAATATTAACGATAATTATATTTTATTTAATACTAACAGATGAATGGAATTACAACTTTAAGTGTGATAGACACACGGATGTGCTATACTATTTCAAGTTTAAGCGTGAAAAACTGATGAAAATGCGATTTTTTTTTTTACATAGTGATCACCACTTATCAAGGCCCGGAAGCCACTCAGGGATAAAGGTTATTGCAAGTTTGATGAAGATTTGATGAAGAATTCATTTTGTAATAGAGCACGTATGAGTGCGTGTGAAAATATCATCAGCAGCTGAAAGATAGATGGTTAGTGAAGGTATTAGCAGCAGCAACGTTTGAGAACGTATGCAAATTAGGAAGTCTGCGCGAGCTTGCGTCAGAAGAAAAAGAAAAAATACTTCACGTGGTCGGAGAAAAAGAAGCAAAGTATGCGTCGAAAAAATGGACGTGTAAAGTCAAATGCGAGAAATGGCTGGTTACGGCTGGCGTGTGACCGAGGAGAGAAAGAAAAACGCTGCTACGGGTGAGATGGAAGTGTGGTCCCGTGGTGGTGGTGGTGGTGGTGGTGGTGGTGGTGGTGAGAGACTTTTCAGCTGGTGTCGATACGGCAGGGTGTTGTTAATCTCATGATAGACGAAATGAACAGAAAAAAAGAAGCAGGCATTGTTTGGAAAGTAATGGCAATAAATGCCTTCTTGCTAAAACAGAAAAAAAAGCCGAGTCGGATTTATTCATTTTGTTTTTGTTTCTGTTTTTTTTCCCCCTGCGACGTTACAATTAAACAAAATGTTATTTAAAAAATTTAAAAAGAGCAACATATTGACGATCATCCGAATTATTATTATTTTTTAAGTGTGACAAACCTATCAAAACGGTATTTTGAACTCAAGTCTTGATAGACCGACGAAAATACTATTTTGCAACGTAAACGATTCGCGAGTGACAATGATTTTTTTTTTTTAATTAAACGTAACGGACAGAAATAGTCTTTACGATTTCAATGACGAAGATACTATTTTTAACTTTGTGTAACGGACAAAACAAAATGCCATTTCACATTTAAACGTGACAAACATACGAAAATTGTATTTCAAAGTAACGAGTAACAAACCGATAAAAATGCTGTTTTAACTTAAGCGTAAAAAACCGGTCAGTAGAAATGCATTGCAAAATCATTCTATCATGTCGGTGCAAAGGATTTTGCCGGTTTATAGAAAGGGCGTTTTAAATCGTTGTAATTTATCTTATTTATATTTTTATTACTTAAGCATATCACAATGATTACTTTATAACTTTTCCTTTCAGATTTTTAAAGCATCATATTTTTCTGTATGTCCTCGCGCATGTTGACCCATCAACGACCTTCTTTTTTAGTCAACAGAAAAATAGTCATCTTCCATCAGAATAATGTAACGTCCTTATACAGTACTACTGACTAAATATATTCTAGAAGAATTTGGTTAAGAAACTTGCGCCGTCCTGTATATTCTCCTGACTTAGCTCCCTCGGATTATCACCTACCTTAGGTTAATATCATGAGAGGAAATTGAGTTAGATTCATATTTCACATTAAAACCTAAAGAATTCTACAATCGAGGCATTTAAAAGCTTGTTGGCAAATGGTATAAACTTATAGAAAGCAAATGTTATAGTTATTAATAAAGATTTTTAAACATACAGTTTTGCATTTTCAAGATTAAATTTTAACTCTGCAAAAACGTTTCGATTTACCTAATATTTAGACTTGAAGAGTGACAGACCAAACGGTCGAGAACCTCATAAATTCGTGTTCGCGTTTAAACAAAGTCGGTGATAGAATCGATCAGCAATCTGAGACTTCATTAATGCCAGCTTTGTGAAATGCTATTCCAACCAAAAGATGGCGCGAAATTGAATTTGCGCCCAACATACGTGTGTTTAGCACTCTTTTGGGACGCACAGCGTTTATTGATTGGATGAACAAAAAGGATTCTTACATCTCGTTTTCTTCGGTAACGCCCGACCGGTCATCTCGGAGTTGTATGTTATTTATGTGTAACAGAGCGTGTATGTCAGCTACATGAAAATACCGTGCCGTATGCGAAATGACATCACGATAAGAAAAAAGAAAAAAGACTATAAAAAGAAGACAGAACACGTTAGAGAAGAAGGCGATCGCAGTAGAGGCGTGGGTAGCGTCACAGGCATAACGAGAAGTCACGCGTGGCGGAAGCATGAGAAATAAACAGGAGTTTAAATTGTTTCTTCTTTACTATCTTTTGTCCTTTTTGCGACTAAATCTACGACGTTTTGGTCCTGATTGTTTAAATGCGAACGTGTGTATAAACGGGTTACTACGTTACATATGTAGTTTCAAACTATGTAAAAGTTGAATTAATGCTTTTATGACTAGGCATTTTAAATGAATGGAAATAAAAATGAGTTCATCTATTATTGTATTAGCGTTTAATAGGGGTGAGTAGAGGAGTATCGGTTCTGTTTCATAAGACTGTCTTCCCAGGAATTACTCCCTCCTTCAACATCACCACCACTGACAGCATCACCAAGTTTTCTGTATCCATTTACTTATATTGTCCAGTTTTAATCTTCCTCTGAGGTTATTAGATCAGAATCTTTCTTTAAGACCTGCATTACACATCTGTCGTATAATTTTCATACTATTTCTCTCTGTGCAACAAATCTTCAACTCTCACTGACGAGGCTTCACTTTTATACTTCATCACACTGCACACATGGATGCGCATTTTAAGTTAAGGTTGCATTTTTAGAGAATTAGTCAGATTTGAACTCCCTATCAATAGGTTTAAAGATTATCAGACTAACAAGTTTTAGATTTTGTTGCTACATGAGCGAAGAGAGAACGCAAAAAGAAAAGTAAATATTATATATATGTTTATATTACACGTGGCAGCACTATCCTGAACAAGTTCGTCAACGCAATCCTGAACACCTCCGACGATTCAGCACGACACGATCCCGAACGATACCGTCGATTCGACATGATAAAATCCCGAACAATACCGTCAAATTGACACGCCATGACTCGATCACGAACGCGAACGGGAACACAGTAACTCAGAACAATCTTTTTCAACTGGTTATTTACGTTTCCCCGCGAAAGCAAAATGTGAGACAACGTCGTTTTTAAAGTGGGAGAAAACCAGCTCCTCCAAAAGAGGGCACTTTGGCAGAGTGCAGAAATAAAATCGTCTCAGTATAGAAACGGTTCCCCCTTCATACAAAATACAAAACGAATTTTTAATAAAACTTTGCCACAAGGCCGAAAAATAAGGGGAGGAGAGAGGATGGTCTTCACAGTGTAATACTAACCAAGCTAATCTAACTAGCTCTTTCCTTCACTCTACTTTCACCACAATACTGCATTCATACTATACATCCTTCATCAATCATCATAAGAACATCATACCATGAGAATCTACTTAAAGCCCATAAAAGAAAAATGAGGGTTAGGGGTATAAATATTTATGTACAAAAATAAAGATATTTACAATGTTAATAACAAAAGACCCCCCCCCCGTTTAATAAACTGCGGCTCGTTAGCCGATTTTCTGGTTGAAAGGCTGATGCGGGTCCAAAACACCTCTTACGAAAATTTTGAAAGGGGAACCCGCATCTCTGACAAATCAAGCGATTTGTCAAATAATTGTGGAAGAGAATGGGGGTAAAAAAAATAGGGGACAAACTAAAGATGGGACCTATTGATCACTATCACACACTAGCTAGATTATAAACATAAATGCCTACAAAACTGGTCCTTAACCTAGTCTAGAACGTGACCTGCTCTTAACTGAAAAAACAGGTCAAGGCTGACGTTCGTTTTTGTTTCTCAAAATCCTTTTCCTAAGGCACGTCCAAGTACCAATCAAGCCTTGCTCCAATCACTCGACAAACACGCACAACAGATATCCACCTTTCAGCAAAGTCTGACGAAGAGAGTCTAACCCTCTCGGCTCAGATCCGTATACCACTTTCATACATGTGTTCCAAATCACACCTCTCATAATAGTTAGCAAGGTCAAATCAGTTGTCGGTGCTCAATTGCTACAGGCATTGATGGGAATCAGAGTGAGAGACTGCAGACTGCAGACCATGAGACCTGCAACAAACTCAATCAGTGGCACAACGATGCGACAGTAAACGAGGGCGTGACATAAAGCCTCGACCTCGTCGCCACATCGGCAAAGTAGCTAAACCAGCTGTCTCTTACCGACTCAGAAAGCATCTCGAATCACCTGCCAGACCAAAGAAACTTCATCGTTAGTGAGACACCCTGACCTAGGCACCCAAGGCCAGACTGATCGAAGCTGCTCCTTCGTCAAAGGGAGCCCCTCATCAATATCATCCCTAACGGATCCTGTCACTAAAACCCGATATAATGCCTTTCGGGACAACAGCAGAGTGTTAGAGGGGCTTTCATTCACTCTTACAAGGGACTTCAATGTGCGACGACACTCGCGATAAAAGGAGCACTCACCTCGGGGCAACCTGTGTGCCTTCCCTCGGACAAGTGCACACTCCTCAAAGCCGGAAAAGCTTTCTTAGTATCCTCTTTCCAGAGACCAACGTTTCCCTCGCTTTGTCTACACATTCGATCTAGGTAGTAAAGCCAAGGTGTGTGCAGACGCAACTCCACATTTGGCATACCCAGACCGCCTTCAGAAGGATGGAGATAACAGATGTCGCGGCAAATCATAGGGACCTGTCCAAGTCATAGGAACCTGAAAAGAGCCCGCTGCAAATATAGCAGTGTATCTGGCGGAATAGGAAGAACATAAAGACGGTAAATAAAGATTGGATAGATGTACGAGTTGCACACCTCCGCTCTCCCCTTTAACAGAAAGTTTCTGTTGATCCACAGACTAGCTGCGGACCGGACCGCTTTCAGAACTTCTAACCAATTTTTTTTCAGCTGAAGGTAAGGACCGAACCAGATGCCGAGTATCTTGCAAGGCTCGTCATTCCAGCTAAAGGGTCCCTGAAGAGGGACACCCCTCCAGGCACCGATGCGCAAGTCTGAGAACTTGTCGTAGTTAATGTTAACTCTTCTTACCGTTTCATACAATCTGATTTCTACACCGACGTTACATCGTCGGTATCGGCGGAGTACCAGGGAAGAGCCACCTGGCAGAGTTATTCTGCGAAGGACCGGATTCACTCTTAGCCTGCGAAGGAAAGTTCCAACGTAAGCACATAGAACATGGGTGATAAGGGACAACCCTGACGAATGGAACGGGATAAGCTGAAAGGCCTCGATCTCTTACCATTCACTTCTACCATCACTGCGGGTTAACATAAAGAAGGTGAACCAACGAGCGAAATTGCGGGCCAAAATCGGAGGCCGACAAAACAGCCCCCAAGTACCGATGGTCCACCCTATCGAAGGCTTTGAACTGAT
The DNA here is from genome assembly GCF_053919585.1 of Euprymna scolopes. Classification (NCBI taxonomy): domain Eukaryota; kingdom Metazoa; phylum Mollusca; class Cephalopoda; order Sepiida; family Sepiolidae; genus Euprymna; species Euprymna scolopes. The sequence goes on along the minus strand of NC_136497.1, from coordinate 42,780,565 downwards.
CTAAATTGATCAGCGCGGCTTCAGTGTCAACTTTTTCTATCATCAAGCGTATCGTGTGCAAGTTATCCTGGATTATCCTGCCCTTCACAGAACAAGTTTGCTCGGGGCTAATGAGACTAGCCAGGATAAGGCGATTAGCAAGAATCTTGGCAAAAATTTTAAACTCAGCGTTAAGCATCGTTAAGGGCCGATAATTATCTAACCCATTCCCACCATCTTTGCTTTTGCGTAACAGCTTCACGACGCACATGGTAAAGTACTTGGGGATTGAGCCGTTCCTAAACCATGAGTTAAATAAAACTGTCAGAAAGGGAACAAATATGTGTGATAACCTCAAATACACTTCGTAGGGCAGACCATCGATCCTCGGTGAATTATTAAGGCCGACCCGCTTTAAGGCTTCAATGACTTCACTCTCGCTTATGCTACCTTCGCGCCTAGCTGCTTCGGTCGCCGAAAGACGTACAAAGTCAACCAAATAGGTGTTGAACTGTTCTAATGACAAACCGGGTTTCATGTAAAAAAGGTTCCTGGAAATCGGATTTAAACGTCTCCAGTACACCTTTGTTTGTCGTCACGGTACGTCCGTCCGGCAATGTGACACGAGCGATGTGCCGATTAGCAGCATGTCGAAGTTTCTCTGCACGCAGATTTTCAGCTATGTTTTTTGCTTCCTGGGGCATTCTTTATAACCTAGCCCTAATCACTAAAGCTGAACCGTAATTATATTAACACTAGCACTATCCCCTCCTCCACCGTCCGATCTAATCTAGACTCTAGTGTCGTTTTCACTGCCCTAGCTTCTAAATTTAGTCGTTTGCTAAAACTGACAGAAAAGGACCTAATGACTTCCTTAATTTTGACTCACCACTTATTCCCGATTATCGCCCTGTCAATTCCCTTTGTAGGGTTAGTAATAGTCCGTCATGGTAGCCCTTCACATCGAACAATGACGTGTTGAACTTTCAATAACCGACTAATATAGGCTTAGGTCTATCTAAGTTTATTCGGACCCGAACAAGTCGGTGATCCGAGTAAACTATATTGTGAAAACTTGGGCAATTCAAAACTCCTAAGTCGACTTGCCTAACTAAGAACTGGTCGATATCACTCAAGAGCTGTACCTTACCGGAGCCGCGCCTACTTGTCCAAGTCCACACTAAGTCACGAGGCTATTCATTTCGGAAAATGTCAATAAGATCAAACTTATCAACAAATTTACGAAAAAAAAGCATCCCGATCTCTGTTAGACCCCCTAAGAAGGTAACCCAAAACGATCTAAATCGGCATCCAGGACCGCGTTCCAGTCTCCCGTTAAAATAACTGTTCGAGAAGTACCTATGGACGGCTCGATTTGCCGAAAAAAAAAAACAGCCAGTTAAGCGTGGCTATTGGGCGCATAAACTCCCATGAAACGAAACGTTCTTCCTTTTATGGTAACATCCAGAAGGCAAAGTTTCCCCTCTGGATGAATGTAACATGGGTCACATGACGCATCTAGAGACCTTTTAACTAGCCAAGAAATTCGTCTCTAGTGAGAATTAAAGTACGCTTAGTAAGCACGATAAGTCCTAGCCAGCGTACCCAAATGGTCACCTGGAATAAGATGGGTTTCTTGCACGCAACAGATATCTACTCCGAGATGCTGCAGGTGCAGGCTCAAGCGAAATTTTCGCGAGTCGACCCTTAGCCCCTGGACATTCAAACTAGCAAGCTTGTGATCCATGGTAATGCTTTAGGCTTGAGAACTAGAAACGAACATCGCTGTCGTTAGCATGCCGACAGCTCTCGTGACTGAGTATGAGCCCGTCACGAGAGATACCGCCGACATGCAACGGATGTTAGTTTTGCTATCCTATATAAGGATGAGTAGATTTTAACTGGGACTCTCCCAACAGTACGCTTTTGAAGCGTTTTTATACCTGCGTCTTTAAAGATAGCTAGTGGCGTGGGGATATTGAATGTCTTGTTGGCTTCCTGTAACATCGTCCATACATCCCTAGCTCCCTCTCTTTTCCTTATCACAGTTAATACCCGTTTGGCATTGGGGGAATTTGTGGGGTTTTCTATTGGCCCCTTTAAAATTCACAAAGTTGTTTATTTGGGGGTCGCTGGTAACGCAAATGTCTTTTCCAGGGAGGTATAAAGTATTTATCTTTTTTCTTGGGAAGGGCTTTTTCCGGTATCCATGGGTGTGTGAGAGGCAGGTGAGGACTTTGTGGGGGATGCAGGAGGGATATTGTGTGGGATTGCTGATATAGAGAGAACAGGGGAAGATTGAAAGGAGGATTTTTTATAGGGCAGAATGGAATCAGTTTAGGAAGTTTGTGAGGGATATGCGATGAGACAGAAAGAGTCATTTTTGCAGGGGAACGGATTTTAACTTTTATCGGGGACTTCGTGATTGTGGGGTCAGTTTGGGGCCTGGTTTTGGCGAAGAGGTAGGGGTTTGTTGGGAGAATTAGGGGGCGTTCTTTGAACGTCGTCTTTTTTTGTTTTAAATTAACTATTTCCACGTATTTTTCTCTTCGTTGATCCATCTCCAACATTCTCTGGTTTGTCCAGGGTAAAACGTCCAGGGGTTTTCTTTTCTATGCCAAGGTTCTTTTTCTTTTGGTGGGTCTTCGGGAAGGAGCGGGTATCTTTTGAGGCAAGATTGATCCCCAAATGTTGCCCCACTCTAGTTTTGAAGTTAGATGCTGACTTTCTTTGAAGACATTCCGAGGTTAGATGTCCTATATCCCCACAGCGCCAGCATGTTGGGCGCCTTCCTGCTACAATAATTGGAAGTTTTTCTTCGCCAACATCTAAAAAGAATGGAATGTTGGTGAAGTTTTCTCTGTTCAGAAGAATGTTCATTTACCACACTCCATTAAATTCGTCGCATTCCACGCTGAAGCTTTCACAATACTTTAGCAGGAAGGCACCGATGTGTTCTCCGTTGACGTGGTGAGGAACATGGTATACCGATACTGTTGTACGTCTTCTGCCCATATATTCTGAACGAAGAATATAATTCCTGGTGATAATCTCCCTTTGTGATAGAAATAGGCAGTCTCGAGCAGAGTTTAAGAGGGTACTCCAGGTGTCATAACTTGTGCATTTCCACTAGTCTTTGTGGTCTAAGGCCCATGGTGGCCAGAAGGGTGTTAATGATCTCCGTTGAAGCTGATGACATTTTGGGGTTTTCTATCTACGATGAAGAAGATGAGACAGCGTTTTTTTTAATTTCCTCGAGTTTAGGTAAGTCAACGGTTAATCCTTTGTATATTACTAGATGTAAGCATTGTTTGGCTTCCTCGACGAACTCCACGACGTTAATGTCAATTTTTGGACGCTTACTCCAATTATTAGGCGCAGCGTCTTCCGTTTCCATTGATCACTCCTCTTGCAAATCTTTAGGCATCTGGTTTGCGGGAGCAGCCATAGCCAAACTGTTAAAAACGGTTCTATTGGTTGTTCTATCTTAATGCTAGATTTAAATTCATGTATGTAATTTGTATTGGCTAAATATGTTTGTTTATGTTGCTATGTGTATCTGTTTATCTGCCAACTGACATTATAGCAAAGTTAGAGGGGATCTAACTTGATGTATTAGTCTTGTTTGGTAACTCACTTTTCCAAGTAATATTAATTATAAAAGTTAAGAAACAATAGAAAAAGTATGTTGTTATTTCTTTCTTTTTTTTTTACAGTTTGGGCCCTCTGTTAAATACTCGTGAGTCGCCTACACTGTGATAAAATTAGAAATTAAAAGAAACATTTTTTTTTTAATCGGTCTATTAATTTTTGTCTTTTCTTTCTGGGACTCAGTGTCTACCACTACGTCCGTACATTTGTTTTAAGTAGTTGTACACAGCAGAAAGCAGCTGTCAGAGAGGGACTCTATAACTGAAGACAGTTACACTGAGTATTGCTCACCAGAAGCCAACCAGCGATCGTTTTGTGGCAACGCAACCTCCATACATTTAAAAGAAAAACAATCCTTGTTACTCTGATAACCAATCTTTCAACAATAAACATGCATTTTTAAGAGCAAGATACCAACTACTCTTGTAAATTGTTAATAAATTACGTTATTCCCGTCAACCGTTTGCTAACGATTAATCCCTGATGATCACATTTCAACCATACCTAATACCGGGCCGACTAGCAGTTCAAGGCTAATGACAATATCATGCCGACAATGAAGGTGCATGTATCTCGACGAATCCACACCACACATCAAGAACCGCACATCCTTATAGCTTGTATCCATGCATAATCAATAAGCGTTCTTTAAAATCTAAATCCATGTGTTTGTTTTCCTTGTTACCATACGCTAATATAACAAATGCGCCTTAACATCTGTATAAAAGGCGACGTCCATCTGCCATACTCATGTTTCAATAGAATTTATATTGATATGTCACGCTAAAGATTGAAATATCATTTTAGTTGGCTGGTTGGTATGTCGATATGTCACTTAAGTTTGAAGTAGCATTTTTGCCGATTTTCCACGCTTAAATAAAAAATGGTATTTTGTCTGTCACTTTTAAGTTTGAATAGCATTTACATAGGTTTGTTACATTTGAAATTTACATTTAGTTGACGTATTTTAAAAATACTCTTTCTTATTTTGGTTATTCTTATAACGGTTTTAGAGTGATAAGTCTTCAACTCTTAGAATTGAAAATAACATTTCAGTCTCTTTATTTTCAAGTCTTAGTATTCGAATTGCCTGTTTATGCCTCGAAGGTGAAAAAGTTCGCATCCGATTCCTTTCAAATGCTCTGGCGCCTTTCGACTCCGACTCTATAACGTATATTCCGTCAGCTACGCGAGATTTTTTTTTTTTTTTTAGAATTAATATTGATGCTTTTGTTCAAAGATGACCAAACGTGGACGCTAAGTGAAAGGTCAATATTTACGTTTTCTCTTCCGATAAATGAGGTGCTACGCGAATGCCAGAAAAACGGACAAAATGAAATTGCTTTTTATACGTAAACATTCTGGGCAACAGTAATTCATGTGGAAGGAATCCGGCTGTAAAAATATTGGTTTCCTTGTGGTTTCACAAACACTTAACTTTGAATAAACCGCATTCCATGACTTCAGTTGTTTTCTTTGCTCCTCTCTCTCTCTCTCTCTCTCTCTCTCTCTCTCTCATATATATATATATATATATATATATATATATATATATATATATATATGAGCAAACAGTTAATAAAATATGTTAAAAAACACTTTGAAATGAGTTAAAAACATATTTAATCTGAAAAGGAAACACTAGATAAATGGATAGTCCTTAATCCGCGGAGTTTCGAAGAAATACTTTCCTTCTCATCAGAGGGTAGGAATTAGCAAAATGCGGGATCGGATTTTGCATGCAGAAGTATTTGATGAAACAACAAGTAAGTCAAAGATCTTACTTGAAAACAAAAAAGTGAAGCAGAGGGAATATGGTGAAGAAAAAGGTGATTACACATGAATGGATAGTCTGGTGGAAGATAAAAAAATCCAGTGACCGTAAAATCCAAATGTAAAACTTCAAGAAAGTCAAAAGGAAATTCTTTTAACTTTCTTGAAGTTTTACATTTGGATTTTACGGTCACTGGAATTTTTGAAATTTCTATATCTATGTCTCTAATATATTCGTAGATCATTTTAAATACGCCACAGACATGAAATTAGAAGAATATTTATTAATTGATACATATTGTTAAAATTTCGCCAAAATCGAATGCATTCGACCTTTCAGTAAAGGCTTTTACCTCTTTTTACACCATTTTGCATAAAATAAAATCAAACTCAATACAGCACACAGTGCGATCCATTACGTTTATGATACTTTGTTTCAAAATTCATCACAATCGTTTAATTAGTTTAGGATTGAATTCTGTGCATACAAATATATAAACACACACATGCCTAATTTTATATAAAAAGATGTATTTTAAAAGTCAGGTGCAAAACGAATAATAAAGCAAATAAAAACCGGCTTTGTTTTGGGCGAATAATAAAAATATTAATGGAAAGATGATAATTCATCTATATAATAAAATAAAGTAGATTCCCCCTTTCTCTTTAGCTATTATAGATTTTCAACCCAAAACTTTATATTCTAACTTATTCCACTAACCACTTAGAGCACTTCTAACGCGTGTTTCCAGAAAATATGAATACATTTTGTCTTCTTTCAAAATATCTTACATTTGTTCTGGATAAGCTGATTATCCTAACTACGTATTCCAAGAAGGTGGCAAACATTTCAACATTTCTACAATTATTTACTCCTTCGTCCTTCATATTTATGGAGAGATTTCCTTAAAAGAGATTCTTACGAGTAAAGTTTTTCATTATTCTTTTTCCATTTTGTCCATATAATATAATAATATACTATTATATATATTATAATATAATAATATACTATTATATATATTATAATATAATAATATACTATTATATATATTATAATATAATAATACACTATTATATATATTATAATATAATAATATACTATTATATATATTATAATATAATAATATACTATTATATATATTATAATATAATAATATACTAGATTTTAAAATCTAAATGACAATCGCTGTTTCCACATGGTAAAGAAATAATAGACTTGATTGATTAGTACATTCTGACTGACTGCTGCTTATACCCTTTGTACATATTTTGCTTTAACGAGAAAAGAATTAACGAAGACGTGGCCGCTTGCAAATGCTGACATCTGCTTAATGCCTTCATAGTAAATCGATTTTTGACGTTCAGTAGGATGACGCTGTTTTTTATATACGTCAAGTAGATGTAGTGTGCGTTCTTTTAAAACACAGGATATTGTGATGCGTCTAGTGCAGTAGCGTTAGTGCTAAGTTACTGCATGCATGCCTTTTCATTTTCAGCTCCCGCCGTTGGTTAGCCTTTCGGTGGAAAGGAAGCGGAATGCGTAAGTCTTCCCTGTCAATACAATTATCCTCTCCAGTGTTAAGACTCCTGATATGCCTCCTCATGGTCACACCGGGATACCAGGAGGTTCGGTTCTGCGTCTGTGACTGGGCAGGTCTATTGAGAATAACCGCTACCCACCCTGGACAGAGAAAGGCCTAGACAACGTGGGCTATACGTCAGAGGTCACAATTCCGCCTGACTGAAAACCCCCACTCAGTGGGACACCCCTTTCTTCGGCCGAAGCTTTAAAAACTCAAAAATAAAAATCCCAATATTCCTCGTACCTTTTGGTACATGGAATATAAGAACATTGCAAGAACTCGATGATACAAATAGACCAGCACGACGAACTATCCTGGTCTCAAAGGAAATTGCGGCCCTACTCTGAGAGGAATGAAAACTAGAGTAAAAAGACAAGCTACACCTTTTTTCTGGAAGGGAGAGAGGATAAATGTGAAAAGAGGATCCACGGGGTTGACTTCACTATAAAATCACATATAATACGTGACCGACAGCTCACACTAACGGCTTAAGTCTCTTAGAGTCTCACTGCCTTTTGATAACTTCATTACTGTCATCTCGGCTATGTACCAACCGTAAACGTCGACTATAAAGTGAAACAAGAATTTATCAGAAGCTTATCAACCTCATAACTAGGCCTCCACCATGCGACAAACTAATGCTGCTGGGCGACTTTAACGTAAAAGTGAGTTAACATCACAGACTATGGAACTCTGTCATTGAGGGGCATGGATTTGGTTAATGCAACGCAAACGGCCTCCCGGTGTTAGGAATTTGCTCAGAATATGCGCTATTCATTACCAACACTCAGTTCCAGCTCTCAAATAGATTTAAAACTATGTGGAACATCCTCGCTCTCAGAATTGGCACTTTTGGGACTATGCCATCGTCCGTCGAAATGGTAAGAAGGATATCCACATAACTGGATCTGCACTCAATACAGATGACTGTTGGACTCTCCACCGTCTGGTCATCACACATACTAAATATACCACCAGAAAGAAGCTCGAATTTAACCTAAAACAGTAATCTCGGAAAAAATACAGCCTCTCAAAATTTCATTTGACAGAGGTAAACGCAGAATACCAATACACTATCTAGCAACCTTCATACCGTCCCAATCAATTCTCATGACCTGGGAGAGGAATGGTTGTAAATCAGTAAAGTCACGGCCACAATTGGTTTCAAGAAAAAGAAAAATCAAAACTGGTTTGACGAAAACAGTGCTGAAATTAATCTACACACTTAAGAAAAGATAAATGCTCGCTGACCCTCGAAGCTGCATAAGAATGGCATCTTCAGAAACAGTAAAAAAAAACTATGTCAATCAAGATTATGTGAGATAGAAAACAGATGGTGACAGATGAAAGTTTTAGAATTGGAGGGTTCTGCAGAAGTCCGCAACCTTAGAAATTCCCATGTTGGTGTAAAACAAATTTTCGGCTAAATCAGATCCTCAACTGGAGCACTCTTTGCAGCAGATAATTCTTAATGCTTCACAATCAATTCTGGATCATTGCAAGAGGTATTCGCAATATTACTCAATAAAAACTCTACTACAGATGAGGATTTTCTTAGAATGGTCCACCAGTACCCAGCCCAATTATGGATGAATGCACCACCATTCTTTCTAGAATACCAGATTTTCATGAATCAAATGAAAGTAGATAAAGCCCCTGGGCCTGATAATATCTTTTCGAGTTCATCCACCATGCCGGACAATATCTACAGACAAGACTGCTCACTCTCATTATTAAGATGTGGGAAGAACGAAAAGTACGAAAAGATCTGAAAGTGGGCAGAATATCCCCGCCTCCCGCCAATCTTTGCTTACTTTTCCCGCCCACGCAGATTCTACGCACAGATTGGTCTGAGAAGTCATCTGTGAACCATACACTAAAAAAAGAGGAAATTGAAATTCTCAGATACGAGAAATTGGCCGACGACTTCAGTGTAGATAAAAGTTTACAACGAAGCGAAATAGCGTTTTATTTTAATATCACTCACAGATATGTAAACACTGTTTTAAAATTTCTTTTTATAAATTTTTATTCGAGTTCAAGTTTTTATACAGTGTTTTCGCTTTATGGCTTTTGAAATCTAATAAATAACAATGAGGACAGGTGTAAACACATTTGGTTTTACATGTAGAGAAAAACATGTCTTCTCAAAAAAAGCACCTTAGATTGGTAATTGATAAAACACTTTCTTCGTTTAAAAGAAATTATATTCGCCTAAACATCTCTAAATCCTATTTTAATCACACAAATTATTTACAGTAATATGGATTCTTTTCTGATTGTTTTAAGAATTAATGATTTTTTTTTCAATTAAATCATAATTTTGTATTTCCCTCGGGCAACGCCAAGACACAGGTCTTACTAGCATCTTACATGATTACCAGTAATAAAAGTAATAATAGTAATATTAGAACTGTAAGTATAAGTGATAGAATTATATTTAAGTTCTCCCCCTCCCACGATATATTCGGCATTATCCAATGGTGCTTGGTGATAAATGTGTTACACTTCTATTTATTCCTACTTAACTGTCCCTTTCCGTCTCAAGAGAAAATCTCGGTGCTGATTGAACGAACAAAAGTATGTGATTAGGCCCAACGTAAAAGAGATAATTACACAAGAAGTCCTATCACTGGAGTGAATCACACGTTGGAATCCATGCACAACCAAAAACGATGCTTACATGAATTAATATAAGCGAAAGTTGGTCTCTTTCTCGCACTAACAGGAAGGTCATTTCAAGTTAATACAATATTAACACTGTTTTATACAGGCTTATATACTTGCGAGCAAAAAAGATGGGCCAAACAAATTTGATACATTTTATTGCACTAAAAGCTATATTGAACAAAGAACAATTAAACAAGGAAACTTAATCGAGACTAATAACACAGAACAATACATTTACTTTAATAAATGCTTCAGATGAAATCGCATTCCCTTTTGATTTCTTTAATAGATCAATCCTTTTAGACATGCTCTCAACCAAAGTGGAACATTGTGAAGAGGGGATGCTGTTCCATTTGCTTTGCACAGCTTCCCACAGTCTGTCATTGTTCGATAAAGTTCTTCTGGCTAATGCACGAGATATTATGGACCAAATATTCTCGATTGGGTTTAAATCGGGGCCTTGACCTGGCCAAAACATCACATCAGTTGAATTATAAGAAAAATCATTTTTTGTGACTTTAGCAGTGTATGCAATGGCATTATTATGCTGAAAAATAATGTTCTGTGATATTCCCAGCTTCTGGATACTTGGTAACCGTCCTGTTTCTAATATTTTAATGCATTCATTTGCATTGATTGACTTCTCACATCTAATAAATTCCTCAACTCCTGCTGCAGTAAAAGTACCCCATACCATTATTCCTCCATTCCCATGTTTAATTGTCATTTTGATTCCACTTGTCGAAAATCTTTCTCCAGTTCTTCGATTAATCCTTTCGGAAGCATCAGGAGCATCACTAACGAGACAAAATCTTGATTCATCTAACCAGAAAACATTCCTGAACCAGTATGTATCTTTCTTGTCATAACACGGGAAAAATCTCTTTCTATCATTTATGTTCTTCTTTGATAAAAAATGGCTTCTTTACACACCTTTTCGAGGAAACCCCCATTTCTTTCATTTGTCTAGATATTGTATATCTAGGCAGAGAATTTCCAGCCTCTGTTTTGAATTCTTTCCTATGGTCAACATAAGTTTTCTTTCAATCCTTCAAAACGGGTCATTTAAGCATATGGTCGTCTTTCAAAGTGGATGCTCTAGGGCAACCAGATCCATATTTCTCTTTTACCAAGCGTTCGACTTCGAACCTTCGTGCAATTCGCTTCACTGCAGAAAAAGACGTTTTCACATTTACTTTTCTTAAAATATCAAAAGTCTGCTTGTAAGTCATTTTGGACGGCCTTAATCCTGTAATTCGTTTTTTATATTCTCGCCAAGATGCGGTCTTACCATTTTTAGGATTAATTTTTTCGCTTATTATTATATGCTATAATAATAATGATCTGCAAAATAGAAATTTTCAGTTAAAATTAACAAAAATTCATGGAAAAATATTGAAAAATCAATTTCTCCCTTCTTTGACTTTTAGCCCATTTTTTTTTTTTTTTTTGCTCATGAGTGTATGCGTGTGTTTGTGTGTGTGTCTGTGTGTTTGTGTCTGTGCTTGTGTGTGCATGTATGTATGCTTGATCTAAGTAGTAAAGTGAATTAATTTGCAAGCTCTTGTGCAAAAAGACTTGATTAGTAGACTCTACTTTTTAGTGTTTTTCTTTTTTAATTCGACGATTGTTTATATCACCTCTCTGGTAGACTCGAACTAACAACCTTTAACAGACAAAAGCGGAATCATTGCGCCGTGAAAGCGAACTGTTAAAAGCATCACTGATATACTTTAACGTAAATGACCCAAAAAGCTTTTTCACAGACCGACTGACAAATAGTTCTGTTAAGAATATAATTTTATTTCAGAGACAAATGTCTAAATTCAATAGAAGTCAGAAATGCTAGTGTTTGGTGGATTTTCTTTCTTCGTTTTGATAGCATGATAGTTTTTTATTATTCAGTTCAAACAAGTCATAATACTTCTGAGGTATAAGGGGATACTTCGAATTAAAGGGCCGCATTATAAATATGGAATATTATGAATTGGAAGTTCTGGAGCGGGATGTTAGTTCATAGTACATTTAAAATTCTGCACGTTGATACGCTCAGATAAACAGAGAGCAAGAAGACTATTCTAATGACTAGCAGTCTGAGGAAACAAACTATTAAAATAGAAAGCATTTCGGCATCTGAGGATCCATACAGTAAAGGGGTGGGATTATGCTGATTGTCGAGAAGGCATATGTGCAAAAATGAGGCACAAACTATTGGTGTACTTATAAAACAAGCACAAAGAGGCAACATCGTAGTGTTGGGACAGGGGCTGAAGGTCGCTAAACACTGTAAGGCATATTAGATTAAAAGTTCTTTTTGGAGCCTGTCTTAAAGAAATTGGATGGCGATTGGTCCATCGGCCTAGATGCGACAGCAATACTTAATACATTGAAGAGGGGTATTTACGTCAAGAGCGGACTAGTACAGTAAGTCCTTCAGAGCACATTTCATTGAAGTACTTGTAAAACAAACACAGCGATGCAAAATTGCGGTGATGGGACAGGGACTGGAGTTTGGTAGGCAGGGTGGAACCAAATTGATTAGAGGTATTATAATAAATCCGTATTCCTGCCTGTCTGTTTGTTTGTTTGTTTGTTTGTTTGTTCACAATGACGTCATAGCATATATGTTATGTATGACATAATAGCAGATGATGTCACGTATGACGTCATGTATGGGGAAAAATTAATGTAGATTCCCTGGGCAACGCCGGGCAGCCTGCTAGTATATATATATATATATATATATATATATAACTACTTCATTTATTCACATAAATTTAATATACGAAAGTATAGATTTATGCGTAAACTTTAAGTATTTACTTCAAAAGTGCTCCATACGTAGGTAGGGCTAGTTAGTAATTTATAAAATATATATGGCGACTAAGCTACACTGAATATTCTGCGTTTCATCCACCGTAGAATTCGTCAGGCTTATGCGCGAATTTTGTGGTTGCTTCTTGTTTTTATATATGTTGAGGATTTCTAGTTAGCCAATCAGCTTTCTAGTATCCACCGCGCCCCCTCCTATCAGCAAAAAAAAGGAGGGAAAAGATCTACCTTAAACCACTAACCTAGTTCTAAAACAGATCCTTTGTTCGATAAAATGCATGCCCATTGGCTGATAGGAGGGGGTGCGGTGGATACTAGAAAGCTGATTGGCTAACTAGAAATCCTCAACATATATAAAACAAGAAGCAAACACAAAATTCGCGCATAAGCCTGACGAATCCTACGGTGGATGAAACGCAGAATATTCAGTGTAGCTTAGTCGCCATATATATTTTATAAATTACTATATATATATATATATATATATATATATATATATATATATATATATTTAAAAGAGTGTAGCCATCAACAATTGTGGGTTTTTTTTAAGGTTTTCATCATATTTTTATTTTAAAATATTTTTATAACGCGTTTCGAGCTTAGGGTGTGCTCTCTTCAGATATTTTCGTAAAAAGTTTTTCTTTAAAATGGGAGTTTGTAGATATGCCTCCGCTGATATTAAATATGTTTTTCATAGTGGTGCGATGCGTGTGTTCAGCGTTTAGACATTCTGTCTCCAACTGTAAGTTGTTCACTGTGACCGGTCAAAGTTAGTTTCAAAGAGTGTTTTTTAGTCCATATGGTGAAGGTTTTTATGGCTTCTTTAGGGTTCTTTTTAAAGACTTTCTTTCCCCATGTATAGCATACACTCACACACAATCACATACGCATACATATATATTTATAATCATGTACATGTACACATGCACACGCACACGTACGCAGGCACACACACATACACACACGTACATACATAGAAATATATGTAGGAGCATACATATATACACATATACATACCCACCTACACACCCACACACGTACTCGCATACATCCACCGCTAACAATTATTTTTATTTTTTTATTTTTTTATTTTATATATATATATATATATATATATATATATATACACTTTTTTCCCCCCAACCAAAACACGCATGTATATATGCGCTTAATCATTCAGACATACGTACACGCACCCACACACACACAAGTAAGATGGAGAATAGGTAGAAGATATATATACACACACATACACGCACATACACACATATATGTACACACATATATGTATGTGCACATACACTCACAAACATCCACATACTATGTAGGCACATACACATACACACACACACGCACACACATAGACATATGCAGGGGCTCACACATACGCGTATATCCATATTCACACGAACACATTTACCCACTCATACATGTGCATACATATGTATATATATATATACATACACACATACATACGGATGTGTATACACTCATCCACCCATATATATATATATATATATATGGGCACATGCACTCACAATCACACACACACATACATATTCATACATCCCACCTTATGCATATATTGGTTGAAGTTTCATTTCCAATCCATGCACATATGCATACATGGATTCGGTCACCCAAACATAAGTGCACGTATACATACAAACAAGATGTAGCATAGATAACAGATGATATATAATTATACACACACGCATACACAATCATATGTGTACACCCACGCACACACACATATACACACGCACACACGCGCGCACATACACATACATACGTTTAATTTCTAGTTGTTTGTTTAGTTAAGAGAAATGGTACTGTACTGGGTATGGGCGCGCGCACCCGCGAAAGTGTGCCTTATTGTGCTTTTTTGTTGTTTCGTGTGTGAGGGTGCACACCTACCCAAGCATGCATGCGTGTAAGTGTATTTTGTGTTTTGCCTATTTATGTGTATAATTATGGAGAGATGTTTAAGGCGGGGTTAAACTTTGTTATGAAATTTTTTTCTTGAGTTAGCAAGTAGAAGTAGTTGTCAGTTTGGAAGATGGGCATTATCTCGAATCTGCCTCCACTGCATGCGTGTATATGTTGTGATACATGTACCCAACAGACACCCAACAATACCCACACTTTAAAAGTCACCACCCTAAAAGCTGCATAAAATCAATTCCCTACACCCTAGCACGTAGAATCTGCACCATAATCACGGACAATAACCTTCGAAAAAGCCGACTCAAGGAACTACGAATAAATTTAAGAAAAAGAAAATACCCATCACAACTTATAGACAAAGGGATCCAACTTGCGACAAATATACCAGTAGAAGATTTGAGAACCCCTAAAGAACGAAACAAAGAACAAATCCTAACATACGTCTCCACACACAACACAAACAACCCAGAACTTTTCACAGAGATAACGAAAAACCTCGTCCTACTTAACCAAAACAGCAAACTAAACAATTTCCTTAAAACAACAAAAATAATAAAAAGCAAACGCCAACCCAAAAACCTAAAACGCATTCTTACCTAATCCAAACTCAATCAAGACGCAACAAAAGGAGTCACAAAATGCAACAAACAACGATGTGGAGTCTGCAACATAATATTAGAGGGAAACACATACACATTTACGAACCCCATACAAAATCTCAAAATTAAAAAAAAACTAGATTGCACCTCAAAAAACGTGATCTATGTAATAAAATGTCCAGCATGCGATAAATCCTACATAGGCGCTACAAAAAACCTTAGTAATAGAGTAGCCCTACACCGATCCAACATCAGAATCGCGGAAAATAGACACCTACATGTATCACAACATATACACGCATGCAGCGGAGGCAGATTCGAGATAATGCCCATCTTCCAAACTGACAACTACTTCTACTTGCTAACTCAAGAAAAAAATTTCATAACAAAGTTTAACCCCGCCTTAAACATCTCTCCATAATTATACACATAAATAGGCAAAACACAAAATACACTTACACGCATGCATGCTTGGGTAGGTGTGCACCCTCACACACGAAACAACAAAAAAGCACAATAAGGCACACTTTCGCGGGTGCGCGCGCCCATACCCAGTACAGTACCATTTCTCTTAACTAAACAAACAACTAGAAATTAAACGTATGTATGTGTATGTGCGCGCGTGTGTGCGTGTGTATATGTGTGTGTGCGTGGGTGTACACATATGATTGTGTATGCGTGTGTGTATAATTATATATCATCTGTTATCTATGCTACATCTTGTTTGTATGTATACGTGCACTTATGTTTGGGTGACCGAATCCATGTATGCATATGTGCATGGATTGGAAAGGAAACTTCAACCAATATATGCATAAGGTGGGATGTATGAATATGTATGTGTGTGTGTGATTGTGAGTGCATGTGCCCATATATATATATATATATATATGGGTGGATGAGTGTATACACATCCGTATGTATGTGTGTATGTATATATATATACATATGTATGCACATGTATGAGTGGGTAAATGTGTTCGTGTGAATATGGATATTCGCGTATGTGTGAGCCCCTGCATATGTCTATGTGTGTGCGTGTGTGTGTGTATGTGTATGTGCCTACATAGTATGTGGATGTTTGTGAGTGTATGTGCACATACATATATGTGTGTACATATATTGTGTATGTGCGTGTATGTGTGTGTATATATATCTTCTACCTATTCTCCATCTTACTTGTGTGTGTGTGGGTGCGTGTACGTATGTCTGAATGATTAAGCGCATATATACATGCGTGTTTTGGTTCGGAAAAAAAAGTGTATATATATATATATATATATATATATATATATATATAAAATAAAAAATAAAAAAATAAAAATAATTGTTAGCGGTGGATGTATGCGAGTACGTGTGTGGGTGTGTAGGTGGGTATGTATATGTGTATATATGTATGCTCCTACATATATTTCTATGTATGTACGTGTGTGTATGTGTGTGTGCCTGCGTACGTGTGCGTGTGCATGTGTACATGTACATGATTATAAATATATATGTATGCGTATGTGATTGTGTGTGAGTGTATGCTATACATGGGGAAAGAAAGTCTTTAAAAAGAACCCTAAAGAAGCCATAAAAACCTTCACCATATGGACTAAAAAACACTCTTTGAAACTAACTTTGACCGGTCACAGTGAACAACTTACAGTTGGAGACAGAATGTCTAAACACTGAACACACGCATCGCACCACTATGAAAAACATATTTAATATCAGCGGAGGCATATCTACAAACTCCCATTTTAAAGAAAAACTTTTTACGAAAATATCTGAAGAGAGCACACCCTAAGCTCGAAACGCGTTATAAAAATATTTTAAAATAAAAATATGATGAAAACCTTAAAAAAAAACCCACAATTGTTGATGGCTACACTCTTTTAAATATACATTTTTTCTCTCGTTGGAACTACACAACCATCACTTTAAATATATATATATATATATATATATATATATATATATATATATATATATATATATATATATATATACTGGCAAGTGTTAGTAGATGGAGCCTACCTTCCTTGCAGCAGCTTTGGCAATGTCTTCTATATATTTGTTCATGTTACTATTGTGTCCCTTCCCTATCTATTTAAAATAAAGCGTCCACACACGCTCACTGTCGTCCAGGCAAATTGATTTCTTTCTTTCTTTTTTCTTTTTCTTTACGGTATACTTTTTATTTTATTTACCCCAAACCAGGCATATTAGCACTGTGGCGTAAATGGTTTAAGAATCAGATTTATAGGCGGAAACAAGGATGTGGGGCTAATAAACAAGATATTTGTTCACGTTACATTTACATTTCTATATATTCGTATGGTCAGGAAAACAAAACCTGGGGAGAAATTGTTTGGTATTCGTACGCTATTTGACAGTGATCTCCCTTTGTTAGCTTTATCTGTGTTGTGCTGGTAATTAAACACTGTTGAAAGATATCAAAAAATGGTATATACTAATGAATATTATAGCACTAAAAAATTTTATGTATATAAAAGCCATTCGTGTATTATAGAAATCGATATGCTATCAATTCGAACATTCAGACGTGTTTCGATAATTGAAAGTTTTTTCATAGAATCTAAAGACACCACAACAATTATTCATTGATTCTATCTGGGGTCACTTGGAGCATTTATTGGGTATGTTTATAACGTAAAGAAACCGAATTCATTTTTTAATAGATTTACTTCGCTTCATAAAATATAAAAATAAAAATAAACAGCGAACATTTAAGCCTATTTTTACTTTTGACTTCTCTGTAGTTTATGTTATGTATTTCGCTGGTCCTTTTTGCCGTTCTCAGTTATTATCACCATTTAAGTACAGTGGATTGTTCATAGTCATTAGTTTCCTGGTTTCGGATTTCCTTATTTTTACTAGTTTTTGAAGGATCCAAGATATCTTACCGGGAATAATGCCAAAATGTTTATTCCTTTATTATTAGGTTTCTACTATATAAGTGAGTTTCAAGGAATGTCCATGTTATTCTCAGAGAATCTTTTAATCATCTATGTCATGTTATCTATTTTCAAAATTCCCATATATTTTAGGTATTTCGTTCATTACTTGATTGTGTAATTCTATGCCTTTCGGTTTTTTTTTTTTGGTTTTTTTTGTGCTTTTGTGTGTGTGTGTGTGTGTGTGTGTGTGTGTGTGTGTGTGTGTGTGTGTGTGTGTGTGTGTGTGTGTGTTTTGTTTTTTGTTTTTTTTAGTTTTTAGTTGTTTGTTTCGTTTCGAATAATGCACGTCTTTACATACCGAATAATATTTCACAAAATGCAACAAACAACGATGTGGAGTCTGCAACATAATATTAGAGGGAAACACATACACATTTACGAACCCCATACAAAATCTCAAAATTAAAAAAAAACTAGATTGCACCTCAAAAAACGTGATCTATGTAATAAAATGTCCAGCATGCGATAAATCCTACATAGGCGCTACAAAAAACCTTAGTAATAGAGTAGCCCTACACCGATCCAACATCAAAATCGCGGAAAATAGACACCTACATGTATCACAACATATACACGCATGCAGCGGAGGCAGATTCGAGATAATGCCCATCTTCCAAACTGACAACTACTTCTACTTGCTAACTCAAGAAAAAAATTTCATAACAAAGTTTAACCCCGCCTTAAACATCTCTCCATAATTATACACATAAATAGGCAAAACACAAAATACACTTACACGCATGCATGCTTGGGTAGGTGTGCACCCTCACACACGAAACAACAAAAAAGCACAATAAGGCACACGCACACTTTCGCGGGTGCGCGCGCCCATACCCAGTACAGTACCATTTCTCTTAACTAAACAAACAACTAGAAATTAAACGTATGTATGTGTATGTGCGCGCGTGTGTGCGTGTGTATATGTGTGTGTGCGTGGGTGTACACATATGATTGTGTATGCGTGTGTGTATAATTATATATCATCTGTTATCTATGCTACATCTTGTTTGTATGTATACGTGCACTTATGTTTGGGTGACCGAATCCATGTATGCATATGTGCATGGATTGGAAAGGAAACTTCAACCAATATATGCATAAGGTGGGATGTATGAATATGTATGTGTGTGTGTGATTGTGAGTGCATGTGCCCATATATATATATATATGGGTGGATGAGTGTATACACATCCGTATGTATGTGTGTATGTATATATATATACATATGTATGCACATGTATGAGTGGGTAAATGTGTTCGTGTGAATATGGATATTCGCGTATGTGTGAGCCCCTGCATATGTCTATGTGTGTGCGTGTGTGTGTGTATGTGTATGTGCCTACATAGTATGTGGATGTTTGTGAGTGTATGTGCACATACATATATGTGTGTACATATATTGTGTATGTGCGTGTATGTGTGTGTATATATATCTTCTACCTATTCTCCATCTTACTTGTGTGTGTGTGGGTGCGTGTACGTATGTCTGAATGATTAAGCGCATATATACATGCGTGTTTTGGTTCGGAAAAAAAAGTGTATATATATATATATATATATATATATATATATATATATATAAAATAAAAAATAAAAAAATAAAAATAATTGTTAGCGGTGGATGTATGCGAGTACGTGTGTGGGTGTGTAGGTGGGTATGTATATGTGTATATATGTATGCTCCTACATATATTTCTATGTATGTACGTGTGTGTATGTGTGTGTGCCTGCGTACGTGTGCGTGTGCATGTGTACATGTACATGATTATAAATATATATGTATGCGTATGTGATTGTGTGTGAGTGTATGCTATACATGGGGAAAGAAAGTCTTTAAAAAGAACCCTAAAGAAGCCATAAAAACCTTCACCATATGGACTAAAAAACACTCTTTGAAACTAACTTTGACCGGTCACAGTGAACAACTTACAGTTGGAGACAGAATGTCTAAACACTGAACACACGCATCGCACCACTATGAAAAACATATTTAATATCAGCGGAGGCATATCTACAAACTCCCATTTTAAAGAAAAACTTTTTACGAAAATATCTGAAGAGAGCACACCCTAAGCTCGAAACGCGTTATAAAAATATTTTAAAATAAAAATATGATGAAAACCTTAAAAAAAAAACACAATTGTTGATGGCTACACTCTTTTAAATATACATTTTTTCTCTCGTTGGAACTACACAACCATCACTTTAAATATATATATATATATATATATATATATATATATATATATATATATATATACTGGCAAGTGTTAGTAGATGGAGCCTACCTTCCTTGCAGCAGCTTTGGCAATGTCTTCTATATATTTGTTCATGTTACTATTGTGTCCCTTCCCTATCTATTTAAAATAAAGCGTCCACACACGCTCACTGTCGTCCAGGCAAATTGATTTCTTTCTTTCTTTTTTCTTTTTCTTTACGGTATACTTTTTATTTTATTTACCCCAAACCAGGCATATTAGCACTGTGGCGTAAATGGTTTAAGAATCAGATTTATAGGCGGAAACAAGGATGTGGGGCTAATAAACAAGATATTTGTTCACGTTACATTTACATTTCTATATATTCGTATGGTCAGGAAAACAAAACCTGGGGAGAAATTGTTTGGTATTCGTACGCTATTTGACAGTGATCTCCCTTTGTTAGCTTTATCTGTGTTGTGCTGGTAATTAAACACTGTTGAAAGATATCAAAAAATGGTATATACTAATGAATATTATAGCACTAAAAAATTTTATGTATATAAAAGCCATTCGTGTATTATAGAAATCGATATGCTATCAATTCGAACATTCAGACGTGTTTCGATAATTGAAAGTTTTTTCATAGAATCTAAAGACACCACAACAATTATTCATTGATTCTATCTGGGGTCACTTGGAGCATTTATTGGGTATGTTTATAACGTAAAGAAACCGAATTCATTTTTTAATAGATTTACTTCGCTTCATAAAATATAAAAATAAAAATAAACAGCGAACATTTAAGCCTATTTTTACTTTTGACTTCTCTGTAGTTTATGTTATGTATTTCGCTGGTCCTTTTTGCCGTTCTCAGTTATTATCACCATTTAAGTACAGTGGATTGTTCATAGTCATTAGTTTCCTGGTTTCGGATTTCCTTATTTTTACTAGTTTTTGAAGGATCCAAGATATCTTACCGGGAATAATGCCAAAATGTTTATTCCTTTATTATTAGGTTTCTACTATATAAGTGAGTTTCAAGGAATGTCCATGTTATTCTCAGAGAATCTTTTAATCGTCTATGTCATGTTATCTATTTTCAAAATTCCCATATATTTTAGGTATTTCGTTCATTACTTGATTGTGTAATTCTATGCCTTTCGGTTTTTTTTTTTTTTGGTTTTTTTGTGCTTTTGTGTGTGTGTGTGTGTGTGTGTGTATGTGTGTGTGTATGTTTTGTTTTTTGTTTATTTTAGTTTTTAGTTGTTTGTTTCGTTTCGAATAATGCACGTCTTTACATACCGAATAATATTTCACAAAATGCAACAAACAACGATGTGGAGTCTGCAACATAATATTAGAGGGAAACACATACACATTTACGAACCCCATACAAAATCTACAAAATTAAAAAAAAACTAGATTGCACCTCAAAAAACGTGATCTATGTAATAAAATGTCCAGCATGCGATAAATCCTACATAGGCGCTACAAAAAACCTTAGTAATAGAGTAGCCCTACACCGATCCAACATCAAAATCGCGGAAAATAGACACCTACATGTATCACAACATATACACGCATGCAGCGGAGGCAGATTCGAGATAATGCCCATCTTCCAAACTGACAACTACTTCTACTTGCTAACTCAAGAAAAAAATTTCATAACAAAGTTTAACCCCGCCTTAAACATCTCTCCATAATTATACACATAAATAGGCAAAACACAAAATACACTTACACGCATGCATGCTTGGGTAGGTGTGCACCCTCACACACGAAACAACAAAAAAGCACAATAAGGCACACGCACACTTTCGCGGGTGCGCGCGCCCATACCCAGTACAGTACCATTTCTCTTAACTAAACAAACAACTAGAAATTAAACGTATGTATGTGTATGTGCGCGCGTGTGTGCGTGTGTATATGTGTGTGTGCGTGGGTGTACACATATGATTGTGTATGCGTGTGTGTATAATTATATATCATCTGTTATCTATGCTACATCTTGTTTGTATGCATACGTGCACTTATGTTTGGGTGACCGAATCCATGTATGCATATGTGCATGGATTGGAAAGGAAACTTCAACCAATATATGCATAAGGTGGGATGTATGAATATGTATGTGTGTGTGTGATTGTGAGTGCATGTGCCCATATATATATATATATATATATATATATATATATGGGTGGATGAGTGTATACACATCCGTATGTATGTGTGTATGTATATATATATACATATGTATGCACATGTATGAGTGGGTAAATGTGTTCGTGTGAATATGGATATTCGCGTATGTGTGAGCCCCTGCATATGTCTATGTGTGTGCGTGTGTGTGTGTATGTGTATGTGCCTACATAGTATGTGGATGTTTGTGAGTGTATGTGCACATACATATATGTGTGTACATATATTGTGTATGTGCGTGTATGTGTGTGTATATATATATCTTCTACCTATTCTCCATCTTACTTGTGTGTGTGTGGGTGCGTGTACGTATGTCTGAATGATTAAGCGCATATATACATACGTGTTTTGGTTCGGAAAAAAGTGTATATATATATATATATATATATATATATATATATATAAAATAAAAAATAAAAAAATAAAAATAATTGTTAGCGGTGGATGTATGCGAGTACGTGTGTGGGTGTGTAGGTGGGTATGTATATGTGTATATATGTATGCTCCTACATATATTTCTATGTATGTACGTGTGTGTATGTGTGTGTGCCTGCGTACGTGTGCGTGTGCATGTGTACATGTACATGATTATAAATATATATGTATGCGTATGTGATTGTGTGTGAGTGTATGCTATACATGGGGAAAGAAAGTCTTTAAAAAGAACCCTAAAGAAGCCATAAAAACCTTCACCATATGGACTAAAAAACACTCTTTGAAACTAACTTTGACCGGTCACAGTGAACAACTTACAGTTGGAGACAGAATGTCTAAACACTGAACACACGCATCGCACCACTATGAAAAACATATTTAATATCAGCGGAGGCATATCTACAAACTCCCATTTTAAAGAAAAACTTTTTACGAAAATATCTGAAGAGAGCACACCCTAAGCTCGAAACGCGTTATAAAAATATTTTAAAATAAAAATATGATGAAAACCTTAAAAAAAAACCCACAATTGTTGATGGCTACACTCTTTTAAATATACATTTTTTCTCTCGTTGGAACTACACAACCATCACTTTATATATATATATATATATATATATATATATATATATATATATATATATATATATATATATATATACTGGCAAGTGTTAGTAGATGGAGCCTACCTTCCTTGCAGCAGCTTTGGCAATGTCTTCTATATATTTGTTCATGTTACTATTGTGTCCCTTCCCTATCTATTAAAAATAAAGCGTCCACACACGCTCACAGGCAAATTGATTTCTTTCTTTCTTTTTTCTTTTTCTTTACGGTATACTTTTTATTTTATTTACCCCAAACCAGGCATATTAGCACTGTGGCGTAAATGGTTTAAGAATCAGATTTATAGGCGGAAACAAGGATGTGGGGCTAATAAACAAGATATTTGTTCACGTTACATTTACATTTCTATATATTCGTATGGTCAGGAAAACAAAACCTGGGGAGAAATTGTTTGGTATTCGTACGCTATTTGACAGTGATCTCCCTTTGTTAGCTTTATCTGTGTTGTGCTGGTAATTAAACACTGTTGAAAGATATCAAAAAATGGTATATACTAATGAATATTATAGCACTAAAAAATTTTATGTATATAAAAGCCATTCGTGTATTATAGAAATCGATATGCTATCAATTCGAACATTCAGACGTGTTTCGATAATTGAAAGTTTTTTCATAGAATCTAAAGACACCACAACAATTATTCATTGATTCTATCTGGGGTCACTTGGAGCATTTATTGGGTATGTTTATAACGTAAAGAAACCGAATTCATTTTTTAATAGATTTACTTCGCTTCATAAAATATAAAAATAAAAATAAACAGCGAACATTTAAGCCTATTTTTACTTTTGACTTCTCTGTAGTTTATGTTATGTATTTCGCTGGTCCTTTTTGCCGTTCTCAGTTATTATCACCATTTAAGTACAGTGGATTGTTCATAGTCATTAGTTTCCTGGTTTCGGATTTCCTTATTTTTACTAGTTTTTGAAGGATCCAAGATATCTTACCGGGAATAATGCCAAAATGTTTATTCCTTTATTATTAGGTTTCTACTATATAAGTGAGTTTCAAGGAATGTCCATGTTATTCTCAGAGAATCTTTTAATCGTCTATGTCATGTTATCTATTTTCAAAATTCCCATATATTTTAGGTATTTCGTTCATTACTTGATTGTGTAATTCTATGCCTTTCGGTTTTTTTTTTTTTGTTGTTTTTTTTGTGCTTTTGTGTGTGTGTGTGTGTGTGTGTGTGTGTGTGTATGTGTGTGTGTGTGTTTTGTTTTTTGTTTTTTTTAGTTTTTAGTTGTTTGTTTCGTTTCGAATAATGCACGTCTTTACATACCGAATAATATTTCTACATTATTGAACATTCTTTATTTTTCTGTAATAATTTATTCGATGGCACCTCACATCGTATAATTTTACTATCATTTTCTCTGTCGAAATAAACACTTTCAAGGCATTCACAATTGGTTTAGCTGATCTGTCACTTAACTCATGCAAAATGCATCGATTCCGTTTTCGCTCGCGTCTGTGGACACAAGTACTTCTGTGTTCGGTTCATAGTTCTATATCTGATATCAAATACTTGTTTTTTTTTGGGGGGGGGGTTGTTTTTTTAATAAATATTAGTATTCTTGTGACCAGCACCATTCTTTTTTCTTTTTTTTTTGTAATAATTTATTCAATGGCGCCATTGTATAATTTCTGAATGTAAATGCTGTAATAGTTTACTAATCCAAGAAATGCCTGTAGCTTCATTTTATTATCTGGCGTAGATCTATTCTTTCACATCTGTTAGGGTTGTTTTTGTTCCTTATTTATTTTTTATCCTAAATATTCCATTTTACTCAAGGGAAAATCGTATTTCTCTAACGAAACCTTAAATCCGTATTCTAGTATTCTTCTAAATATTTTCCAAACGTCGTTCATCCATATTTTTACTTTTGATGAGAATATCGTCCAAATATTCCATTGCAAAATACAACCCAGTCAACATGGTATCTACTATTTGTAAGAATAAACTTGGTGCTACCTTCAAACCAAAACGTGTTCTTTAATCAGTATAATCCAGTGTGCATTTTGATCGTTAAATATTTCGTGTATTATTTGGCAACCTTCACTTACAATACGCCTCTGACATATCAATTTTTGTGAATATTCTTCCTCCATTTAATTTAGAAAATATATCTTCTGAAGTAGGAAATAAGAAACTACGATCTTGTATACAATCATTTAATCCGGCTGAAAAATCATCACATAATTTCAACTTGTTACTCATTTTTTGACATACACTAGAGTTACACAATTAGTATAATAAACTTTTTCTCTGGAATTTGTTTTCAACGAGTAACTTTTGGGGTTTGAAAAGTGGCTTAGCCTCGACTTTCATTTCAGATAAAACTTCAGTTTTCTTACAACACCCAAGTTCATACGAAAATACGTCTTTTAATTTCTTCTTATATTTTATTTGCTAATTTCTTTGATTGATTTTCTTTTTCTGTATTCAAACCTCTACAAAACGTGTTTATTGGGTTTTACTGCAGTTTGAATACCAATTTATTCCGAATAAATTAGTTTTACATCATGTTAACATGTAGACCTTTGTTTTGTGCATTTCCCAGAGTCACGTTTATTAAAAAAATTCTCCTCTGGTTTAATTTTTTCCTGTTACGCCTCTGATTACTCTATCAGTTTTTTGTAGCTATGTTATTCTAAGTTATCTTGTAAATTACTTCCGGTGCCCAATAAGAATACGACTTTCCATCCATTTATTTCACATCTACGTATTATGTTTTGCCATAGGTATTATGTTTTTTAGATGCAATTGAATGAAACATTTTCGGATTTCTCTCATTTAGTTTTCTAACATACTCTTGCTATACATGATTTCTGGTTACAAACATAGCAACGTATATTTTTGAAAAGCATACATTAATAGAATGATTTTGTCTTTTACAGTCATACATTATTTTCGATTGGACTTGTTTTCTAATCCGCTTAACTTGGGCTATTTCATTACTTTCAATTTTTCATCCTATTTTTAGTTTATTAATTTTTGGCACTCTTCAGTAACTTTTTACAAAGTTATATTCATGCTATGTTCTATTAGTGACAATCGTCTAGAACGAACTTCTTTTTCGTTCTTAGTTGTTAATTCTTAAACTTAAATTAAGCATTTAAATATGTCGTCTTTTATCTCTTTTTATTTGAGAGTTAATTCTTCCTGTATAGGTAGCTAAAACCTTTATTACAAATGCTTTACAAAGTTTAAGCATTTGTAGTGAGTGTGGGAAATGCTATTTCGTTCGCCGAAAATCTTAGTCCAAATCTCTATAGTTTTCATCAAAAGAAACCTTCTCCGTGTGTGTGTGTGTGTGTGTGTGTGTGTGTGTGTGTGTGTGTGTGTGTGTGTGTGTGTGTGTGTGTGTGTGTGTGTGTGTGTGTGTGTGTGTTTCGGTAGGATATAATATTTTTGTGCTTAATCTTTGCACTAACAAGATGATTTTTCTTCATCCGATCATAAATTACAACTTTTTTGTGAAAATGGATTCATACTGTTTATAAGTTTCTCCATCCATCGGTCAGCCGAAAGTATTCTCGAATGTTCGAGTTGTTTTCTGTAAAATATTTTCTTAGCATGTTCTACTGTTTTCGAGAATGATATTGGAGATTTGATTGATGTTCATTTTGTTGTTGTTCAAAGTTTGTTATTTTTGTAGTTGTTGTTAGTATTACAAATGTAACAATTCGACAATCACACATCTAAACAATATGATACAAATGCGGGAGTACCTCAGGGGTCTATCCTTGGACCTTTATTATTCCTAATATTCATAAATAACCTCCCTGATAAAATTGTCTCTAAGATGGGTATATTTGCTGATGACAACATGCTCTATAACAGGCATGAGGGGAAAACAAATGAACACATAACTAAGAAAATGACAGAAAGACTAGACGTCTGTAGGGGAATGGGGACAAAAATGGATGGTTAGATTGAATGCTGCCAAGACTAAACTTGTTTCCTTCAATAATTACAAGAAACCTTCACGACTACCAATAGCTAATGCTAAAGATACATTACCTGAAAGTACTTCTTTCAAAATCCTCGACTTAATATTCACAGGGAATCTGAGTTGGAACAGATACATTGAGAGCATCACCAGGGCCGCTACGAGGAAGGTGGGCTCTCTCTACCTTGTTAGAAAGTTACTTATGCCTGAAAGTATCTTGTACTTCTACAAGGCCACCATTGCTCATGTATGGAGTACTGTTGTCACATTTGGGTTGGTACATATGCTACTAGTTTCTCGTTCCTGGACAGGGTTCAAATGAGAGTCGCTTCAGGATTCCTGCTTTCCCAATTGTGTTGACATGAAGAAGTTTAAGTATAATGTGAACATACATCTTGCTGCTCAACTCCCTACATAGTATCTCTGCAACCTCTGGCCCCGATAGTAGCCTCCTACATCAAAGTGGCACTGTGCCTTGTTTGGTGTGAAAATGGAATCAATTTGTTTTTGAATCGCATTGTCTTTTCTCCAAATTGTTTCTGTTGCTGTTTAACAACGCTACACGCGGTTTTTAAACTCCTTCAACATTCTGATGTTATTTTTTTTAACAATATTCAAAACAATCAACTGTTCATTTTAAGCAATATTTTGTCACTTTAAAAAATGCCTCGGTTATTTCTTAATTCTGAGTTCATTACAAATTCCTGGCGACACTTTTTTTCTGCCAATATTTGGTATCTTATTCGCCGTTGTTTCTCAAATCTTTCGGCATTCATATGATAGCAAATGTCATTTGTAATCTACGCGAGTATTGTCGTTCACTGTTGTGTTCATGCGGGAGTTATTTGTCCAACTGTTGTATACAGTGATATTTCGTCAACTGTTGAATGCGTTTTTTTTTTTTTTTAATTAAGTTCTTTAGGGTCCTCAATATGTCAACTGTTGTGTCGCGAAAATAAGATCCAAATAAATGAGTTTGTAATCCCGAGTAGTAAAGATTGAGAAAAATGCACAATGGAGTTGGGCATAGGGACATCCGTGCTTCTACTTGTCTTTCCTTAGTAAGCTCAACGGCGAAGTTCGCTGTATGAAGTCGTATTTATAATCAACGTTATATCAACGTTAGGAGTGACAGGTTATTTCATTCCAGCAGTCGCACTGATCATACAAAATTTATTATACCTCGACACGACCCGCTTTCGCTATTAAAAATGTTGTTAAGCTTTATCATTGGGGCAATCATTCTATTTATTGAAATTTCTAACGTTTGTTTTCTTGCCATTATCTGTTGCTCACTAGGAATTCTCACCCTATTGATTAACAGTGATGTCTCTCTTTCTTCTTTCTCTCTCTCTCTCTCTCTCTACTAGTAGTAGTAGTAGTCTCTAGTAGTAGTAATGTGTAGTTTAAATGTACAATTTATATTTTTATGATAATGATGGACATACATCTCTAATCAACTACACAGTTTTCCTTCTTGCTTTTAGTTTAAAATTAATGCAGTCTAAAAGAAAACTTGGTCATTATTTAAATTTTCTTAGTTTTAAAATGTCACTTTATCATCTAATAATTACAACATCCTTCAAAACATCCCTTCCGGTAAATTAAAATGTTAAGGAATTCTGAAATATAAATAAGCTTAATTGATTTTCTTCAACTTCGACAACTGCAGTTCATGTGCCAAGACCATAAAATCTTTAAAATTGAAAAAAAAAAAAAACATTAAGATTTCATTATTCTACTTCTTATTTTTAAGATATTTGTTTCTCTAATTAATCAATATTAATTAGCAGCTCTCCTTCTTCATTGGAGAGGGACTCTTAATACATATTTAGTCATGCTTTTGGCAATCCAACTTATGTCAAATTATTAACTTTAGGATTTAATAAAATAGAACATGTACTTAAATTATGCATTTATATTAATATATATATATATATTTATATATATATATATTATATATATATATATATATATATATATACATATATATATATGCTCCCATCTTGATAAGCTATGATACAGCGAAACAGTACTGTATGTAGATGACTATATATAATTTTGGCTGCTTTTTTAACTTTTAATACTATACTATTTTTTTTTATTTTAATCCCAAAGCTTTATATATATATATATATATATATATATATATATATATATATATATATATATATATATATATATATTAGCAGGGGTGCCCGGCATTGCTCGGGTGTTTGGAGGTGTATGCTGTGCAAAAAAAGCAAAAAAACAAAAAGAAATGGTTAATTTTTTAAAACTTTGACCCCTATTATGACCCCTTAAAATTTATTGTTTCGGGCTCAATTCACTTTATTAAGTTAGATCCATGTTCAAGGAACCTAAATCTAAAATTTCAATTGTTTATACCCAAAATTGTCGGAGGAGTTTGGTAGAGTTCTTAAAGGTCAAATCGTTGAAATTTGACCCCTTAACAGCCAAATTTCTGGCTGACACCCGTCACATCGATTTTCCCAAATCTCAGTACTCGGTATTTCAAATTTCGAGTCTATAGACTAAAAATTGACAGAGTTATTGCGTAGGGAAATATACACAGACACACAGACAGACAGACAGACACGTTCACTTTTATAGATATATATATATATATATATATATATATATATATATATATAAATGAGATGTAGTTTGCTTGAAGCATTGTGCAAGATAGGTATGCAGAATTGATTTAGAAGGCTATCATAATGAGAAGAATGGAATGTAGTCGGTTTTGAGGAAGAAAAACGAAAACAAGTGACAATTTGCAACTCAATAAGTATATATCTATAACATAAAGCTGAATGTCTGTGTGTGTGTCTGGTCACGAATAGGCTCCTATATGGTTGACTATTATAGAAAACTGATCACATATAATGATAGATGTATCGAGACACAGGAATGTGTATGTTTGATCTGGCATAATGATGATTCATTAAAATTGTGGGGTCTCCGTCCGCGCCTGGTCCACAAAGTATGGAAATAAAAATTTAAAAATTAAACAAAAAAACGTTTACAAGTGTTTTTGATGTAGATGTACAGAATAATAGTTTGACAAACATGTTTTAACTTAAATAGGAATGGTATAATAAAATTGTAGTGTCTGCGTTCGCGCCTGGCCCCCGTAGAATGGAAATAGGCACAAACGTTAATAAAGACTTTTCATATCTATCTGCGTAAGTATACTTTGATAATTATGTTTCAGTTTGAAGAAATATGGTATAATAAAATCATTGGGTGTTCGTTCGCGCCTGACCTCCATAGAATGGAAATATGTCACAACGTTTAACAAGGTTTTTTAATATAGATCCACAGAATATTGTGATAAGTGTTTCAGTGTGAACAGGTATAGTATAATAAATTATGGGGTTTATCTATTTTATTTTTACTTTCATCATATTTTGCTTTGGTTTTGATACTCCCAAATTCGAAGCTATCTCTTTACAACCCTTCCTTTTCATAATCTACTATACTTTCATAAATCAGAGTCCATTTTCTGTAGGCTGTTTTTGAACCCAGTCAACGACGGGTACTTTTGTTAGTATATATATATATATATATATATATATATATATATATATATATATATATATATATATATATATATGAACAAATGATTAATTAAACATGTTAAAAGACATCTTGAAAAAGAGTTAAAAACATATTTAAATTTAAAAAAGGAAACATCTCATCAGAGGGCAGGAATTAGCAATTCCTGCCCTCTGATGAGAAGGAGAGTGTTTCTTCGAAACTCCGCGGATTAAGGACTATCCACTTATCTTGTGTTTCCTTTTTTAAATTTAAATATGTTTTTAACTCTTTTTCAAGATGTCTTTTAACATGTTTTATTAATCATTTGTTCATATTATAAGCTCTATTTCCTTTTTTTTTTTTTTTTTTTTTTTTTACAAAGGCGTCACCACATTATCAAGGCCCAGAGGCCACTCAAGGATAAGGGTTAAAGAGTGTACAGTAGAAATTGGTCAATATAGTAATCATTAGTAATGAAAATTTGGTAAATTTAATAACTTATATGGAACGGCTCATCAAGAACTTATTTACTTTAGACTTGAACACAACCATATTGTAGTCAGCCGGAAAGCAGGAAAACGGAAGACAATTCCACAGGCGTGCAGTTCTAAGAAAGAAGCTTTGTTCATGGAATCTACGTTTAGGTTTAGGCACAGATAAAGAGTGAGGGAAATTATTGATAGTGTTTACAGCTAGACGAGTGTTTCTTGTGAAAGTTTGGCGAGGGGGGACCATAGCTTGAAGCTCAGTTGAACACTTTCCATGAAAATAACGATACATCAGAGACAAACTCGCAACATCTCTTCTGTGAGATAGAGGTTGCAAGGAGGAGAAAAGGACATCTCCTACGAGGCTACGAAGTCTATTTTGAACTCTATCAAGGCAGGACAAGTCCTTTCTAGCAGCTCCTGCCCAGATGTGGCAACAGTATTCCATCCTTGGACGTACCTGGCTCTTATATAGGTAGAGAATAGCATCAGCAGTGAGATATCTACTGGATCGATAGAAAGATCCCACCATTTTTCCAGCGGCCTTGGCAACAGATTTGATATACGTGTTCCATTTAAGATCAGGAGTAATGGTCAAGCCCAGAAGCTTGTCAAAACTTGAGGCCTCCTGAAGACGAGAGCCATTCATTTCAATTGATGACAAATGTGAATTAGAATGTTGATGATGTAAAGAGAGAAGCTTGGTTTTAGATGCATTAAAAGTAACCAGCCACTCCTTTCCCCATTGTACTACGTGCTCAAGATCAGAGGAGAGAGAATTGGAGAGAACTTGGTCGTTTACTGTCTTAGATGTGCTACCATAAATGGTAGTGTCGTCAGCATAAATGTCTACAAATGATGTAAGGATATGATTTGGAAGATCATTAATGTAGATCAGGAAAAGAGTTGGGCCCAGGATGGATCCCTGAGGGACACCGGCATTAATACTGTGAGCTTCTGATTTTTGCCCCTCAACTACTACTCTTATGAACCTATCAGAAAGAAATGATTTAATAATTGAGAAGACTTTTCCAGCTATACCATAGCTAGCGATCTTATGAAGTAAACCTTTATGCCATACCCTATCAAAGGCTTTAGATATGTCAAGGGCAATTGCCCTAGAAAGATTGCCACCGTCGAGAGATTTGCTAATCCTATGCGATATAACTGTAAGGACATCTGCTGTAGATCTAGCAGAACGGAAACCATATTGAGTGTCACTAAGAAGGTTATTTTTGTTGAGATGTTTGATTACTTCTGTAACACAGATTCTAGCAACTTACTCATGACGCACAGGAGACTTATTGGCCTGTACTGAGAGGGGGATGAGCGATCACCTGAATTCTTAAATACAGGGCATACTGATGAGATTTTCCAGGGAGATGGGAAACTATTCTCCTTAAGACAACGTTTAAACAGTTTTGTAAGTATGGGCGCTAATTCAGGTTGAAGTTTTTTGAGTACTATAATTGGAATACCGTCAGGGCCAGTTGCTTTACTCGAATCAAGGTTTTTGATTAGCTTCGCAACATCACATACAGATATACGTATATCACATAGCGTGTTTTCTGATACAGGAGGAAATATTGGGGGTTGGCGGTCTTGGTCGCAAAGGGTAGAATTAGCTGCAAAGTTCTTGACAAAGAGTTTGGCTTTGTCTGATGCTGACGAGATTACCTCAGGTCCATTGATAATAGTTGGGATGGAGCACACGCTTCTGTTCAGGATTCTGTTTGCTATTTGCCAAAACTGGTGGGAACCAAGCCGCTGCTCAGCTACTTTGGACTTAACAGATTGAGCATACAACACTCTTGCGTTCCTTATTACTTTCTTACAATGGTTGCTGGCAGTCCTGAAAACGGCTTTAGTTTCCATACATCTATTACGTTTGAAGCAGTGGAAAAAGTGATTTCTGTGCGCAATGGCAGCAGCACATTCTGGAGAGAACCATGGCTGGCTGTTAGGTTTTTGCTGAAACTTTTTAGAGGGTATGAAATGGTCAATACCTACAATTAACCATTCAGTTAGGTCTAATACTATAGAGGACACATCCTTTTTAAACATGGAATGCAGAGGTAGATCAGATATAAATGTACGGAAGCTATCCCAGTCAGCCTTAGTGTATCGATATACTGTACGATGAAGAGGTACGTCTGGGGACTTATTACATTTCATTTTTATCTTGATTGATACAACAGAGTGGTCGGAAGATCCAAGAGGCGACAGAACAGAAACTGAACATAGTTCAGGGCAAGTTGTGAGAAAAAGGTCTAGTAGGCTCGCATACTGGCCGTCATTATCGGGCACACGGGTAGGTTCCTGAACAATCTGAGTGAGGTCATAGGCAATGGGGAAATCATGACAGAACCTCCCCTCATCATCGGTCTTGTTTGAGTGGGTCAACCATTCGACGTTGTGAACATTGAAGTCTCCACATATGTGAATGTTAGCTGAAGGATAAGTAGAAAGGACTTGGTCAATTTTCTCAGATATGCTTTGAAAGATAGTAACTCCGCTGTTGTGGGGGCGATAGAGAGTAAATATAAATGCAGTAGTGTGAGCTAAAGCAACCCGGAAGCACATATAGGGTAAGTTAGGATCTTCCCTGGAGATGTCCCTCCCACATGGAAAGCTATCTTTAATATAGGCACATATTCCATGCCCATGGCGATCTTGGGGGTCAGTTTTAGAAGTTAAGTTAGAGTATCCTGAAATTGCAAACTCATCTAGGGAAATAGCCTGTCCAATGCCAGTTTCACTTAAAAATAAAAGGTCTGGTTTATTCTCCTGTAATTGGGTTTCAACCTCTGGAATGTTAGAACGAAGACCCCTGATGTTGGAGAAGGAGACATGGCAGTAGGGGTCTACGTTGGAAGTTGGAGAACCGGGTTTAATCGTGTATTTTTTCTTGAAACTTGTCATGATGAAATTTTGGAATTTGTGGACTAGGTCGACAGATTTACTTAGAGCAGGACAGAGAGGGGAAATTTCGGTTTTATTGAGTTTTTACATCTGGCTGAGTTTATTTTACTTGTAAATATTAACTCTTTAATATTTATAATATATTTTAAGTTTACCATTTTGATTACCTTGGTAATCTTATTGTAATTTTTATTATATATATATATATATATATATATATATATATATATATATATATAAAATTTTACTTTAAGAGGTCTACTGTGTGTAACAATTTTCCATTGAAAAAAATGTTTTAACCTTTCATCTTTGCATCTTGCATGCTTTGAATAGATTTGTTACATCCACCATTTGAAAAAGGGTATCCCCTGAAATATATTATGGAAAATTCTCACACGCAGTATACCTCTTCAGGTAAGAACATATATATATATATATATATATATATATATATATATATCTGATTTGCCAATTTTCACTTGTTTTCGTCTTTCTTCCTCAACACCGACTACATTCCATTCCTCGCATTTTGATAGCCTTCTAAAATTCTTATATATATATATATATATATATATATATATATATATATATATATATATACTACGTCAATCGCTTTATTGCAGACTACAGTAGATGTGCTAACGGTTATATCTCATAGGATTGGTAAATCTCTCGACAAATGCTTCCTTTCTAGGGCAATTGCTCTTGACATATCAAAGGCCATCGACAAGGTATGGCATAAGGGCCTACTTCACAAGATTTCCAGCTACGGTATAACTGAAAATCTTTTCTCAATCATTAAATCATTTCTCTCTGATAGGCCATAAGAGTAGTGGTTGATGGGCAGAAATCAGAGGCCCACAGTATTAATGCTAGAGTCCCTCAGAAGTCCATCCTGAGCCCAACTCTCTTCCTGATCTACATCAATCATCTCCCAAAACACATACTTTAGTCATTCGTTGACATCTATGCTGACGACACGACCATCTATGGCAACACATCTAAGGCCGTAAATGACAAAGTTCTCTCTGATTCTCTCTCTCCTCTGAGGGAAGATGTTGCTGGTTACTTTTAATACATCTAAAACCAAGCTTCTATCCTTACATCATCAACGCTTTGATCCCCATCTGGCATCAATTTAAATAGATGGCTCTCTATCAAACCTGAACGTCACCGGCCAGGTTAAACACCAGGGTAGTGAATAGAACAAGCTCACTATTATGTCTTCTCTGGAGCGATTTTCGTTCTATGTATTGGGTTGGCAACTAAGTTCTAACCGTTTTTTTTTTTAATATATTGTTTTGAAAATTTATTTGATTTTGGTTTTGGTTCAACTTATTTAAATTTATTTATTTTTAAATCATCAAAATGGGGAAAAATTGTGATGTTATTTTACTTTAAAAAAAAACGTCAAGAACTTAGTTGCCAGCCTAATATATATATATATATATATATATATATATATATATATATATATATATATATATATATATATACTACATAGAAAAATGCAAACATGAAAAGTAATATGGTTAAGATTTAAACATGGAAAAGTAAAAAGAGTAATTGTTAAAACTGGATAAGAAAAAGACAAAATATTCTAGTAAAAAATATAATAAATTTATAACTCAAGATATTGTAGCATTAAAAAATGTTTTCGTTCAATTTAACATTATTCAATCAATTATTAATTGATACTGCAATATTTTAAGTTATAAATTTATTCTATTTTTTACTAGCATATTTTGTTGTTTGCTTTTCCAGTTTTAACAACTAGTCCTTTTATTTTTCCATGTTTAAACGTACTACTTTTCATGCTCATATTTTTTTTTATGTAATCCATGATTTTTCCAGGCTTTGCTTTGGATAATATTTTCTCTTTGTTTCACTTGTTACCTGCGAATTATTAGCGAGAGAACAGCGGAGCGACAGATCGATACCACGGTGAATTATTAACGACAGTTTTTATATCTTATTACGTCATCATATCCGCTGTTCCCAACCGATTTTAGGTAGCATAACAGATTTGGTTGTTATAGTAATCAACAGCTAATTCAAAAAAAATCGTCGCTACATTCCTTACATATTTTGAGAATTTTTTAACACAGTAATTTTATTATAACTTTTGTTTTACTGAACGAAAATTGAAAAAAATAGTTTCAAAACATAGCTGAAAATATGACTTATGAACTGTAAAACTTGTTTGAAATTTGGTCGCAAAAGAAGTGAGCGGTGAAGTTTTAAAGCAGTTTTAAATGAGTAAAACTAACACTTAACCATATATTCAAACACTACCGTGTTTGACTAATTTCATATATATATATATATATATATATATATATATATATATATATATATATATATATAGAGAGAGAGAGAGAGAGAGAGAGAGAGAGAGAGAGAGAGATGGGGGACAAGAGAGAGAGAGAGAAAGGGAGAGAGACATACAGAAAATGGA
The DNA here is from genome assembly GCF_053919585.1 of Euprymna scolopes. Classification (NCBI taxonomy): domain Eukaryota; kingdom Metazoa; phylum Mollusca; class Cephalopoda; order Sepiida; family Sepiolidae; genus Euprymna; species Euprymna scolopes. The sequence continues at coordinate 42,743,736 of NC_136497.1, read as the reverse complement.
GGGATAGAGGGAGAGATAAATAAATAGATAGATAGATAGATAGATAGATAGATAGATAGATAGCAAGTGAGAACACTGGTAAAGCATACATTTCCTTTCGTCATTTTTAACAAATGTGTGCTTTAATTGTCAGATGAAATGTATGCTAAGATGTTCTTTTATTTTATATTACAGAACTAAAGCTTTGTAATAGATGACCAGTTACGTGGACAAATACTACTCTGGAGAGGATCTTAGTTTGCCGATAAACCTGACCCTCAACATGGACAGAAGCAGTGCTGTGATGAACACAACGACAACTTATGGGGGCGGGGGACCAGGTGGCCAGCTTTTAGAAAATGAAGTCGGTAAAGAAGCATTGGAAATTACGCGTTTGATTGTCCAGAAAATCCTCAGCCCGACTGTGTCCACCGTCGGTTTCCTCGGAAACACCCTTAGCATCATCGTTCTCAGTCGGCGCAGGATGCAAAGCTCAACGAACGTTTACCTGATCGCACTCTCCGTGTGTGACCTCCTATACTTGTTCTTCACCGTGACCCTTGGCTTTGTCCACTGCTCATATCGCACGCAACCGAAACTTGCTTTCTACTACATCCCTTACGCCCGAGTTCTGGCCGATCTCTTCGGCAACATAGCTGTCTGGTTGACCGTATCGTTTACAGTGGAGAGATACGTCGGTGTACGTTATCCCATGAAGGGCCGGGTGTGGTGCACAGTGCGGAGAGCCAAATTGATATCCTGTCTGGTTGTTCTTGTCTGTCTAATCAACACAAGCCCTGAGCTCTTCGAGATGGACATTATTGAAAAACAGTCGTCCCTTTCAAACAGTACCGTCGCCTCGTTCGTCTGTGTTACAACCGACTTCGCCAAGACGGACAGCTATCAGATCGGCTACTACTGGTGGTTTATCTCATTCTTCACATTCATCCCGATGGTGCTTCTCTCCGTCTTTAACAGCCTGCTCATACGGATCGTTTGGAAGGCATCTATCATCCGAAAGTCGCTGGCAAACTCCAACGTAACCGGCCAGGTTCAACACCAAGGTAGTGGGCAGAACAAGATCACTATTATGCTCATTAATGTCGTCATTGTTTTCCTTATCTGCCAGTTTCCCTGGACAGGTCTGTTGATCTACCGGACTTATATGTCAGCTCACGGGTTAAAGGTAGGTGAATCTTTGACACTATTAAATTGTTGACGACACACCTCTTTTATCGTTTATGCCTTTGTTTTCTTGTAAAATAATCTGCGGCTTATTATCAACTAGATAGTTTTGCAATTTAATTCCTGTTCATTGCTTTAAATTATTGAAAGGAAACTGCCTGATAAAAAAGAAGAGAGAACTAATTCGCAAGGAAACGAAAACAGAATTAAATTATTGAATTAAAAAAAGAAATTCAAAAATTTATTAAATAAAACAATTAAAGTTTCTTCTTAAAATGAGAAATCAGCCAAGTAAGTGATATGTTATGATTACTTTTTTTCTTTTTAAACATGTAAATAAATTTTACAAAATTTCTTATGAAGATCAAATATTTCGCTCGTTAAAATGCATTGTTTATATTCGGTGAAATTTGAAGCTAGATCAAAATATTTCTAACTTTTAAAGGGTAAATGAAATATTAATTCTTTCGTTAAATAAAACTCCTCTCTCCACTTTCTCTCTCTCTTCCCCTCTCTCTCTCTCTCTCTCTCTCTCTCTATATATATATATATATATATATATATATATATATATATATTAGTTTGACGATTTCCTACGGGAATGAAACGCGTAAACCATTATGTAGTTTAATTGCCATAATTATCTACATATATAATCTTTTAATTGCAGAAATTCCCCTCTGGACCAAAGTACCGTAGGTTTGCAACAACAGATGTCACATATAAATTCAATACCCTGGTAGCCACCATCTTATGTAGCATACGGCCGTCATTTCTGCCATATTCACTCGTGATAATAAAATGCTACGTCTGATGAGCAACATTACCACAATCGCTACATCTACATAAGAAGTTTTTACTTTTCTCTTTCAATATTTAGTACTTCCCCCCCCCCCCGCTACCAGTTGAGACTGGGTCAAATTCTATATTTTCCTACGATATTGTGCTTGCACCGCTATTAATTGGTTTTTACATGCATACACATAACATACTCTTTCCATTTTTCGATTCACAAATAATAAAGATTCCCCTATCCGATTTCGTCCATTGTGATTGGTTGAACTCTGGCCATTCTTATATTCAGGATTAATGGTATTCGCATCAATAAACGAACGCTAACTTACTATTCAAATATGGCGTCGCAATGATATATGTTTTCTCCTACTGACTACATTGCTTCGCTCTTTTTCTTAGATTATGCCGACAAAACACACTGACCCTATAATACACGAAATAAAATACATTGGTTCTTTCCATGTTACAGGATTTTTCGCTATTTAAAATTACTGATACACAGCGAAATTGCGGTATATGACGAGCACATGAACACACGAACACAGAAACACGACAACTTCAAAGAAGTAGATTTGTTTATCGCGTTCGTGTGTCTTTATATATGGAAAATTAATTGTCGCCGGAAAATCTGATCGAGATTTTCGTAATCAGCGTACTCGGAAACTTATACAAGTCGTCTATTTAAAGAAATTTCAGTAGGTGGACCTAATGTGAAAAAATACCTTTAAAAACATAAAATAAAAACAACGGTAGAAAAATAAAAGTAAATAATAAAAAATAGTAAGAGTTATGAACTTATTAGGGTAGATAGTTTTTTTTTTTTTTTTTGTTTTTTTTTTCGTTTTTGTAATGAGGTTCGGTCGATATAGGCGGATGGTTTTCGTCGAAGAAAATAGTAAAACTTATGAATTGTTTAGGGTACGTTGTTTTCATGGTCATTTTTTTTTTAATGACTTCCATATGTTTTCTATACTTTGACGGCTTTCGTTGTTCGGCTGGCGTCGCTGAGCGAGACTCGCGGAGGAACGGGATGTAATCTGCAAAAGATATATATATATATATATATATATATATATATATATATATATATATATATATATATATATATATATAAAGGGTGCCCAAAAAATCACTAAAGGGTTTGGAAGTTAAGTAGATATCTTTCTGTAATTTTAATATAATATGACTACGACTTTAAGATTTTTCTTTAAATGCTAAATTCAAACAACCTTTATTTATGAAAAATAATGTCTTTTAAACGTTGCCCATTTTCAGCTTCCCATATTTGTGCTCGTTCCAAAACATTATTCATGAGAGATTACCAGAATCTTTGAATTGCGATTAAACTCCCTTATTTCGTTCCTGATATTTCCTTCAATTCTTGCAGGGTTTGGGGTTTGTTAACATAGACTCTTTTTTTAAGATATCCCCATAAGAAAAAAGCCGTGGCTAATCAAATCTGTTTTGGAAAAAGCACAGATATGCAAAGCTGAAAATTGGCAACATTTAAAAGATATTATTTTACATGAATAAAGATTGTTTGAATTTTGCACTTTTTTTTCTCAATATCTTAGTGAGATAGTGTTGAAATTATAGAAAGATATCATCAAAAATAAAGAATCTATTGAAGTTCAAAACCCTTTAGTGACTTTTTGGATATATATATATATATATATATATATATATATATATATATATATATATATATATATATATATAACTTACTGCCATATATATGTATATATATACGAAATAATATATGTATATATATATATATATATATATATATATATATATATACGAAATAAAAAAAATGTAAAGTAACGTTCCTATTAACATCTCTATCCATCACTGAAAAATGAAAAGAAGTTCAACTGATATTTTTTTCTATTATATGTATACGCACCGATAGAATATCTCACAAAAACGTCTTGATAAAAAAATGACCGTATTATTAATAAAAGTTAGTGATTTTTATTGTGGATGGTTACATTTATAAATGGTTATCGTACAAAGAAAATTGTAATAAAAAATATATATGAACTGAGCATAGGTCGCTTGCAAAATGCCAAAAACTTTATTTACGTGTTGTATTTGTTTATCCTGAATACATGATTCAAAAACCAGCATATTAGTCTACGCCCCCTTTTCTCTCTCTCTCTCTCTCTCTCTCTCTCTCTCTCTCTCTCTCTCTCTCTCTCTCAGGATATTTTTTATAACGAAAAAAACAATTTTCAACACTAATTCTTCTTTATAAAAGACTTAATTTTTGTCTTTTTTGGGAGGGGTGGCATTTAAACAAATTGAGCCACAGCAACTCGTGGCCGAGTACGGCTAGTATTTTCATAAATTGCTATCCTCAAACATGCATAACTTTAAGCTGAGGTGGTGTTCCATTTCTTTTTACATTGAACGAAGAGAGGTATTTTTTTATTGTTGATTGACGTTTCAGTCCGCATTTTACAGTATTTCTTTTCTCTCTCCCTCTCTCTCTCTCTCTCTCTTTCTCTCTCTCACACACACATTCACTCTCTCTCTCTTTCTCTTTCTCTCTCCCTCCCTCCTTCATACATATCCAATTTCTCACTCTCTCCTTTATTTACTCCCTCTCTTAAGTTTTTTCTCACTTTCTTAATCGTCCCCTCTCTGCCTACCTCTTCTTCTACATACCGCGAAGCGCACTGGAGATACATACGTTTTGAAAGCACTGGACATACACACGTTTATTTGTCTATAAATATAAAAGCGAAAATGTATGTATGTATGTGTGTTCGCTTTTTCTAGGTGTCTACAAAAGGATTCTTACAGAGAAGTGGTCGCTCGCTTCACAACTTTTTAAAACTTTTTATATCACATATAAATCGTAATATCTCACACTTAACAACGAAGCTCGCCTGTCTATTTAATTTGCTCGATTTCGGGAAGATAAATATTCAATATTTGTCGCTCGCCGCATGTGGGTTAGTCTTTTTCCTATAACATCTTGGGGGGGGGCGTTCAGCAGTAAATGAAATCCCGCAGTCAAACTTGATCTCATTAACTCATTAAAACGAGCACCTGCTAAATCCAAGTAATTAAATAAATTCAAACGTGTTTCCGTAGACATGTTGCGGTGGGGCAATGGTTAACGTCGCACTTTGTTTTTTGTTTTGTTTTTTTTCACAACTTTGCCTCAACGGTTCGGATTCGATCCTCATACTTACTTTTTTTAAACCCCCCCCCCCCACACACACACACCTCCAGACACCCGGGCAACGCCGGGTACCCCTCGGTAGTATTATATAAATTAAAAATGAGACTTTTATATTTTTTATAAAAATCTCTTTATATAATTTTCGGTACTCTTGCATAATTTGACCCGAATTATCGTAAATTCCCGTCAAATAGGGCGAGACCGGCAAATAGTTCGAGACCGGCAATTATCGGTGTCAGCCGAGCGTCGTAACAGACGCAGACTAATGAAAAAAACAAAAGAAACCGGAAAAAATACAAATGCGAATAATCAAAAATAACAAAAAATGAAAATATGTTTATTTCATTTTAGTATTTAATTTTTTTTTTTTTTTTTTTTGCAAAATATTTATCAACAGAAAGTATTTTGTTTTTGTTTTTTTCTCCAAGAAAAGCTTTTTTAACCGTATAATTGTTAGGTGTAAGTGCAAGTTTTTTTTTTGTTTGTTTTCTTTTTTGCAACCGTATTTTTTTCTTGTTTTTTTTATTTTCAAGACTTGTTGGTCAGTCAAGTTCTTATGGTGGCATTGTCTATTTGTACATCTCCAAGAGAAACCATCCTTTACACACGATCTTTTTTTAAGTAAACATTTGCGTTTACAATTGTTGCACCTCATTTTGGGGAGATAGCAATTTCTTCTCCTGGCAATATGAGATTATCTGCATCGATGTTGTCATTTCTTTTTCTAACATGTATAGATTCTTGCTTGTCATTTTTTTGTTTGGTGAGTCTGAAAATAAATTTGTCAGCTTTTCTTTTCTTTTTTTTTTCTTTTTTTTTTTTTTTTTTTGGTTTAGCCGCTTTCTTCCAGATCAAGAATGTCGTCTGCTTCGATTTAGATAGCGCTTTTCAATTGGCTAATCAAACTCCCAAAAATTCAATGAAAAAAATAATAGTAAATAAATAATAAATAAGTAACTAATCAGAAAATAAAATGTCACCCCGCCCCGTTAATATCACCTTAAAAATTACTAAAAACATAACAGAAAAAAAAATTAAATAAATAAAATAAAAAGTCGAGTTAGCGTTTTTACATTTGAACAACGCTCGGCTGATACCGATAATTGCCGGTCTCGCCCGATCCATGCTTGACAGGAATTCACGAGAATTCGGGTCAAATTATGCAAGATTACCTAATTTTCTAATACCTTGTTTTACTAAGAACTAAAACTGTTATTTATTTTAAATAAATTTTCAGATTATTAGACTGATCATCGGAACCATCAGCAGATATAAAACACAATCAACCACAATAAATTTATCACTTTGTTTGTTTACACTGCACCTTCTGGTGATAGTCTACTTTTTATTCGGAGATTAATATCTGTTGTCTCAACCAACCATAGTTAGTTATTATTTACCACGTTGCCGGGAAGTTAGACAAAAAGTTACATTTCATAAGCGAATTCTGCATGACTTAAAATATAATATTTATGTTTATTTTACGACTTGCAACGCCGGGCGTCCTGATAGTATAACTACATTTATAGTCTCTGGTAAAGTTCATTATTCCAGAAATAGGTATATCAGCTTACCCTATGACAACAATAGAGATATTAATATCTTAAACAGTAAACATATGTCAACTAGTGTAAACTATTAATGTTTAAAATTGTTGCTTCAGCATTGTACGACTGCGAGTTGCGAGCGTCAGTGAAGTAAGCAAAAAAAATACATGAATTAGTTTTGTTGGGTGGCTATTTTCTTTCTTCCATATTCGTGTATTTACTATTTCAATAAATAATGAAATGATGCCTGTTTTCACCCATTTTGCAATCATTTTTTTCTTTTTTTCATCTTTCTTTGTTTCTTTCTCTTTCCTTTTTCGGCGCTGCTACAGATGAGCCAGTACACGCTGAAGATCCTCGGTAACATAACCAACCTCCTCGTCCAGTTGAACGCCGCCAGCAACTTCTTCCTTTACTCGTTCTTCAGCGGCGATTTCCGGCGAACACTCAAGAACTTACTATGCGGTTGCAAAGACGACCGCAATGTTTCTATAGTTATCGAAACCACAATGACAGGCACCCCTATTCGCCGGCCACTTTTCATCGACGCCAACTCCCAGTCGCCCGTCTCCCGGGAGAGGGCGTATTCAACATTCAACCAACGTTATCAATAAACCTTTGTCGGTACTCTTTCAGAATATCACCGCTGGCAGATTGACGACACAAATCAAGAACATAATAATTGTTCATAAGTATAATGTGTGAAACTAGAATCCAAATGAATGTGGAGATTTGGTTAAGTTTGTCTTGTCTTCTTGATGAATAAAATGAAATGTCTGTTTGTCTTTGTTTTACTTTTCGCTATAAATGTTGCACTCTTAACCTTGTGTCATATTTACAATAAACGAGTTGCCGTAATCATTACAGAAATACACGTTATTTGAACATTGGTTGTTGTGCTCTCTCTCTCTCTCTCTCTCTCTCTCTCTTTCTCTCTCTCTCTCTCACACACACATACACAGGCACACACACACACACACCACACACTCTCTGGATGTGCTTTTGCGCGATCGTCTCAGACCGAGAGAACGTCGTCATACAATTAAAGCGTTTTATTCATACTGTCAAAAGGAATAACTCGACACAAACTTGATGGTATATTCATCATGTATTCAACGTGAGTCTCAAATCGCTGATGAGTGGAGGGGGAAGATAGATAGATAGATAGATAGATAGAGAGAGAGAGAGAGAGAGAGAGAGAGAGAGAGAGAGAGAAAGAGAATAAGAGAGATAGAAAGAGAGAGCGGCGTACAATATATATTTAAAAACACTAATTAGTTATATCTTGTCAGCCACGTCCTTACACATCCGAACGTCTTATGTGCTTTCAAACAGACTCTCTTCATATATATATATATATATATATATATATATATATATATATATATATATATATAAATCGTGTGACATCAATCTTTTTCCAGTACACTCCCACAGCTCAAGCAACTTTCATTCCGCGAACTATCAAGTTGATCTCTGCCAATCCCTCCCATTCTCAAGTAACCTCCCATTCTCAAGTAACCAAACCACACACTATGGGACCTATCCGCTCATTACTCAACATAAATATTTTATTGCTCCCCCTCTGCGAGGAAATCTACACTCTAGAAAGTCACGATCAAATAAATGTATTTTTGTATTGAGTGCAAATCAACAACTAAACCGTATCTCGTGTCTTCAAAGCTTAATGAAAGCAGTTCTCCAAGATTGATGACACGCTATCCAAGATGACGTGCTATCCAAGATTGTTCCGATGGCTGAGTGTACATGATGTCGGTGGAGAGAAGATTCTCGCTCTGGAATCAAAGTCAATGCAACAACACAAAGAAAAGAACAAGATCCCAAATTTTTTTAAAAGGTCGTTTTATTAGACTGTTAATGCTGGTTCCTTCTTTCCGAACGGTGGCGAGAATATGGATTGAGGCTGCGTATTTTACTGACTTGGCTTCCTTACTACATTTATCATCGATTCTTCAATTATTTCTTATCACATCTCGTCGTATCAAGCTTCCAACTAAGACTCCCGGCTCTTCGCTTTACGCTTTCTTATTTAATGCTATTTCCTGTAGCTCGTGTTTTCACAGGGTACAATGACCACCCAACCCCAACGCCCAAATTCCATCCCACTCCGTCTGACATTTATTTCTTGTTTACATGTTCATGTTTTTCTTGTAAATTTTAACCACAAAATACGTATTAGAGGACGTACATTTAATATTCAACATACTCAGAAACTATTTGTAGATATCCACCAACTATATTTGTGGATTATCATGGGCTACGTAAAATCAATCAACATCAAATCTGAAGCGGGCAGTTATTATTTACTCACTAGAAGGAGTCACGCAGGCCATCACCAAAGATTGCTCTTTGAGAACAACTTGTAGTGTTCCCTGGAGTCTCCCTAGATTTCCAGTACTCTCCACCTCTTTCGATAACTTTTGCAAAAGAATTTGCGTTATAGCAACAGCTGCTTACCATTAATTTCTCGTTGGCAGCGACCACTGGTCTTCACTGGAATTTGGGTGACAATAAGTCCCAGTTCTCTTTGCACTTAACAAGCGGAGGTCTGGTTAATGCTTTTTATCCTCAGTCTTGCTATCCTCTTTGACCCTTATTTATTTGGTGCCATGCCATTTATGGTGACACATACAAAAAAGGTTATACTCTTGATTCCATGTGATGCTCCTTTGCCTTTTTCATCGGTAGTCGTTTCTGTGTGTCCAATTTGTGTTTGTAATTCGTGTGTGTTAGTTTCTACATTCAAGGGTTTTCCTTAATATTTCTGTAGTTTTTATTATTGTTGTGCGTTGTATCTTCTCAGCCATCCTTCTGATTCCAATCTCTCCCATTCTTTATTCAAAGTTTTTCAGTATCGTTCCAAGTGCTCCTACTATTTGTGGTGTTATCTTAACTTTTTCCATTTTCCAGATCCCTTTGTGCTCTCTGACCAGTTCCGTGTATTTTCTCCACTTCTCCGTGTCCTTCATCTTCACTCTGTGGCCTGCTGGACCAGCAAAATCTACAATCTAACAGGATTTTTCCTTCTTGTTAACTATTATGATATTCGGTCTTCTTGCTTGGATGGGTTTATCTGCTTGTATTTCCATGTCCCATAGGATCCTGTTATATTCATTTTCCAATACTGCTGCCGGTTTGTGCTCGTAACATTTGTCTGGGTGTTAAAGATGCAATCTTCTGCATAATTGCCAGTGTACGAAAGCTGTGTTTGCAAGAAAGAAAACAGACGACTGGATTCTATTCTACTAAAAAATTAATTTCACCAAAATTTACAACTTTTTACAGATATGTACACTCCAGTTCTTAGTGCATTTTTAAAGTCTCAAATCTCTCTTCTCTTCTTCGTGATGGCACTCAAGCGAAATGGAGACGGGTGGCGGTGGTCATGTCTGCCTTCCGTGATTCACTGTGTTTCTTCTCTTTCTCTTCTTCGTCGCTATTCGTCGCGCGCACTTGTTCAAAAGAAGAGGGGAAAAGAGTTTATTCTCTTTGGTTTCTCTTTTCCTCTCTCTTTAAAAGTTTTTTTTTCAAAATGTGTTTTTTCCACGTGCGCGTTTTTTTTTTCTATATTTTCTTTGTGTTTTATATTTCTTTTTTCTTTAAAGTTTTTTTTTTGCAAAATGTGTCTTTCACGCGTGCGCCCTTTTTTCAAATTTGCGTTTTTCTATTTTTTCGGTTTTCTTTTCTTTCCCTTTTTTCCAACCTTTTCCGAGTTTTTGTTTTTTTATTTTCTTTTGTTTCTTTATTTTTAACCGTCTGTCTGTCTCTTTCTATGATTAAAGTCTTTTTTTTTCTAAGTTCGTCGTGGAAAGATTTTTTCCCCGTGATAACAAAAATAAGATATGTTAAGTCGATTTCATCCCTTCAGGGGCGATATCCTGGTCACGGCACCAATGTGGCACCCGTACTCGTCGCGGCTACCAATATGTGACCCCGCCTTTCTTGGTGAGGTCACGCAAGGACCCCTCATCGTCTACAAAAAAGTTCGGCTCATGATGTCTGGTTCTCCGAAAGACTATCACATAAAATCCAGGTATGCTGAAAATGAATTCTCTGGAAGCGGAAATATGAAGCTCGCATAGGTCAGAAGGAAAACAGACAATTCAAATTCTATTCTACTAAAATTAATTTCACAAAAGATTTACAGTCTTTTTACACATATATATATATATATATATATATGTGTGTGTGTGTGTGTGTGTGTGTGTGTGTGTGTGTGTGTGTGTGTGTGTGTGTGTGTGTGTGTGTGTGTGTGTGTGTGTATATATATATACACTTCAAGTTCTTCGTCCGTTTTCAATTCACAATTATTATTCTTCTTCGGAGATAGCACTCAGGCGAAATGGAGAGGTGTGGCGGTCATGTCTTCAGGGAGCGATATTATTATCTCGAGATTCTGCGCCAATCTTATTAATTTCGAGAAACATTAGCCTTATATACTCCGGGTTGAGTCGGGGTGGAAAATCCCCTAAGCCAATCAAATTAAGATACGTGTCTGGGGAAATCCCCAGATGCGAATTGTGGGTGTGCAGTTCAGCCAATATTACTAGTCTTGAAATCTGAGACCCAAAATGATATCCTTTCCCATGACCTCCAAGGTCAACGGCTGTCAGTCAGAACACCTGGACCGGGGTTCCTCAGTCCATACGAGTGGCACCACTATTATTCTAACATTTCCTGTTGTCGAATTTTTCCAAATAGCAAAATATACATCTGGCCTTTCAATAAAACAAAATATATACCTGATTTTGACAATAATCCAAATATATATCTATATCTTTCAATTCAAGTCTTTTTCATATCCGCTGTCGTCCGGGATTAATTTAAAAATTTTACCCAGTAATTATTCTTTCTGTGTTCTGCATTATGCATCTTTCTAATTCTTTTTTGTGTTATTCTCACAGTCTTCTATACAAACCAGCCCTCTTCCTCCATCTTTCATTTTCACGTATAATCAGTCAGTATCATCCTTCGGGTGTAGTGCATTGTGCATCATCATGAGTTTCCTGGTTTTCTGGTCAAGATTCCTTAGGTTTTCCTTAGTCCAGCTTATAAATGGTCCAGAGTATACCAGTGAAATAGTCCACGCGTTTATTCCTTTAATAAGGTTTCTGCCATATAGTTTAGTTTTGAGGAGTTTTCTTGTTCTTCTGTGGTATTCCTTTTCAATTTTCTCTTCCATTTCTGTTGCTTCCATGGTTTCTGCTTCCAGCACTCCCAAGTATTTGTAGCTATCATGTTCACCTACTGCCATCATCTCTATTTGATTAGGCAGTACTATACATTGTTGCTTCCTACTCATGGTCAGCAGTGCACACTTTTCCCTGGCGAATTCCAATCTGGATATCCTGGCTAAATATTCTGGTTGTGTTTATTAGCGTCTCCAGTTCTGTCTTTGTTTTTGCAAACAGTTTCAGGTTATCCATGTACATTCAATGGTTCATTCTTTTTCTGTATTAATGAACTTGTATCCGGTTTGGTATTGTTTATGTATATTGTTCAGGAGCAATTATTATTATTATTATTATTATTATTATTATTATTATTATTGTTGTTGTTGTTGTTGTTGTTATTGATATTGTTGTTATTGATATTGTTGTTGTTATATATATATATATATATATATATATATATATATATATATATATATATATATTAATACGATAGTGTGTGTGTTCTTTTGTGTGTCACGCTTTCCGGCAAATTTCATTGGTTGAGATTTAAGAACACACACGCAATCGTATTAATATATAGATTAGACTCAATATGAGTTAATGGATTTGGTGAGTGTTTAATGAGATACCAGGCATAATCTCCTCTTTCTTTTCGAATAGAGGAAGATGATAGTCTGACGCATTTACTTCCGGTAATGTGATGACGTCATTATCTTTTGTTAAAAAAGATGCATGTAATATATTTATGATGTACTACATTGACATAAGATGTCATATTCCAAAAGTCACATGGATGTGCTGCTGATCCCAAAAATAAGGTAAATGGATCAGTGCACGCTAAGGGGTTTATTCGTAACATTCCAAAAATAACGTAAATATATCAAGTAATCCTGAGTTCATATTTTCGTCTTTAATATCCTCACGGCAGTAATTGCAAAAACTCTTCTTACACTCCAGTTCTTAGTGCATTTTTAAAGTCTCAAATCTCTCTTCTCTTCTTCGTGATGGCACTCAAGCGAAATGGAGACGGGTGGCGGTGGTCATGTCCTGGAAATGGCTGAAACAGTTTATGATTTAAACATTATGTATTTCATGTATATTTTTAACAGTGGGTGGAGGATATTAAAGTCATTGGAATGCTGACAATGATACTACACTCAGAAATTCATGTTGAAGTAATGGTTGCCTAATTTCTAACCGTGTTAATATTTTATGTATTAATTTCGAAAAGCTGCTGAAACAGTTTATGATTTAAACATTACTTTATTTCATGTGTATTTTTAACAGTGGTGTGGGGGACATGAAGTCAGTCCCGGAAATGGGCAAAACCATTTACGTTTTAGACATTTATTTAATATATATTTTTAACAGTGGGGTGGGGGGATAAGAAATCAGTCCTGGAAATGGCTGAAACAGTTTATGATTTAAACATTATGTATTTCATGTATATTTTTAACAGTGGGGTGGAGGATATGAAGTCAGTCACAGAAATGGCTTAAACAGTTACGATTTAGACATTACATTATTTCGTGTATATTTTTAATAGTGGGTTGGGGATATAAAGTCAGTCCCGGAAATGGCTGAAACAGTTTAAGATTTAAACATTACTTTATTCCATATATAATTTTTAACAGTGGGATGGCAGACATGAAGTGAGTCCCGGGATTGAATGAGATAAGCGCAAATATATACTAGCAGAATACTTAGCGTCCCCTAGGATTGAACGAGATAGGTGGGAAACATATAGTAGAAGAATACCCAGTGTTGCTGGGATCGATTAAGATAGCTGGAAAGATATATACTAGCAGAATACGTGGCGCCAACCGGGATTGGATAAGATAGGTGGAATATATGTACTATGAGAATACCCGGAATTGATTTATGTGTTTGTAATGAAATAATCAGCCTAGGCAATATATCGAAGTTATATTTTAGTAAGGGGGGGGCGATAATGTCGGTTAAAATTACGAAAAATGATTGTCGAAATTAATAACATATCCAAGAATTATGAAAAATAGTAAAATTCGAGTTAATTAATTGGTGTGTTAGTAATAAAATAATAAGCCCAGACAATATATCAAAGTTATTATTTTAGTAAGGCGAGGAGCATTAATGTGGGTTAAAATTATGAAAAATGATTGTCGAAATTAGTAACATATGCAAGAATTATGAAAAATGATGAAATGTGAGTTAATTGATTAATGTATTTTTAATGAAATAATCCGCCCAGGTAATATAGCAAAGTTATTATTTTAGTAAGGTGGAAGCGACAAGGTGGGTTTAAATTATGAAAATTATTGTCGAAATTAGTAACATATTCAAAAATTATGAAATGTGAGTTAATTGATTGATGTGTTTGTAATGAAATAATAAGCCCAGGCAGTATATCAAATTTATTATTTTAGTAAGGTGGGAGCGATAAGCTGGGTTTAAATTATGAAAAATGATTGTGGAAATTAGTAACATATCCAAGAATTATGAAAAATGATGAAATGTGAGTTAATTGATTGGTGTGTTTGTAATAAAATAATCATCAAGACAATATATCAAAGTTATTATTTTAGTAAGGGGGACAATAATGTGAACTGCTGCGAATAACACTTCATGACTGTTAGCCAAGTAGTGGTGAACACTTTTAAGCTCTCCACCGATACATTCTTTAGTCGCAATCAATTCCTCTTCCTCCTTTCTTTCTTGTGATATACAGCCTGAGCACATTAGAATTTGGGTAAAGTGCTTCATACTTGAACAACAGTCTCTGTGTGTTTCTATCCAGCTTTTTCATTTATTCCTGTGTCCATTCTACAAAAGCTGCATTGTATCGAATTACAATCGCCGATGAATTGATGACTGAGAACAGGTTCCTACTATTCTGTCTAGATTTCAGGATCAGTTTGAGTTTCCTCATATACACCTCTTTCGTCTTCTCTTTTATTTCATTGCAAAGCATCGTATCAAGTCCAAGCACATCAAGGTACTTGTAGCCTTCTGCATCAGAATATAATGTCTTACCATTTGAATAAATGTTGCCTTTCAAAGCTCCTCTCTTCCCTCGTGTAAGACTAACTTCTGCATATTTCAAAATTCCAAACTCCTTATTTATGTCTTCACTCCACTGCTGTACAGTTTGAACCAGAAAGTCAATTTCCTTTTCTATTTTGTAAAACAATTTCAGATCGTTCATAAAGAACATGTGGCTGATCTTTGGTCTATTCTTCTCCAGTTGATATCCCATCTTTGTCTCTTTTAGTACATGCATGTGTCAATGGTATGAATTCTATTATGAATAGAAGTGGCGAAAAAGAATCTATTTGGAAGATTGTCCGTCTGATGTTGACTGTCCCTAATAGCTTACCATCTGAAAAAAGTTTGGTTTTCCAACTGTTCATGCTTTTCCCTATGAACTCAATTATATTTTTTCAACCATCCCTACAATTTTCAAGGTCCTGAGTACCCACGAATGCGGCACCATATCATAAGCGTTCTTGTAATCTATCCAAGCTACATTCAAGTTTGTTTTTCGTCTTTTGAAGTTCTTTAAAATACATTTATCAATCGATAGTTTGTCTTTTGTTCCTAAACACCTTTTCCTCCCGCCTTTTTGTTCTACTCGTAGTAAAATGTTTTTGACTTCTGGTGGGGGTAAATATTTATTTTATTTGGTAAAAATAAATTTTACAAATAAAAATGTGGCACAAGGCCGAAAAAGGGGGTGGGGGTTAATGTTGTCCTAACTAACATTTAACTTAACTAGATTCTTTCACCAAAATACTCAGTGGACATCCTACTTAAAACCCGAAAATTACAATTATATATACATGATGTGGGGGTTGGGGATAAAAATCTTATTTACAATGATCGAATGAGGAATATACAATGGCAAAATGGTGGTTATTAAAAAGAACCCCCTCACTAATAATTGTGGCAGGTAGAAAGCTTTGTCAGTCGAAAAGATGTAGGTCCCACGAAAACTTACTTTATTAAAAACACCACAAAAATGGCCTACATCACTGACAAAACAGTCTATCCGTCACCTAATTGATGTCGGGAATGGGGATTATCGAACCAAAAGCGGGAAAGGGGGGAGGGAGATGGGGCAGGGGCGAACTAAAAAGATGACAACATGCATACTCTAGCTAAGTTAAAAAAAAACGAACAAAAATGCCTAACTAGCCTACTCTAGGTGGTCCGATGTATGTCTACGTTAGTTCAGGAAACCCAAAATTCTTAGAGCCTAAGCAGATTCAAAAATAGAACTTAAGATCAGCTCCATTCATTCCACACAGTCGCGAAACTTTCACCCACCTGTCGTTGAAATTTGCCGGAGCGAGTTTCACCTTCTCCTGCTTAATTCGCAGTTTCATTCGATATTTGAAAATGAGAACAAGCTGGGGAGCAGTGAAGGTCTCATCTCCGTAAACCTCCTTTTGTCGCGTCGTCCAAATCAGGCCTCTCATAACTGCTAGCAAACACAGAAAAACATAGTGTTCTTCTTTCTTCATGGTTGGTGCCCAGTTGCAGCACGGGAAAACCGACTCCAGCACAAAAGCGCCCGCTCAGCATGCGAACCGTGAAGCCTTCAACTAACTCACACAACGGCCGAACGATGGCGCAGTGGAAGAAAGCATGATCAGGGTCTTCCTCCCAATCTCCGCATCGGACACAATTAGGTGTCTCCGTAAAACCCGCTGCGTAAAGTCTTTTGCCGACCCAGAGGGCATTTCATATTACCAGCCAGGTGAGTGATGCCTCGTAATTATCGAAGCAGCT
Source organism: Euprymna scolopes (assembly GCF_053919585.1). Taxonomy (NCBI): domain Eukaryota; kingdom Metazoa; phylum Mollusca; class Cephalopoda; order Sepiida; family Sepiolidae; genus Euprymna; species Euprymna scolopes. The sequence continues at coordinate 42,727,072 of NC_136497.1, read as the reverse complement.
CGACCCAGGCGCCCAAGGCCATATTAAGCGGCGCTCCTCCTTCGTAAAACCAAACTCCTCAATCTTTTAGTCTTGAACGGATCCCCTCACTAAGGCCCAATATAGCGCCTTGCGAGACAACAGCTGAGTGTCAGAGAGGCTTTCGTTGACTCATAGAAGAAATCCAAGGCCTGCCGACACTCGCGATAGAAAGGGCACTCGTTTCGGGGCAACTTGTGTATCTCCCCCTCAGCCGAATGCACACTCTCCGAAGCCTGAAAGGCTTTCTTAGTGTCTTCTATCCAGAAGACACCGTTTCCCTCACTAGGCGTACACATTCGATCCAGGTATATCAGTCTAAGAGTGTGTCTACGTGTTTCCACACTAGGCATACCCAGACTGCCTTCAGACGGATGCAGGTAACAGACCTCCCGGGTAACCATGGCTTGCTTTCCGCGCCACAGGAACGCAAAAGAGCACGCACCAGATCAACTAGTGTGGTCTCTTGGAGTAGAAGTACTGATAGACAGTAAAGGATCAGGGGGTAGATATGAGAATTGCATACCTCTGCCCGACCCTTCAAAGACAGGTTTCTCAAGGCCCACAAATGAGATGCGACCTTGACCGCTTCCAATACCTCCGACCAATTTTTCTCCAGCTAGAGACCGTGGCCAAACCAGACGCCGAGTAGTTTGCATGTTCCATCAGTCCAACCAAAAGGTCTCTGAAGGGGCATACCCCTCCAGGAACCGATACATAAGCCAATAGACTCAACGTAGTTAATTATGGCCCCTGTGACCTTGGTATACTGACTTGTTTCTATGTCGACGACTCTAATCTCGGCACTGCTCGTTACAAGCACAGTCACGTCGTCGGCATAGGCGGTATACTTTACCGGGGTAGAGCCACCTGGCAAAGTAATCCCGTGAAGGACCGAATTCACCCAAAGCTCGCGCAAATATGGCTCAAGCGCCAGCACATACAGCATTGGGGATAACGGGCAACCTTGACGAATCGATCTTGTTAACATAGAGGGCTTCGACCTCACCCCATTCACTTCTACCATAGCACCGGGGTTGGCATCCAAGAGGCGAATCCAGGACCGAAACTGGGGACCAAACCAAGCCGAGCGAAGAACAGCCTCTAGGTAACGATGGTTTACTCTATCGAATGCTTTGTACTGATCTAAATTGATCAGCCCGGCTTCTGTGTCGACTTTTTCTACGATCAAGCGTATCGTGTGAAAATTATCTTGAATCGTCCGGCCCTTAACAAAACAAGTCTGTTCGGGAATTATTAGATGGTGAAGACAATCTGCAGACGATTTGCTAAGATCTTGGCCACAATCTTTAACTCTGTGTTTAACATCGTTAAGGGCCAGAAATTACCTATCCCATCCCCTCCATTTTTTTCTTTGTGTAACAATTTAATGATCCCCCTGATAAAGTACTGAGGTATGCACCCGTTCCTAAACCAGGAGTTAAAAAGTATGGTCAGCAAAGGAATAAAAATGGGCGACAGCCTCAAATACACCCCATAGGGCAGTCCATCAATCCCAGGGGTCCTGTCTAGCCCGACCTGTTTCAAGGCCTCAATGACTTCTTCCTCTTTTATACTACCTTCACACCTAGCCGCTTTGGTCGCCTCCAGGCGAGAAAATTCGGCTAAAGAGGTGTCAAACTGTTCAATAGTCAGACCGGGGTCCTTAGTAAAAAGTTCCTGAAAAAGAGTTTGAAAACCCTCCAAGATTCCGTTGTTTGAAGTTACGGTTCGTCCGTCCGGCAATGTGACACTGGCGATGTGTCGATCAGCAGAACGTCGAAACTCCTCCGCACGCAGTGACGCGGCCATATTTGTTATCTCGTTTGGCGCTCTTTTTAACCTAGCCCTTACTAGTAATTCCTGGTCCTCCCTGTTATCCAAGGAGTCCAGTTCAGCCTTAACTATAGTATAGCTAGCACTATCCCCCTTCTCCACCGCCCTTTCTAATCTATCTTCTAGTGCCGCTTTCGCTGCTCTAGAACTACGGTTGAGCCGGCGACTAAAATCATCAGCGAAGGACCTAATAACTTTTTTAAGGTTATCCCACCACTTATTCCCGATGATAGCCCCGTCAATTCCCTCTGTATTGTTAGTAGAAGCTGTTCCCGGAAATCCTTCACATCGAACAACGACGTGTTGAACCAGTAACTATCTATCCTAGGTTTAACGCTATCTAAGTTTACTCGAACCCGGACAAGCCTATGGTCCGAATAAACTATATTATGAAAACTTGGACAGTCTAAAAGCCCTAGGTCGACTCTCCTAACTAAGAACCGATCGATGTAACTCGAAAGTTGCACCGGACCTGTCCAAGTCCATACTAAATCCCTGGGTTTTTCGTTTCCAAATTTATCGACAAGATCAAACTTGTCGACAAAGTCTCGTAACGCTTTAGCATCCCGGTTCTGATTAGTATCCCTTGTGGTATTAACCCCACGATCTAACTCGGGATCCAGGACCGTGTTCCAGTCTCCCGTTGAAACTAACCGGCGAGACGAATTCATGAAAGGAAACTAGCTCAGTACGGTTATTGGCCGCATAAACCCCAATAAAACGAAATGCTACATCCTTTACGGTAACATCCAGAACGAGCAATCTTCCCTCTGGATCTGCATAAATAGAGTCAAACGATGCATCAAGAGTGCGTTTAACTAGCCAGGTAACCCCCCTTGCATGGATATCATAATGTGCTGAGTAGAGCTGAAAGTCTCTAAGGAGCACATCCTGATAGTCACTTGGAATAAAGTGAGTCTTCTGTAAACAACATATAATCCACATCAAGGCGTTGAAGGTTGCGTGCAAATCGAAGTTTACGAGAGGCGTCCCTCAACCCTCGGACATTCAACGTAGATAATCTTAAGGAAGCCATCTTGATTTACTTAGGGTTGGGAATCCTGACCGAACATAGACGGTGTCCCCATGGATCCTGTGGTCATCTCAGTGGTGATTGACCCATCAGGGGACAGACCGCCGAAGTCAAGAGTAAAGGTAAGTTTAATGGCCCTATACAATGTTGGATACATTTTGATAGGGACCCGTCCAACGCATGATTCTTTCATTTTTAAAATGTCATTGTCATTAAAGAAAACGACTGGAGGAAACAAATTAAAGGCGCTATTTGCTTCCTCCATCATTGACCAAACTCCACTCGCCTCAGCTCTGGGCCTAACAACAGTCAATAATCTTGGGGCTTTGGGGAAATGTTCAGGGTTTGCGATGTCTTTTTTTTAATGTTTTTTAAAAATAAATGTTTTTTTGTAATCCTTGTTTTTATGCGCCTTCATAACTGTTTCTCTTTCTGCTGTTATTTGGCAGACTGCTTTGCCTGTAAAAAATGGAGGGGATTTTTTTTCCGAGATTCACTCTCCGAAGAGGGGCTCCTGTGCCTTTTTTTGTCTGACGGGGTGGGAGGGGGCATATCTGTTTTCATGGGAGAGGGGGGAGGAGTGCTCTGAGGTGTGTTAGCAGGTGTGCTAAAGGGAGAAGGTCTCGGGCTTGTTTTCTGAGGAGTGCCTAGAGGAGTCATTTTTTTTTCTCTTGACGGGAGTGAAGTGTTAACTGGGGCTGGTACGTTTTTAGAGGAGCGTTTTTCCTTGGGGCTTAGATTTGGTTTCTCTGGGAACAGGGACTCGGGGAAGGGAACAAATTTTTTTTTCACGTTTTCCATCTAATCTTTCTTTTAATTTAAGTAATTCCTTGAATTTATTCCCTCCTGGGTCCTTGCTTGTTCGAATCTCCAGTTTTTGTTCTTTTGTTAATGATTTTGCATATATTTTGGGAGGTGATTTTTTGATCGGTATGACCTTCCATTCATTCTTCTTTACTGGTGATGCTGCTTCTGTGTTATAGACCGCTTCGATTTCTTCAGGTGACATTTTGGATGGGTTGGTTTTTTCTACCTTCTCAGGCATTTTATATCCAGGTTGTGCGTTTGGCTCTAAGTACTGTAGTACCCGGTTTTTTGGATTTTTCGTTGTCTGCTTCTTGGAGCACGTATATGTTAAGTGCCCACTTCTCCACATATCCAGCATGCTGGTATCCTTCTTGCCACTACTATTGATAATTTTTCATCTTGCGCCTCAATGTAGTAAGGTATTTTAAAATATGCTTCCTTATTTAACAAGATGTCAAATGACTAGACACCATTATATTGGTCGACATTTACCCCTGTGATGTCTCCATATTGTAATAGGTATGCCGCTAAATATTCACTTGGTATTACACCTGGGACTTCAAAAATGGAAATGGCTGTCCGTCTCCGTCCCAGGTATTCCATCATCAGAATGTAATCCGTTGTTATGATCTCGTTCTTTGAGAGTTTGATGCAGTCTTCTTCAGACTTGAAAAGGGCTGCCCAGGTGTTGTAACCTTTTGTCTTCGTAATTCTCTCCGCCCTCATTCCTACAGATGCAATTAACTTCGTAACAATCTCCTTTGTTGATCAAATAAGTTTTTTGGTCTTTTTATCAATAACAAAAAGTAGTATGGTCTTTTTTGCGAATTCTTCTTGTCTAGTTTGCTCCACTATACTTCCATTCGTGGTAACGTGTTCTACACACTTCTTGGCTTCCTCAAGGGCTCCTTCCAAACAGCATTCTCTACTTCTATCTTTTCCTTCGCCGGCTCCATCGGCTCACAGCTGGCAGATGCCATGGCCGACGGGTAATGAGAAAAAAAAAGAGGAGAAGATCCGGCACTTAAAAAAGTAACAACGGGGGAAGAGAAGAAAGGGGAATAACAAATTTAACAATATATAACAATAATAATAACAACAATAATAACAGAATAAGCGCAATAAATATCATACACGACCAAAAGACTTCTGATGGGGGTAGTTATTTATTTGCCGCCCACTTCGGCAAAATGTGGCACAAGGCCGGAAAGTGGGGATCCAGCAGGCTCCCCTAAAGGAGGGGCACTCCTGCAATTTTTAAAAATTGGCTGAGTAACTCCGTCGGCATTCCCCGGTAGGGGCGCCTCAGGCAGTAAGCAATTAACTTACTCCACCAGAAAGCCCAGTGGCAAGGCCTGGGAAGGTGTACCTCCTAGGTATTACCCAGACGGCGTACCTCAGTCCAACAGGTGCTGGGTCAGTTCCCAGCCCCTCACCTGTTGGGCTGAGTGTCAAGTGACGAATCCTTGACGAGTACTACTACCCTATCTCCCTGCAGCCGAAGCCGCTAGGAGACCTTCCCCATCTTACTTATGATGGGGGTATGGGGACTGGATTCGCTAATCATTTTTATAACCAACGGCTGTGCTAAACAACCAATGAAAACGTCCCAAAATTATTATAAAAATTGTCGAATTTTGGATTCAATCAGTTCGCCGTTTACTACGTTACAGACAGCATTTAATTCTTGGCCGCCATCTTGGTTACTGATCTGAACTATGCCGCCATCTTGGTTACTGATCTGAACCATGCCGCCATCTTTGTTCAACACAATATCTCAGAACTTAAGAGGTTAACTACGCCACAGACCGCATTTGATTCTTGGTCGCCATCTTGATTACTGATCTGAACTACGCCGCCATCTTTGTTCAACACAATGTCTCAAAACTTAACAGGACCATTTACTTCAAGATGATCACATACTTTTGAACTGATTATCCCTGTCAGTGTCTTCCAAAGCAAGTTCAAGCAAGCAATTGGTCTATAATTTTCAACATCTGGTCCTTTAGCAGGATCTTTCATTATTAAAACAATCCTTCCCACTACAAGCCATTCTGGTATCTGACATAATCTGACACAATCATCCAGAGAAACAGCAAGCTTCTCATAGATTCCTGTGAAAGATCGCAACTAGTACCCATGAAATCCATCAGGTCTGGGTTCTTTTCACTTAGACATGAACTTCATTTGTTTTCTCAAATCTGCAACAGAAATGTGAATATCCTCTTGTTTATGCCCTTCCCGTCTTTCACTTACTCTAGCCACGTAGTCAGCATCAACTTTGTGGGAAGTCTCTTTTGAAAAAAGTTCTTTATCAAAACTTTGTAGTTTCTTGAGGGTTAGGAACCACTGTTTAGGTTTCACTTCTTTCCAGATTTCTAAAAAACCGTGACGGGTTTGTTTTGAATAACTTGTTGTTAAACTGATGATTATACCTATTAATCTTGGAAGCTTTTGCCATAAGCTGCTGCTTTATCTCTCCCATAGTTGGCTTTCAATTATTATTATTATTATTATTATTATTATTATTATTATTATTATTATTATTATTGTCGAGTTAATCACTGTTTGTTTCCATAAGTTTTTTTACATATGTTAATCGCACAAAATATATCCTAAAATATTCTCCATTTTTTAGGATTGATTTATGTTTGAAAAAACTTCCATTTTAATTGTTTTAATTAGCTGCATTTTGTCATTAACTCAGTAATTGGTCCATATTTTATTAAGATTTGTTGCGGACCAGGATATAAATACCCTAATTCGCTACAAGAAAAATAATGAAACGAATTGAATGAAGGAAACAAAGAACTCAAATGGTGGAATAAAATAAACATGTCGTTTATTTTATGTTGAGAAATGAAAGTCTTGGGTGTACACGTGTTCATTCGGCCGTTGACGACTACGCACGTGGAAGGAAAGGGGAATGCAACAGAGAAACGCGAAGTGGCAAGCCGGCCTGTAGAAAGAGAGGGTTAAGCTCAGTAGAGAGTCGCGCACATGTCTGTGTTGATGGACTAAAACGAAGGGGAGATAGAGTGAGAAAGTCAATCCAGGTTATGGAGATAGAAAGCGTATAAAGTGTACGTACGGTCTGATAGCTTTTTGTCCCACATAGTAGCAAGTGGTGTGAGGTACGCGCGTGCGCGCGTCTGCCAAAAAAGGCACGCTGTCGGTCCGTAGACCTCCCAGCGAGGGAGCTGGTCTGAAAAGGAAGAAGCCGCTTATTGCTCTTTCTTTTATACTTGTTTCCGGTGGTCTTTTGCGCATGTGTGTATTTCCTTTGAAAAGGGAAGTGACGTTGTCCATGCGTGCGTGTATGTGAGTACATTTGTGTGCGTCAGCGTGTGTGTGTGTGTGTATACACGTGAATGTGAGTGTATATACGCGAACGTGAATATGTGTACGCGTGTGGACGTGGGCGCGTATGTTTGTGTGCGCGTATGTATATAACAAATAATATAGCTTGAAATGTGGGCGCGTGTTTTTGTGTGAGATTCGCGCAGATTCTATGTATCCTTTCACGCTCTCTCTCTCTCTCTCTCTCTCTCTCTCTCTCTCTCTCTCTCTCTCTCTGTTTATTAACATTTAAATATAATAGAGTAAAAATAAAAGATGGAAGAGTCCATTATAAACAAAAGGGCATATAAAGTAGCGGTAATGGTATGGGTTGTAATGAAAATTATCCGTCGTGTAATCCTGCAATAATGCCGGGTCTTGCTGAAACAGTGAAACACATAGACTCTTCTGGTGTGTCATAAATACGTGGCTAAGCTACTGCCTTGCTAATAACCTCAAAACTATACGAGTTGCAGAGAATTCCGTATGCGTTATTCTTTGAACTTCTGAGAGCTGCACACAGCCATCGATCAAGGTGATACCTTTCTAACTGAAGCATTTAACTTTTTGTGAACTTTGTACGCGAAAGCGACTTTCTAAAAACAGTACTATTCCCAAAATCATACAGTCAGCCATTCGTCACGATAATTCGGTGCATTTTCGTTTTCTGAATAATTATAAGGATTGCCATCGATAATTCTAAACTATAGAAGATATAAAGTCAAATAACGTGACCTCAAAAACGAGTTAAATATTATGACTAATAATTATGCCAATCTTGCGTTTTATAGATACCGCAGTCGAATCCTTCGCTCTTGTCAACCTCTATTCCCGTTGTATTTCTTTGTCAATATAGAAAGAGTGAAGGGATGGAAGTTAAAGGAAGCAGCGACGAAAGGTAAATGAGAGAGGAGCTGATAGAGAGAATACCTATGCCGTCACCACCCGCGTAGGTTCTCGCTGATTCTGTTTGTCAATAAATAAGAGAATTAAAGGATGCACCGATGATTATTACATGACGCACCGGTAGTGGGAAAGTTTTATTGTATCATTATAGTACAAGTGCACACTTTCCATAAAATGATAACAAAAATTAATATGCTTGGCCAATGTTCGTACTAATATTCACGCTCATATAAAGTTACGCATCAATCCGTGAAGTTAAAAAAGAAAACGTAAAAATAGGAAACGTCTCAAACTTTAGTGTTTGAAAAAAGAAAGAAAAAGAAAATGGCTCATCATGGAAATAAAATGAAGGTTTTCTATCCGAATTCATTTCATACATCGGATTATTATTTTATTTCTATTTGCTTTCTCCCTTCCTCTAAACGCTGGAAATCATTTCATCCAGCATGCTTGACTTGCTATATTGGTATATTTTTAAACTCTTAAGATGTGGAGCTGAACTCAGAAAAAATGGCATGTGGGATTGTTGTGGTTAAATTGACACAATTGATTTTGTCGAAAATACACTCACCGAATTAGTATTTGACGTTGATTTTCTCGAAGGCTTCAGTGGCAGGTTAGACATTTTAAATGGCGTGATCTGAAGAACACAAGACGAGAAACTGCTAGTCACAATGCTCGGTTGACACTGGGTAGTCATTATTAGGAAATGCAGTTGGAAGACTACTAAGAAAATAATTTATTGTGCTTTACCTATTGGTAAGCTTTCTTTTTTAAATAATATTCAATATTTAAAATAAGTTTGAAGACAAATTATTTTACCATAGTCATTAAATAACATTATCACCGTCCAGCTATTTTCATTTTGGATAGAAACCAAATCCATAACTTGAGCAGAACGGAGTAAAAACCGAAAATACAGAAGCTAAATATGCGGCCTCTACTCGCTTCCATTACGGCAATGCATTTAATTCCTGTCCAGAAGAAAAATGGCTACCACTGATTATTTTACTCAATTGCCACTCACGGTGAAATGAACTTGCGTAAAACATCTTGCAAATATTAAAAGTTTTAAACGCAAATAGGTCACATATAAGTGCGTAAGGCCAAAGCTAATTTGATTTGATTAAATTTCCAGTTACATTTTTCTGTAAAATTATTTATGTTGGAGTAATGATTCTCTATCTCTCATTAAATGGTCGAAAAGAAATAACACGAACTAAAGATAACGACCAAGAAATTGTATTAACAGAAAATACAGACGTAGTGGGTTGGCAGATGCTGCTACTAGTGCTTCATTTCGACTAGTTGACTCCTTTTATAATCAGGAAGAGTCCATACAGTTGTGGAATAGGGTGGATCGTCATAAGAGATATTAAGCACCTCCTATAAATATATTTATTGATCATGTCATATTGTCTCGATCTTTTCCATTCTTTTAATTTAACTATGTTTACGTTTCTGCATTTTTTACATGACGATTAGTTATTCGTATTGTTTGGATCCTTCGAGTTACTGTTTTTCTTTTCTATAACGTTTCCATTGATGTAACACCTTCTCCGTCCGCAAGAATCCGTGGCGTAGAATTTGGTAAAGTTTCAGTTGTAAGTACACTCTTCCGTAGGTTGATGGTCCAATACTTAGTGCGGACGACGCTCAAAATACAATTGCGAATTATTTGGGACTTCTACTCGGTCATGACTGACGGAATAAGAACATGCTGCCTCGTCGATTTAAATAAAGGGTTCTGTTCGAAATTTCGTGCAGATTCCTGAGTTCGACAGAAAGATTCTCGAGTTCGACGAGATACACCTGAAGAAAGTCGGAGGTTACATCGACCGAAAAGTTGTGAAAATAGCACTCAATATGAGAAAAGTAGTTCGAATAATCCAAATGAAACGATTAACCATGTTTGTTTCAGGTTTTATTGATCTTGGTTCCAAGACAAACATTTATCTCACTGAAACTATTTTCTTTCTATTTCCTTCGCAATTAAAGAATCATAACACCTGGAACCTGTGCAAATTCTAAATTAACCTAAACACGAGTGTTCAATTTTTTCACAATCAAATGACAACGCATAAAAGGCCAACGTCCATGGTGTGAAATAAATGAAAGACGCACATGACGCCATTGCTAAACTACGTTTACAATTATTCCTGCGTTCGGTAATAAACGCATGTAACACGATAAAAGAATTGTGTTTGTTTTTGTTTTTTTGTTTTTAATTTTTTTTTTTTTTTTTCTCGAAAAAGCGAAATGCTAATGGCGGACAAATTGTGATAACAACATATCTGATAGATACCAATTTATATAAAGTTCGGTATGTTTATATATTTAGATATGTGTATATACAGGAGTTACTCCGGAACTAATTAAGCGATCATTATGAATTTAAATGATACACGTAATGCGTCAACACATGTGAAGTATTTAGTTTAATTTAGTTTTATTAAAGGGAGATAAAAAGAGGGCGAGGTTTCTTCGTTAAAATTCAGATTTTCATAAAATTTTAACACTAGCTATTAGACATAAATGAATAAATACATCCCCGTTTTAGTTTGGAATATTTTTTAAAGTTCTTTTTAGTGAAAAAAATATGAGCACAATCTCCCATTGAATTGAAACCATAATCATTTTGCACCAATGAAACAAGATTCTCTTAATTTCAATTCCTTATCAAGACTCTTTAATGTTTAGACATTTCCGTAAATGCAAATCATATAATGAATTCGATCAATATTAGAATAAACGTTTAAGGTTTAGTATTATTAAATCTCGATTTTAGTCGTCGACAGGAGATATTGTAAAGGAAGTCTCATTTAAATATTTAAAAGCAACTTTATTTGTTATCTTCGTTACTAAGAATATAAGAGAGAAATGAGTTAGTAGCTGGAAGTTTTCGTGTGTGGAAACGTAGCTTGAATATTATACCGGCTTGTTGAATGAGAGAATAGTTCAGTGTACACGTGTTGTAGTCGGTAGTAGGAGATAATAAAAAGGGTTTATACAGTCCTGAGACGTAGGTTAAACAGGCCGATTAAATGAGAAAAAAGAGAAAAGTGTTCAGTGGATACGTGAGTTGGAGATAGGTTTGTATGTACTCACGCTAGCCTAGGGCCCAAAGGGTGCAGGCGATGTCTGCTGCCGGCAAGACCAGGGAGAAAGAAAGAGAATCTGTTGCCGGTTTCACGTTTTATACACTCGGTCACGTGACTGAGAGCTGGCCTTTGATCGGATAAGCCAGGAAGAAAATGGATTTCAAACTCTCGAGACGCGAGAATTAACTCCTGCTTGTGCTTGTTATAATTTTTGCCTGCTACAATATAAACTAAGTGAAAAATTGCTCTGTTCAGAGAACTCACTTTTCCCGCCTTTATATGGATATTCTTTTAGCTTTATACATAAAGTAAAGCCAGTTCAAATCTGAAGTTTTATGCAGTAGAGACTGATGCATATAAGATAAATATTTCATTTTATTTCGAGATAAACATATATTTTTAAACAGAGTATGTTCTGAAAAATATTTTTATTTCCAATCGATTTAATTGATTACATACTTTATCCAGATGTTTTCATTTTACTTGGTCATTTTCAGAGTAGAATTATGTACAATCACTCATGAAGAAACAAAAAAAACAAATTTAATAAAAAGTCATCTTTGTATATCTACTGCTATCGGTTCACATTACAATCTTGATTGAAATATGAATTTTAAGTAAAATCCTTTATATTTTTATGCGAACGCTTCCTAATGGTATTCTTTTGCAACCTTTGTTTTATTGATTGATCGACATTATTTTTGATACATTTGGCCAACTGCTACGTAAGTTACAGAATTACCGAAGTATATTAACACTTTTGAATGCGTCCAAAATTCTCTTTCCACTTTTTTTTACATAGGAGTCACCACTTATCAAGGCCCGGATGCCACTCGAGGATAAGGGTTCTAGAGTGTACAGTAGGTAATGGTCAATGGGATAATATTCTAGTAATCGTTAGTAATGGAAATTTGGTAAATTGGATTACTTAGGGGGGCGGTTCATCAAGAATTTTTTATGTTGGACTTGAAGACAACAAAGTTGTAATCAGCTGGGAAACAGGCAAATGCAAGAGAGTTCCACAGACGTGCAGTTCTAAGAAATAACTTTTTTCATGGAATCTGCGTTTTTGTTTAGGCACAGATAAAGAGTGGGAAAAATTATTGACAGGGCTTTCAGCTAGACGGATGTTTTTCGTGAAACATTGGCGAGGGGGCCAGAGATTGAAGCTCAGACGATCACTTGTCATGGAAATAATGATAAAACAAAGACAGGCTCGCAACGTCTCTTCCGTGGGAAAGAGGTTGCAGGGAAGAGAAAAGGGCATTCCCCACTAAGCTACGAAGTCTATTTTGAACTCTATCAAGGCAGGATAAGCTGCGTCTAGCAGCTCCTGTCCTGATGTAGCAACAGTACTCCATCCTTGGACGTACCTGGCTTTTATAAAGGTAGAGAATTGCATCAGCAGTGAGATATCTACTAGAGCGATAGAAGGATCCCTTCTATCAAGGCAGGATAAGCTGCGTCTAGCAGCTCCTGTCCTGATGTAGCAACAGTACTCCATCCTTGGACGTACCTGGCTTTTATAAAGGTAGAGAATTGCATCAGCAGTGAGATATCTACTAGAGCGATAGAAGGATCCCTTCATTTTTCCAGCCACCTTGGCAACGGATTTGATGTATGTGTTCCATTTCAGATCAGGAGTAAAGGTCAAGCTCAGAAGCTTGTCAAACATGGAGCCTCACTAAGATGAATGCCATCCATTTCAATTGATGCCAGATGAGGATTGGACCGTTGATGATGTAAAGATAGAAGCTAGGTTTTAGATGCATTAAAAGTAACCAGCCATCACTTCCCCCCATTCTACCACACACTCAAGATAACAGGAGAGAGAATCATAAGATAACAGCCTTTGATATGTTGCTATAGATGGTAGTGTCATCAACAAAAATGTCAACGAAATATATAAGTATGTGTTTTGGGAGATGGGTGATGTAGATCAGGAAGAGAGTTGGGCCCAGGATGGACACCTGAGGAACTTCAGCATTAATACTGTGCGCTTCTGATTTCTGCCCATCAACCACTACTCTTATGAGCCTATCAGAGAGAAATGATTTAATAATTGAGAAGACATTTCCAGCTATACCGTAGCTTAAAATCTTGAGAAGTAAGCCTTTATGCCATATCTTATCGAAGGCCTTTGATATGTCAAGAGGAATTGCCCTAGAAAAGAAACCTTTGTCGAGAGATTCACTAATCCTATGAGATATAACCGTTAGTACATCTGCTGTAGATCTAACAGAACGGAAACCATATTGCATGTCACTAAGAAGGTTATTTTTGTTGAGGTGGTTGACTACTTCTTTATTTGATATGGATTCTAGCAACTTACTCATAACGCACAGGAGACTTATTGGTCTGTACTGAGAGGGAGATAACCTATCACCTGAGTTCTTAAATTCATTTTCGACAAGAGAATTTTTAATAGGATAGCAATTATTTCTAATAAGTTAAATTATAATGAACAGGGGTATCCTCTTTATCTATACAGTGATACAAAAGATAGTACACATATGAAAAAATAGTACAACATTTTAATATTAAAATTTTGGTACAATCGAAGTGTGATAAACTACTCAAGGAAAATATAAAAATTTATTCCAATATAAAAATATAATGTATCCCTTGTAAGTAACCGTATAAAAGGAAAAATTGTAAAACCGGAAGTGAATAGGGTGATACAAAATTTAACTTTATGTTATACTCGAATATAATTGTATAATTAACATAATGAACTTAGCCGATACAATAGTAGATTTGTAGTACCAAATCCAATCTGATTAAAGTACCCTACATTTTATTTAACTAATATTTACAACAGATGTTGTGGGGAAAATAGGAACAGCCTACCTTTCAAACGCCCTTGTGTCTGTCTTTCCTGCGGGTTGGGATGAAAAGAGTTCCAAGATAGTTTCCGTGAGGTTTTAACACACAGTCTCAGACGATCTTGCAAAGACGCGCTACACGCATGCAAATGTGGTGTGCCAGGCTTCATAAAAGAGGTTGCTTAGATGAGTTGAGGAGGATATTGGGGGGGGACATTGCTTTGCGCTGTAGCGGTGCATTGCTTTGCGGCAGACATTTTGAAAACGTTTCACGTTGAGGCGTGCGGAAGAGAGAAAAAGAAACATAACTTGGGACACACCCCTTACAAGCTATTTCGGCATGTCAGCGGGATTTGACACCAAGTTAATTCCCCTGTTCGATGGCAGCAGCACTGAGCAGTCAGTGCAGGAATGGGTAGAAAAGGTAAAATTGATATGCCAGCTCAACTGTGTAAAGCATCTTAAATGCATGGTTCCAATTTGCCTCATTGGGGGGTGTATATGCCGTATACCAGCAGCTAACTGACGAAAAGTAGGCGGACTTCACATGCATCAAAAACGCTCTCTACACAGGGTTTGCACTAGATCCGGTTGCCACGTGGAAGGAGTTCATGGCATACAAGTTAAATCCCGGGGAGGTTGTTGTTTATCGTGCACTAAAGAAGAACTGAAGAAGCTTGCAGTCCTGTTCAGAGAAATGTCAGACAAAGGCCTGGTGTGTGCGTGCGTTTGTTGCAGGATTGACCAATAGCATGAAAGATTTGCTCCAAGCCTCATCCAAGGTAGATAAGATGGACATCTGGGATGTGTTGGCAATACTAAAAAGAGCCTAGTCACTACAGCGGTAGCCATGCAGCCATCACAGGATGGATTGCAGTACCTGGGCACAGTTAAAACTGCCAGTGGATGACAGGAACAACTCTGGGCCTGAGGCGAGTGGACCATCGCTCTGGCTTGCACAGCCCAATCAAGCAGTGACTCAGATGTCAGTAGCCTCCAGACTATGGATGAGAGCGCATGCAAAGATGAGGCTTGAACCGTCCCTCTTCAAAGAAGCACTCGGCGGAAGTGATTGCCATCTTCCTGCCATCTCTGTGATCATGAGATCAGGGGGAGGGGGAACAGCCTACCTTTCAAACGCACTACAGTTGGGATGAAAAGAGATCCAAGATAGCGTCTGTAAGGTTTTAACACACACAGTCTTGGACGGTCTCTTGGAGGAGTTTGGGAGAATGTTTTTTTTTGACGCATTGCAGCAGTGCGTTGGCTTGTGGCGAACATTTTGAAACATGTTGGCATGTTGAGGCATGTGAAAGTGAGAGAAAGAAACGTATCACTTGGGATACACCCCTTACAACACGTATAACATATTGTATAGCACATATAATTTATTCAACAGTAAACTTTTCACTCATATACAAATTAATTGCTGTAGTAGCAATTACGTTACATCATAATTCCTAAGTGCACCTATATAGATTTTTAAAAAAATAGAATTAACTATTGTTAAAAAAAAATATTAATTGTAATAAAATGTGGGGAAAATAGAGAAGGATTACTGCACAAACGTATTCGTGTCTGTCTGTCCTGCAGGCTGAGAAGGAAAAACGAAAAGATTCAAGATGGCAACTGTGGTCTTTTACTGCCCACGGTCTCACACAGTTCTTGAAAAATTATGTCTCACACATGATTTTGAGGTGCGTCTGGGCACCATAAAACAGGTTGCTAGGGAAGTGGGTGAGAGTGTTCAGATCTGTGTAGAGTCAACATCGTTGTGAGACTCGTCAGATTTCTTGATACAACTTGTTTAAAGTGAACTTTGTATGCGTCTCGTCAGACTTTTACGATTCAAGCTGTTTCAGCATTTTGTTATGTTATGGACAGGTTTGACCTAAAACTGATTCCAGAATTCGATGGCTCCCTCACCAGCCCCTCTGTAGTCAAGTGGTGGCAAAAAGCCTAGCGTTTCTGCAGGCTATGCCAAATAAAGGATCCAGCACGTCATCCTGCTGAGGCTCTCCAAAGGTGCATACACCTTCTATCAGCAGCTCGGAGATGAACCAGGCCTGGAGGAGGTTAGACAGGCACTATACATAGACTTCGTTATGGACTCCTTCGTTTGCACGTGGACTCTTTTACAGCTCGCATGGATGTATGCACTGAGAAATTGAGAGAATGGCGGCAAATGGGATCTAATGTATCCGTGTTAGTTCTTCGCCAGGCATATCTGCAAGTGTGCGTACACCAATCACTGTGGTCCTACCAAACTGTACTTATTAAGAGGAAAAGTATTGCCTAACCCTCAGGGGTTTGGATTTAATGTAGTGCAATCGATGATGTAGATGAGTGTTGATGCCGTTCTGACTAAGGATGAGCGCGTACAGCAAGTAACATCTGCACATATTCATTATGGGTGAGGGAATTATGGCTGCAGTGCATGTGAAGGAGCATCTCTGTAACTTTGGCCTCTTCAGCAAGGACCCAAAAAGGCTACAGGATGGTGCTCAGGTGCTTAGTCTGCAGGTCTAGAAAGAGAATGACGTCTTATGTTGGAAACGAGAAAGCAAGGTCCCAGACATGCCCCACATTACTACACGGTAAAGCATATTTACTCTGTGTGGAAAGTTGGTTGGCACTTCCCTGTGGGCGATTGCTTCATGTTGCAGTGGCCTTCATCAAGCGAAGAGCATCCGATGTTACCCCTGGGTGGGATGATGACACAATGCTCAGGGAGGTCCTCACCAGGGTGCACGAGAAAGACCCAGTCCAGGGCAGATGGTGCATCAACGGCTAAGACCTCAGTATGGGAATTGACGAGAGCTCTCTTGCACCTGGCGTGTCATTAGTTCATGATGGGGCTTCGGTGGAGGATTCTTGCTGTCTATGACCAGAAAAAGACTCCCAGAATATAAACCTGATAGAGCTCGATGCCGTCACTGAGGAGAAACTTGGCAATCCTGTGGAAATCGACTATCCTGCAACTATTCATCAATTCTGCCTGTGCTCACAAATGGATTTCAGATATCCTTACTGGGAGGGGTAGGATACAAACCAAAGCTGCGAGTGAGATACTCATCCGACAGTGGCTTGACACAAATATAAGGCTGGTACAAGAATATGCACTGTCAATGAAGGTGTCCCCGATCAAATCCAGCCTGAACAAGACAGATTGTTTAACAAGAGTACCCCAAAGATGGCTTGACGCCACTAAGAGAGCCACTGAACCCATACAATCTACCTGCGCCACATCTATGAGCTCTGTTCGATTTAATTGAATCAAAGAAGTCCACCAGCAAAGCAAGCACCCTGGGATCAAGTGAACCCTATATTTCGATAAGTTTGTTGAATCAGGAATGCAGAATGCAGACGTCAGGAGAGTGGTCAAAAGCTGTGTGGCTTGCCAATTCATCGACCCAGCACCTGTTCACTGGGAGAAAGTGAAGCTGCCTGGCAATAGATATTACTCTCCACAATGGTGAGGATTTCTTGACTCTCATTGACTGCAGCCCATCCAGGTTTGCGATATGGCAGCCGCTGCACCAGCAAGATACAGTTGCTGTCATCCGTAAGTTAAATAGTAATTTCCTTAAACGACGCCCATCAAATCTGTTGCCAAGGCCGCTGGAAAAATGGTGGGATCTTTCTATCGATCCGGTAGATATCTCACTGCTGATGCTATTCTCTATCTATATAAGAGCCAGGTACGTCCAAGGATGGAATATTGTTGCCACATCTGGTCAGGAGCTGCTAGAAAGGACTTGGCCTGCCTTGATAGAGTTCAAAATAGACTTCGTAGCCTCGTAGGAGATGTCCTTTTCTCCTCCTTGCAACCTCTATCTCACAGAAGAGATGTTGCGAGTTTGTCTCTAATGTATCGTTATTTTCATGGAAAGTGTTCAACTGAGCTTCAATCTATGGTCCCCCCTCGCCAAACTTTCACAAGAAACACTCGTCTAGCTGTAAACACTATCAATAATTCCCCCCACTCTTTATCTGTGCCTAAACCTAAACGTAGATTCCATGAACAAAGCTTCTTTCTTAGAACTGCACGCCTGTGGAATTGTCTTCCGTTTTCCTGCTTTCCGGCTGACTACAATATGGTTGTGTTCAAGTCTAAAGTAAATAAGTTCTTGATGAGCCATTCCATATAAGTTATCAAATTTACCAAATTTTCATTACTAATGATTACTATATTGACCAATTTCTACTGTACACTCTTTAACCCTTATCCTTGAGTGGCCTCTGGGCCTTGATAATGTGGTGATGCCTTTGTAAAAAAAAAAAAAAAAAAAAAACGCCCCCTAACAGCAATAATAACTGACAATGGCACTGTATTCACCAGTGAGCAATTCAGAAAGTTTGCCGATGGCTGGGGAGTATGCCTGCAGTTCCGATGTGTGGTTCCAATGTGCAATGGAGTCATTGAGCGGAACCACGGGACTGTTAAGACCATTGAAGCCAGGACGAGCTGCACAGTGTCTGAAGCAGTCTACCTTTACAATGTGACCCCAAAGGATGATATCTGATCCTCCATGGCGCCGCCCGATGCATTGTACAAGTACCACGTCAGGGTAAAAGGCATAGAGACCAGCCCGTTGCCCAAACTGGAAACAACTGAAGAAAGGGAATGTTGTCTGGATTAAAAACCCGCACAGCAAGTGCACAACGAGGTACAGAATCGGGCGCATCACTGAGGTGATCAGCATGCAGGCTGTGCGAGTCGGCAGCATACCCAGTCATGTTAGGGACCTGCGGCTGACAACACAGTTGCAACCACCCTTTGATGAGATGAGCGAATCGGAGTCGGAGACCAGTGAGGCATCACTCTGGTCTGCATCAGCTCTATCCGAAAGTGAAAGTGACTTGTACATTAGTGGCCTCCCAGGGGACGCAGTTTTTTCAACCCACAGACTGCAAGTCAAGATGAGGCGTCCGTCGTCCCCCACCCCACCTTCAGAGAAGCACCCAGCAGAGGCGACCGCCATGTTCCTGCCATTGCTGTGGTCATGAGATCAGGGGGAAGTGTGGGAAAAATAGAGAAGGATTTCCGTAAAAATTTGCTCGTATCTATCTGTTCTGCAGGCTGAGAAGGAAAAACGAAAAGATCCAAGATGGCGACCGTGGTCTTTTAATGCCCACGGTCTCGCACAGTTCTTGAAAAATTACATCTCAGATGTGATTTTGAGGTGCGCCCAGGCACCATAAAATCAGGTTGCAGGAGGAGTGGGTGAGAGGGTTCAGACCTGTGTAGAGTGAACATCGTTGTGCGACTCGTCAAATTTCTTGATACAACCTGTATATAGTGGACTTTGTTGTACATTTCGTTAGACTTTTCCGATTTATAAGAAAAGAAGAAACTATAAAAAATTAAAGCTTTAATTAGATAAGCTATTACAAGCGATAGATTGAAACAAACTGGTATCAACGTAGAAAGTGTAAACAAACTCTGTGATATGGAACGAACCTAACACGTCTGAAAATAGTAGTTGGGGTCAGAAATTTAAGTGACATAAAATTTCCTCGCCTCAAACAAATAAAAAAAATAATGAGAATGAAACGAACCTCCTTATGATTTAAATGCACCGCATTTATTTTTTACATAAAAACAACAGCAAAAAGGTGATTACACAAAGGTAAATAAATGAACAGAAAGGATTGTTTTCTTGACTGACGTAATTAAATGTTTTTTATGTAAAGAAGAAAACTTCTTTTTCTCGCTTACTTAGCGGAGAGATATACAAAGGTAAAAAGAGTCCATCAGGGTAACAAGTCCATCTCTACGTGGAGGAATTAATTGTTGGGCGTACGCGTGTTTAACACCCAACGCGGACGGGTCGACATTGATGTTTATGCCATGCTCAAAAGGTCGACTGACTCGTTTAGGCGCAAAAATGCTCTTTTTATAGATCCAGACCGGCTCCAGACAGCATTAGATTCTGCTGATATTTTGGCGTTTTGAAAATTCATTAAAAAGATTATATTCTTAATTTTCTCATTGGCTGGTTGTGTTATGTGATGGTGCTTCCAACTACGTCCACCAAAAATATATTATTTTTACTTTTGTTATTTTGAGTAAAGTGTGTGGGCGTATTTGAATTTGTGCCGTTGCTGAGAGATTATGATTTTTTCTCAAAATACGCAGGGAAAAATTGCAATGAATAATGGCTCGTTATTTGCGCGCGATTGTATGTGTGTGTGTGTGTGTGTGTGTGTGTGTGTGTGTGTGTGTGTGTGTGTGTGTGTGTGTGTGTGTGTGTGTGTGTGTGTGTGTGTGCGCGTGACTGTACAAACATTTTGATGTAGCCAATTTTACAGCGTAACCACTTCAGCGGAGGGACAGTTCGGCGTCGACCACGCCAGTCATATTTTTATAAAGATTTTATAACTTCTTTTTTTTAATTAAGAAAAACAACATGAAAATATATCACTTCAACTGCTTTCAAGAAAAATCATGTTTTTTGCAAAACTTGTTTTGGTTAATTATTTTTGAAATATTTTTTTAAGGATTAAAAACTTTAAAATATTTTAAAGTATTTTTTTTTAATTAAGAAAAATCATATGAAAATAAATCTCGTTGTTGACAACTGAGTGTTGTCTGTTTTTATGTTGTGTTTGAAATAAACATGGTTATTTTTAAGTTCTTTTTTAATTAATAAAAACAATATGAAAATATAATCTCGTTGTTGACGACTGAATATTGTTGTCTGCTTTTGTGTTGTGTTTTCAATAAACACGGTCCGAAGTTGTTAATTTTTATATTACTTTAACGAAAAATCATGTTTTTGCCAAACTTTTTATAGTTAATTATTTTCTAATTAATTTTTTAAAAATTCAAAACTTAAAAATACTTGTAAGTTTTTTTGGTACTTGAACAGTTTAATCAAGACATTAAAAAAATGAAAATATCAACAAACAAACAAAAAAGGTTATATTATACGTATCCATTATGGAACGAAGATCTCCGAAATAAAATTTTACTTAATTACATCAAGGAGTTTTTTTTTTGTTGTTGCTTTTTTTTTACAGTGAAAAAACAATTTGTTATGATACCGAGCAAAAGGTTCAATTTTTAGGAAGAAAAACTAGTAATAAAGATGGGGAGGGAGTGTCGGCGCTTTAACTGGAGTTATCTCCCCGTGGCGTGTTAAAAATTTCCATAATGGCGCTCTCATAAAAGCGTGTTTTTTCGCTATAAAAAAACTACTCGGTCAAATTAAATGGAATCTTTTTCAGAGATCTTCAGTCCAAAACGGATACGTACAATATAGCCTTTTTGCGATATTTTCATTTTTTTTAATGTCTTGATTAAACTGTACAAGTGTCGAAATTTTATTTTTATCAACGTCGCCAAACACAGTGCAAACGAAGTGGTGGAGGTGTCAGCGTTTGGCCAACCTGTAATAATCACCTAACCCCTACCCTTCTCATCTTGGCCTCTGTTGTCCAGCAGTCGTTTGAATTGAAACCCTTTTCAGCTGGTTAATATGGGTGCGTCTCTCTCTCTCCCTCTCTCTCTCTCTCTCTCTCTCTCTCTCTCTCTCTCTCTCTCTCTCTCTCTCTGTTAATGCCTTTCCTTTTTTCTTGGTAGCCATCAGCATTGCTTAACGCTGATTGGTTGGGCTGTGAAGTGAATTCCAGAAATCTTTCTTCCGCCATTTTCAAATTAATTCATAAGGAGACATCGGACAGTGAAGTCCTGTTTTTTTTTAGGGGGGGGGAATTCCGTCGGGCCCAGCGAACGACGTAAAATTCTCAACCGTCCTTAAGGATGGAAGGACTTTATTGAGAGGTTGAAATTGGTGTTTCAAAAAACACCATTTCTTGAAGACGTTAACCTCTTTCAGAGAAAGGAGACCGACGTAAGAGTGACAGAGCCTGTCACAAATTATTACACGCTGGAGACGGGAGATTCGTAAACAGTGATTTATTTTTTGTCCCCCTTTCAAACGGACGAAGAAATAGCAAGACAACACTTTTCAGAGAAAAGGAAAATTATTTCGTAAGAAAAGAAAGAGATACCAACCCTTTCAGAGAGAAGGAAAGAAAGAATAAGAAACCCCATTTTCAGAGAGCTACACTTTTAAACCTTTTGAAGCAACCTGCATGTTTTTCTTTTCAGAAAAAAAGGAGAAAAGAACTTTTTTGTTGAAGGACTGAAAAAAGAATATTTTTTTTATTTTTTATGTGCTTTTCATTTCAGCCTTTCTGTCAAGTAAGAATTGTTTTTTGTATTTGTATTGTTATTTTTTATTTCATGTTACTTACAGGTTTTTAAAGCCTGAGCTTATGAAAATATAAGCAACCGTAACTATTTTCTTTAAATAAATTTCGATCATTTTAAATTCATTTCGGGTCTGTATTTCTTTTGCTCATTTCTCCTTGCTTGTTTAATTTTTCCCTTTTTTCCTTTAAAAGCGGATTTTGGTGACGACCCCAAAATTCCGTTACAAGTACCGTTTTTTTTATTAAGAAAAACAATATTAAAATATAATCTCGTTGTTGATGACTGAGTGTTGTCTGTTTATGAGTAGTGTTTTAAATAAATACGGTCATTTTTTAATTCTTTTTTAGATCAAATTGATTTTTTTTTCTGTACTAATTGTTATTTGAATTTTATTTAAAGAAAAAATATCTTCGTTTACTGAATTAATTTTAAAAATAAAAAAATGACTATAAAGACAAAGCGCTAATTTGACACTGAATCGTCTCTCCTCCTGCTGAATTTGCCACATGCTTAATTGGTCACACGCCGAATCAATCAAGCTAAGACGCCGATACCGAATCGGCCGTGCCAATTACTTAAAATGATAATACTGAAATTTAATTAGCTGAAATTTATGTCGGTTAGTATGTAGCAAGCTACTACTACGATGCTATGCTGTATTCTCACCTTAGTTCTCTCTTTCTCCCTACTCTTTTCTCTTTTCCTTCCTTTCTTCTTATACGTCATCAGAGGTTCCAGCCAATGAAAAGCGAGAACTGTGTACATGGGACATTCAAGTGAAGGAAACGTTCCTACTTCAACGACGACTAGAGACAGCATCACACGCCACTCCTTAGCTCCCGTAAGGTAGCGAAAAGGAAACATTGAACATTAAACAAAGACTCTACAAAATGCACTGTCTCTTCTTTGTAACCCGAATTTCTGGAGCACATATAAAAACCACTTAATTCATTGCAAAGTCGCGTTACACATCCTCATTATTATTTGGAGACGATGTCTTCTTTAATCAGCATTTTATTCAATTTCCGCGCTCCAGTTCTCTCTGGTATCGGAGGCGCCCCGAAGTGGGGGCCTACCGAAATGGTGCCCCTAATTAATACCCCTTGTTAATGTATGGTAATATACCATAAGTATTCAGTTTGTAATAGATTGATAGATAAACTGTTGCCGAACTTAAATTAACTCCTGGACTACTATTACATACTGGAAGTGAGCAAATACAGCATAAACTAAAATGACCAGATGGAAAAATGATTGTAATCATACAAGCGTCAAAGAGATATATGAGGGCAAGTGTAGTTTACAAAACGATTAAATATTGATAATGGTAAATCAACAGTATTTGTAGCGATCATGTTCACCTAGTATCCTCATTTCTGTTTGATTGGGTAATATCATATCTTCTGTTGCTTTCAATTTTCCCCTCCTCATGATCAGCAGTGTGCAATTTTCCATACCGAATTCCATTTGGATACCATATCTGAAGATTCTGGCTGTGTTTATTAGTGTCTCTAGTTCTGTCTTTGTTTTTGCAAACAGGTCATCCATGTACATTAGGTGGTTCAGTCATTTACTTGTATTAGTGAATTTATATCCAATTTGACATTTTCTTGGTATATTGTTCAGGGACATCATGGCAATGATGAACAGTAGTGGTGATAGAGAATCACTTTGGAAGATCCCTCTTTGTATTTTAATCTCAGTTATGTGTTGTCCATCAGCTGTCAGTTATTTTTATGTATTTACATAAAATTCTATGTATCTATTTTCAGTATTTACTTTGACAGTGCTCGTTACGTAAGTAGAGCTAAATAGTAAATTTTCCAAAATATGTATAACAATTAAGCTACACAGAATTTTCTGCATTTCCTCCTTGGGAAGATTCGTCAGGCTATTGCATGAAATCGATCTTGCTACGTTTTTTATATGTTCCTATGATACTGTGTTTGCTAGTTAGCCAATCAGATCATTCGTTATTCACACATCCATTTATCATAGTAACTGGGCACTCATTTATCCTGGTTAATGGGTGCGGGTTTATCAGGAAAGGTAATTTGATCTCTAATTTACCTGTTTCTTTGTCCTTTTTGGTGGGTACAGTGTTTCTTTTTTCTTGTGGTAGGAACTGATCTTTTTTAATCTGGATGTCTTTCACTTAAATTTTATTTAATACTAGTGTATTTTTATGCATTTGTTTATTTATTAATTATTATTATGACTATAATTTTTGTCATTGCTGTTATATATATATATATATATATATATATATATATATATTGTGTGTGTGTTTGTCTGTTGTTATTCTAAGGTAAAGTTTATTTTGTGTATACATATGCTTGCTATTTCACTCCTGCAGTTTAATAAATTTTGGTGTTCTTTAAGTTTAGGATAGCTAATATCTCATTCAAATATAGTCTATATATATCTATATATATAAAAATGTAAGTGTTGGTTCGTTCGGAATTAATTGTCTAAAAAACCACTGGACGGAGGGCTTCCACGTTTTGGTATATGTTTACTATATCCATGTGTGTTTTTATATATTTCTTTTTAATTATAACATTATACTTAATTTTTCTATGATAAATAGGTGGATTTCTTTGTACCGAGAGGCCATTTTTTTATTTAGGGACAATTATTTATTACCGCTTCCTGTCACGTGACCAGTGTTACAATTTAGCGGTTTTCCTGCTAGATCTGGAGATTTCGTTTACAATCTAGCGGGAAATCCTAGAAAATCTGGAGGTATTTGGCACCCACACACCCGCATTAGATTATTAAAAAATAAAGAAAAGCGCTTGAAAATACTTTAAAACATAAAATAAACTCATCCATGTAAGTAAAAAAAAAGTAGCATTTATTGCCTTTGGTAACAATTATTTATTGATTATTTGTTTTGTTTTTCACCTTTTTTTCGACTAACTATTCTTTAATCTCAGGATAAAATCGATTTTTCCAAGTACATTTTAGGTGGGGGGGGCATTCAAACCTCCGAAGTTAAGTTTAAAATACGATCTAAAAGTGTAAAAAGCAAGAAACAACAGCAAAAAAAAAACAAGTTTGTATTACTGTACACATAGATTCAAAAAAGTTGTCAAAAAAACAAATATATAACAAATAAATGTTATCAAAGGCAAAATAAGTTACTTTTCTGCCAAACTGGATATATTTTTCGTGTTTTTATTCAATGTAACATATTTATTCAGCTCGAAAAACATACAGTGTTTACCGATGTATTCGAAAATTCAAGATGGCGTCTTACACCCTCTTTAACACCGTAAGTTTGGAAAAAGGTGTTATAAATAAAAAACTATACAAAATACTATTAAAAACCCGCCGAATATATATCAACCTATGTCACAGTAACATGTATTGAGCGAGTTTTTACAGTATTTTATCCGGTTTTTTATTTATAACATCTTTTCCCAAACTTACCGTGTTAAAGAGAGAATCAGACTCCATCTTGAATGTTCCAATACATCGGTAAACACTGTATGGTTTTCGAGCTGAATAAACATGTTACATTGAATAAAAACACGAAAAATATATACAGTTAGGTAGAAAAGTAACTTATCTTGCCTTTGATAACATTTATTTGTTATATATTTGTTTTTTGACAACTTTTTCGAATCTATGTGTACAATAATACAAACCCATAGTGAGAAAACACGGAACATTATGGAGTTTTTTTTGGGGGGGGGATTAGCGATTTTTGAAAATTTCAGACGATAAGTTAAAAATCTAGCAATTTTCTGGACATTTCTTTCTCCTGATCTCGCGGGGTTTTTTAAATCTCAGTTGACAACATTGCATCACTAAAAAAAACACTACAGGCTTAATGTAAACAGAATGTGTTTACAATATCGGTAAATTTTCAATGGGTTTAATTACATGA
Organism: Euprymna scolopes; assembly: GCF_053919585.1. Lineage (NCBI taxonomy): Eukaryota > Metazoa > Mollusca > Cephalopoda > Sepiida > Sepiolidae > Euprymna > Euprymna scolopes. The sequence continues at coordinate 42,701,088 of NC_136497.1, read as the reverse complement.
TTATTGATAATGTAACCATGTGATTGAACTTTAATTTAAATTAACCACACGTGGTCGCAAAATGAATGCCGACGCTCAAAGTGTATACACATTTTGACTCCTCCCTTTACTTAAAGATTCACCAAAAATCAGGAAATTAACGAATTTTAATGAAAATTGCAGTATTTTTCAAATAATGATCGCAGAATATAATGAACTAATTATTTTTACTTAACTCTTAGTTAAAATGTTTTATTTTGTTTAAACAAAAAATACCTTTACTAAAGTTATGGTTTTCAGTAGTAAATAAAAAACGCAAGAATTTATTTTTGCTTTTTTTAAAGCATCGTAATTTTTAACAATAAAAAATAATTTTTATAGTAACATTACGAAAAAAGCCCCTAAAGTCCGTATTAATGTATTCGATATAACTCGAAGAAAAATGAATTGTCGCATACTATTCAGGAAATTAAAGATTCAATTAGATTCCTATTTCAGTCACCTAAATTATTTAGGATGAAATGAGTTTAGGAATTTATAGCCAAACCTAAATATTTTTTTTTGGTAAATATCCAGATACGCTACTACAGAACACCGACCACTCTAATTTGTTTTTTTTGGGGGGGGTGTTGGGGCGCGCACACGCCAACATCACATCCGCCCCCCCCCTCACTCGCGCCCCCAATGTACAAAGTAAAATCTTCGGAAAATGTTAAATGGTGTTCTAATTGGTAAATGTCGGTGCGTTACTTACGGAAAATTTGAAAATTCGATGTTCCAGGTAAAAAAAAAAAAACAGATAAATTACCCCCCCTCTACTCCAACTTGGTGTGCTTTCCTTTTCTTATTTTATTTCTTTTTCAGCTAATTTTAAATTTTCCACCCAAAAAGCGCTATAATGTATTTTTGAAAATTAGAAAATTCTATGTCCTGGAAAAAAAAATCCCCTCCCCCAACGTAGTTTGCTTGGTGAAGCCGTCGTTTATGCTACAGCGTGTATGCGCGTAGCATAAACGGAAGCTGCAAAATGGTGGAAAGAAGTTCGTGGGTTCAGGGGTAAATACCATGCAAACGGTAAATTTGCCCGAAGTTTGACTATCAGATTCGTTGTCAGCGACCTCAATTACCTATAAAAAACAAATTAGAGTGGTCGGTGTTCTGTAGTAGCGTATCTGGATATTTACCTTTTTATTTTTCTTGCTTTAAAAAAATAGCATTAATACAGTAAGTTAGGTAAACTGACTTTTTCGTTTAAAAATGGAATTATTTCCCTTTCGTTATTAACTTTTTTTTAAAATTTTTTTTTTAAATAAATATTTTGTGTTTTATATACATAAAGTATAATTGTTGAATGTTACTGTTTTGATTATATTCGTTTGGGGGGGGGCACAATTAAAAAATTAAGAAAGATTAAAATGAAGCGAAATTTAAGTTTCCATTCCATTTTTACAATAACCGTAAAACAGTGCATACTCAGCAAGTTTAATCGTAATTTATAAGCATATTGAAACACTAAATCAACATTTTATTTATTTTTTTGCATAATTAATGATGGAAGTATTTTTCTGTTTATTTTCTTAACATCTGTTAAAAAAAATAATAATTTGTACATTCTCTTGAAAAAAAGAATCAAACTTTTCTCTACTTTCACATGTGTTCCATATTAACAAACTGAGCCACAGCAACGCGTGGCCGGGTACAGCTAGTATATATATATATATATATATATATATATATATATATATATATATATATATATATATATTACGTTTATTAAAGTAATTGGAGGGGGGGGGGCAAATTTGGCCCCTTAACAGCTATTTATACAGACTAAAAACAATCAAAATTATTTCACAGATGTAAATCCCCTGTATGTCAAGTTTCAAGTCTGGATATAAAAAATTCAGAGAGGAGTTTGGTAGAGACTCTCCGCACACAAAAACACAAGGTCACTTATATATATATACAGGGTGAGTCACGGGAAACGAATGATTTTAGAACACTCCTATCTCTTGTTGAGTAAGGGATAGGAAATGATGAAAGTAGTCTTTAAACCTGCTGAAGATTTCGTTTAGATTGTTTATCTTTTACGTTAAATTTTGTTTTAATTAGTTATTGATTTTGAATTGCTTTTCTTAAAAACATCCGTTTCCCGTGACTCACCCTGTATATACCTATAGAACTTTTTATCCTAAATAATATGTAATTATGCACGATGTAGTAACTATGTACAAATAGAACTGAGTGCAATAGTTAAATGAATCCAATCATCCAGTAAGCAATCGTAAAAAAGGAATAATTTATTAATTAAATTCGTTTTTCACAGGAATACACAAATTGGTTAACCTTTATGAAGTCGCTCACATATTATTGACTGAGTATCTCAAGAAATTTGTTTTAATAATTTTAAATAGAAAAAGTAAGCTTTTAAAATCAATGTCAAAGAGAGAGAAAAAACTTTATAGATCTACAGATTAGCTGCTTCTTTTAATTCGTGAATTAAGGGAAATATAGTGTCCGCGATTGTATCGGCTTTTAAAGCCTTCGGTCTCTAGTAAATCTTTAAAATTGAGATCGGGGTGTGCGTCGATATTGTCATGATGTTTATATCTTGTTGGAAAAAAAAATCATATAACTGAGAGTAGCTTACCTGAAGTGAGGTTGCAAAAAAAATACAATCTTCTTTGCGACCTTCTTCTCAGGTCTTGTAACCACAGTAACATAAAAAAAGGAATGAAGTACTTTTCACAAAGGAGGAAGGTTTTTATAACAATTACCTTACTCTATTAGTATAAATAACCACAAGGCTGTTGTTCTTCTTGGCTGTTGGAAGAGCATCCTCACCTCCGGCAGCTACACCCAAGTAAGTTATGTATTATTCACCACACCCTATAGAGAATTCTTATTTCGCTTTGTTTGATATTTTGGTTCTATTTTCTGAAGAAGTGACAGTTCAATTCAAAGTTAAGTAATAGTCTTTGATGTTTTCTGAGTAGAATGTTTTATAGGTTTAAGTATTTTCATTATCATACCCAGAGAGATGTGCCTTTTATGTAGTTGATTCTGTTTTCATTTTAGTTTGTTTTTTTGTTTTTTTGGTGGGGGAGTTTTTCGGAGATGTTATTTTGTATTGCGTGAAGAAGGATTTCCGTTGTGATTTTTTTCAAGTTGTGTAACCATTCAAAGTTTTTTGTTAAGGATTTTTATGCCAGCTTTGGCTGATGATATTTGACATTTTATAAGACTTTTTTTAAAGTCGTGAGTTTTTTTGGGTTTTTTTTGCTTGTTTGGGGTTTTTTTTGTTTTTTTTTGCGCTGCTAGGTCATAGAGTTTGATATATCTATGATACGGTAGCAAGTTATTATAGGTAACACGTATGGTTGCAGAATTTTCTCTCTGTTATTTTATTAAATACTATTACGACTCATAAAATAAATTAAAAAATTTTTTTTATAAATTATTTCTTTAATACATAAACAAGTTAACATAAAAAAACGACAACAAATTAATAAAAATAATAAGTACACGAATATATATGTGTGTGTGTGTGGGAGCACGTTGGAATTTGATTGATTGAAAAAATGTTTTTGTTGTTTTTTACATTTATTCCATAAAGTGATTGTTACTGCTACTACTACAGAAAGATGTCATTACTCATTGAGTCGACTACGTATGATGTAGCAAAAAGATTACTCCTGTGTACGTGAGATATATGTTGCTAATTATGATGAAAAGCGTGTTAGGTTAAGTTTGGGAAGTTTGGTAATAATACATTGTTGGAATGTGAGCACAATATTGTGAGATTTGAAAAATGCACAATCGAATGGATAGAAAAACAATTGAATAGCTAGCAAATACAGTGCGATATCTGAAACATGTTTTGGTGATGGCTCTCATTTGGGAGGATATTTTAGAAGTCCCCACTTTATAACGAAGTGTACGAGAAAACATTGTAATATCAAATAAAATGAGCCATAAAAATGTCTTTCATGTTTTTTCAATTATATTTTTTTAAGCCTTTAACGATAAACCAGCTTAGATGGGAAAGATGTTTTAAGAGATTCAAGGAGGACTTTCCAACAAAAGTATAGATAAATGTTTCCATTTTTTAGGCTTAAGTGAGATCGCAACAAAGAAATTGAGCTGACCATTTCATAGACAGGCAATCGGTTAGGGTCGAAATGATTCCCCATCTGGCATTTTTTATTTTTGACATTGACAGTGGTTTCAGTTAGACGAGTGTTTTTCATGAAAGTTTGGCAAAGGGGAGGCCATAGATTGAAGCTTAGACAAGGCTTTGTCATGAAAATAGCAATAGAGCAGAGACAGGCTCGCAACATCGCTTATATGGGAAAGAGGTTGCAGGGAAGAGGAAAGGGCATCCCTTAATAGATTACAAAGTCTATTTTGAACTTTGCCAAGGCAGGATAGGTGCTTTGGGTAACTCCTGCCCAGATGTGGCAACAGTGCTTACAAACGGCTTAATAGTGCTCGCTCTAGCTATTGGCATATTGGCAGCTTGCATTCACTGAATTGTGATGTGAATTTTGGGACTAAATGACAAAGACATGTTTCAGCACTGGACCTCATTAGGAGAAAGAGGGACTTAAAACCCTTAATGACATATGGAAAAATTTACTAGGAAAAATAGAAGTATGCTTGAATAAGTGCCTTCTTATTCTAAGGAAACTAAAGGGGATGTTGGCAAATCTCCTTTAAAACTTCAAATATATTGTTTTTATTAAATATATACATATAGTCTAAAATTCTCTGAGAATGACAAAGAAAATGGTCCCAAATCTCTATGTTGCTCTCTATATTTTAAATATCTAGGTGCCCTCAGTTAAAAGTGACCTTCTGGAGATAAAAAAAAAAACCTTTAAAACTTCAAATACATCCGATTTTAATGATATTTAAACCAAATGTATGAAACACTGATTCAGAAAGCTTTCCAACATTTGAGCTTCTACTGACAGCAAAATTTCTAGTAAAAAAACGATAAGAAAAATATCATAGTGTTATGAGCATAGTGAAAATGTATATTTATTCACATCCAATCTGAAGAAACTTCAAATCTTCTTATTATATTAAAATAAATGGTAAACATACTAAAAAGCTTATATTTTAGAAAGGGATATAAGTTTAGCATGTAAACTTAACATAAAATAATTACTTACTATCTGACTAAATAGCGTTTTAATGACATGTAACCTTTTTCAAGTTTTAGTTAAATCTTATTTGGGGGATCTATTTCCATAGGTATTTAGGGTTAGTAGTGAGATTAAGGATAAGTGTACATAATTATTATTTTGGTGCTTGTCCAGAATTCCTGTATATGTAAAAGTAAAAATAAAGAAAAATCTCTATGATTACGTATACGTGATGGAAAAAAATATCATGCACCAAAAATTGCATTAGACAGATAATTCAATGCCAAAAATGGCATTAGATAGATAATTCAATGTTGAACTTAAAAGAAATAAATAAAAATACAAAACTCACCAAGATCCTCCCCTGACCACCGCCACCCAACATACCCTTTAAATATTGGCATAAAAGCAGACTGACTGGCTGGCATTCGTCCTCTTTAAGCTATCGACTCCAAGCTAAGTTGAACTCTACGGTCCCAAAAGCTAAGAAACTTTTCTGTTCGTAACTTTTGCAGCCTACTAATCTAAAAACACTAACATATCTAGTTTTTTATTTATTTTTTCTCTTTTTACTTATCACAGGTTTGACTTTAATCTTGAATATTTGTCTTGTTTTCTTATCTTTCTCCTAAATCTTTTTTGTCAAAAATATTATTATTAACCAACACTTTTTCTTATATTTAAAACGAGAAAAAAAAGTCTCCCATGAAATTGAACATTTCCCAAATTATATTTGCATATTATCTGAACTCAAAAACACGCGGCTTTTTTTTTCTTCTAAAGTATGCATTACTTCTAGCTAAAGTTAATACATAACCCTAAAGGTATTGCTTCTTAACCAGATTTATAGACGAGTTAAAAATAACCAGACTTTTTCAATTTGATAAAAGTTCCATTATAGCATATTTATTATGGGGTGAAGCTGGGACGGTCGAACATCCCAGCTCGACCTAAAGGCAAAAAGTATGCATGCATTAACATGGGAGGAGACTATCTTCAAGTATTACCCTAAGCTGGAAATGGGGCAACGGACTTATATTAAGTAGATATTAATAAGTCCTTCTCACCTTTATTTTATTTTATTTTAGTTTATTTCTTTATTTTATTTTTATTTTTTTCAATGGCGAGTAGATAATGCATGTGGATGTGTTATCAGCAGCTCCAGTAACTCTCGCTTCTCCTTTTTTGTCCTTCAGTCCTCATTTCCAATGCGTGATTTTTCCGACAAAGGGTGAAGAAAAAGCTGCTTTCCAGGTCGGTAGTACTTTGTAAACAGTAGCCTGAGATGTCGAAAATTTTCTGTTCCTATGTCTATCCTTGTGGTCATGTAACTAGTAAGGGTGCTGGAGGTAAACGTTTCATCTGGGCTGATGTTACCCGCCTGATAGTCAGGGACCCGAAACGTGGATTAACCACTAAGGAGGTTGTCCTATCAGCAGGTGCAATATACCGGGGCTGCTGTATTGCCAGTTGGTGAATGGCTTCTGGACCATACAGTAGTTTCTATTAGGGTCTCTCGATGCCATACTAGTGGGTAATTGTTACGGCTTTACCTTATCATGTGCTACAAAACAAAAAAATTAAAAAATTGAAAAAAAATTTTCTTGTTTTTTTCTCTCTTATTTTCCCTCTCTGTTCTGCTCCAACCAAGTCTACCGACCTGCTCCACAAACTCCAAAACCTCAACAATCATAACAAATCTCAAAAAAAGAAACACAAATAAACCTAGAACCCCATCCTCCAACGTAGACCCCTACTACCAGGTCTCCTTCTCCAACATCAGGGGTCTACGTTCCAACCTTCCAGAGGTTGAAACACAATTACAGGAGACGAAACCGGACATATTCTTTCTAAATGAAACTGGCATAGGGCCAACTACTTCTCTAGACGAATTCATAATTAAACGATACTCTAACTTAACATCTAAATCTGACCCCCAAGATCGCCATGGGCATGGAATATGTGCCTACATCAAAGATGGCTTTCCATGTGGTAGGGATATTTCCAGAGAAGACCCTAATTTACCTTATATGTGCACCACTGCATTTATATTTGTCCTCTATCGCCCCCACAACAGTGGGGTTACTTATCTTTAAGAGCATATCTGAGAAAATTGACCACATCCTGTCTGCTCATCCTTCAGCTAACATTCACATTTGCAGTGACTTCAATGTCCATAATGTGGAATGACTAACTCACTCAAATAAAACCAATGACGAGGGGAGGTTTTGTCATGATTTCTCCATTGCCTATAACCTCACTCAGATTGTTCACGAACCCACCCATGTGCCCGATACACCCGGTCAATATGCAAGCCTCCTAGACCTTTTTCTCTCAACTTCCCCTGAGCTATGTTCATGTTCCGTTCATTCTCCTCTAGGATCCTCCGATCACTTCGTCGTAGCAGTTAAGATAAAAATGAAATGTAATAAGTCTTCAGACGTACCTCTCCACCATACTGTATATCAATACTCTATGGCTGACTGGGATAGCTTCCGTACATTCATATCTGACCTACCTCTACATTCCATGTTTAAAAAAGATGTGTCCTCTATAGTATCAGACCTGACCGAATGGTTAATTGTAGGCATAGACCGATCCATTACATCCAAAAAATTCCAACAAAAATCTAACAGCCAGCCATGGTTCTCCCCTGAATGTGCTGCTGCCATTGCGCACAGAAATCACTTTTTCCATAGCTACCAACATAATAGGTGTACTGAAACTAAAGCTGCTTTCTGAACTGCCAGCAACCACTGTAAGAGAGTAATAAAACATGCAAGAGAGCTATATGCTCAGTCTGTTAAATCCAAAGTAGCTGAACAGCGGCTTGGTTCCCACCAGTTCTGGCAAATAGCAAACAGGATCTTGAACAGAAGCGTGCGTTCTATCCCAACTATCATCAATGGACCTGAGGTCATCTCGTCAGCATCAGACAAGGCCAAACTATTTGCCAAGAACTTTGTAGCTAATTCTACCCTATGCAACAATGACCATCAACTCCCTGAATTTCCTCCTATAACAAACAACACGCTATGCAACATACAAATATCTGTGCATGAGGTCGCCAAGCTAATCAAGAACCTTGATTCCAGTAAAGCAACTGGCCCTGACGGCATTCCAATTATAGTACTGAAAAAGCTCCAACCAGAACTTGCCCCCATACTTACAAAACTATTTAAGCGCTGCCTTAAGGAGAAGTGCTTTCCAACACCCTGGAAAACCTCATCAGTATGCCCTGTATTTAAGAATTCAGGTGAAAAGTCATCTCCCTCTCAGTACAGACCAATAAGTCTCCTGTGTGTCATGAGTAAGTTGTTGGAATCCATATTAAATAAAGAAGTAGTCAACCACCTCAACAGAAACAATCTTCTTAGTGACATGCAATATGGTTTCCGCTCTGCAAGATCTACAGCAGATGTGCTAACGGTTATATCACATAGTATTAGTGAATCTCTTGACAAAGGTTTCCTTTTCAGGGCAATTCCTCTTGACATATCAAAGGCCTTCGATAAGGTATAGCATAAGGGCCTACTTGACAAGATTTCCAGCTACGGTATTACTGGAAATGTTTTCTCAATAATTAAATCATTTCTGTCTGATAGGTTCATAAGAGTAGTGGTTGATAGGCAGAAATCAGAGGCCCACAGTATTAATGCTGGAGTTCCTCAGGGGTCCATCCTGAGCCCAACTCTCTTCCTGATCTACATCAATCATGTCCCAAAACACATACTTAAATCATTCGTTGACATCTATGCTGATGGCATGACCATCTATGGCAACACATCAAAGGCCGTAAATGACAAAGTTCTCTCTAATTCTCTCTCCTCTGATCTTGAGCGCATGGTACAGTGGGGGAAGAGGTGGCTGGTCACTTTTAATGTATCTAAAACCAAGCTTCTATCTTTACATCATCAACGCTCTGATCCCTATCTGGCATCAATTGAAATGGATAGCATCTTGGGGAGGCTCCATGTTTTGACAAGCTTCTGGGTTTGACCTTTACTCCTGATCTGAAATGGAACACGTACATCAAATCTGTTGCCAGGGACGCTGGGAAAATAGTGGGATCCTTCTACCGCTGCAGGAGATATCTCACTACTGATGCAATTCTCTATCTGTATAAAAGCCAAGTGCGTCTAAGGATGGAGTACTGCTACCACATCTGGGCAAGAGCTGCTAAAAACAGCCTATCCTGCCTTGACAGAGTACAAAATAGATTTTGTGGTTTGGTGGGGATGCCCTTTTCTCTCCCACAGAAGAGACGTTGCGAGCCTGTCTTTGTTTTATCGTTATTTTCATGGCAAGTGCTCGTCTGAGCTCCAATTTCTCATCCCCCCTCGCCAATCTTTCACAAGAAACACCCGTCTGGCTGAAACTACTGTCAATAATTTTCACCACTCTTTATCTGTGCCTAAATCCAAACGTAGATTCCATGAGCAAAGCTTCTTACTCAGAAGTGCACGATTGTGGAACTCTCTTCCGTTCGCCTGTTTCCCACCTGACTACAACTTGCATGTCTTCAAATCCAACATAAACAAATTCCTGACAAACCGCCCCCTTAAGTAAGACACTCTATCAAATCTCCAATACTAATGATTACTACAATACTATTTCATTGATTACTGTACATGCAATAACCCTTATCCCTGAGTGGCCTCCGGGCCTTGATAATGGTGACCCCCCCCCCATGCAAAAAAAAAAATCATGTAAATTGATCAAGTAGTCTATATTTTTTAATAAGAAAATAAAATTCTCGTGACACCATCTTAAAAAATTTCAAAGGAATAAAGGCGATAATTTCAAATAATTCAAACGTGTGAGATTTTTAAAATCCATTCTTCATGTGGTGAGGGGGGAGGGCATTGAAAAACTCATATTCACTTAATGATTTTTTTATAAAAATAAAATTACTTGATCAATTTACGTGATTTTTTGTGCATGATATTCTCTTTCTGTTTTGGTACGTACATTATACAGATTTTTTTTTTTGTTTTTTTTTATCTTTTCATGGGGTCTGTGTGTTCTGGGCGAGCGCATTTTATTTATTTATTTATTTTTTTACCAAAAAGTTTTTCAAGCTATTTATTTGAAATTGTAAAGTTTTAATATTTGTTATGTGCATTCGGTAAATATGTTAGTTTCACTGCGCATGCACCTTGTTACATTCCCTTAAAACCGTATCTGGTTAATGTTTAGGAACTTCTGATCCGGAAATAGGTGATCTCTTTTTACCTTAAATTTATATTCAAAACTGATGCCCTCACTCTAAATTCTATAATTATTTATTTATTTATAGTGTTATTTCTTTTTTATCACTGAGTTTTTCAGGAGGTTTACATGTAATCGCCTAAAATAAGTAAAATCGCAACAGACGGCGGAGGACTGTTCATTAGCATAAAGTCCTCATGTATAAACTTACCAAATATCTTATTTAAAAATAGGATAGCTTGAGTTATTTCCCTTTAATTTGATGACCATGATAGTAAAACTCGTATTAAAATTCAAGGGAAGTAACTCTGCATTTAGTTTTTTACTCTTTATTATATCCCTTGCACTGTGCAAACCAGGTATTCTTAAGATACGCACATTAAAACAATATCTTTAGCAATGAGATTACATTATAAGGATTATAGGCTGACCCAACAAGCGGACAGAGCTGTGCTTACAGAGATGTGCTGAAAATGAAATTACAAACTGAAACCTTAAAATCGACTGACAAACGGTTAAAGTATTTTAGAATTTTTTTTTTTTTTTTGTACATTGCAAGTTCATCCAAAAAGAAAAAAATATTTTATTTTTTGTTTTTGGAACGATTTTATGTAAATACTCTGGAAAACTTGGCGGTATAAATAAATATATAAATATAAGTTGGGTTTGTTTGTTTGTTTGTTTGTTTGTTTGTTTGTTTGTTTGTTTGTGTCACTATCTCTGATGAAACCAGATTGCTCACTGATATTAAACATTTTCATGGCTATATTCTAAGCCTTACTACTTCCATGCTGGCTCATGACAAATTGGATGTCAGTGTTTGTGACAGCATAACTAGAAGATTGCCTAACAGGTCTAATGGACACTTTCTATCCAGTTTTTGATTTCTCATCAGTTTTCTTCTCTTAGATGCGTTGTCTTCATCACAACTGAGGAGCTCCATCTACTCCATGCAGCTGTTGAATATCAGAGGGGGTTAAAAAGTGTAACACTTTGCCAAAGGGTTATCTAGAACTGTATGAGGTAGGGTCGTTCAGCTTGCTGATGTATTATACATATCTACTTACCTGAATATATACAGCACCTAGTATTCCCAAATAGTCACCCATCTGGTATTGGCTAGGTTAAATGTCACCTAACTTTGGTGATCTAAAGAAAACTAGTGTGTTAAAGTGATTATGTCTTATACATTAGTAAGGTAATCATTATTATCAAAATAAGTTATTTTTAAGGAAATACTGCTGAGAAATTAATTGAAATCAATTTATTTTGCTACTCATTTGTAACCTATCAACCTGAAAAAATAATTTTAAGTTACTTTATTTTACTGTAAATAGTGACTGAGAAAAATAATCTGTGGCAGCCATTTTGATTTTCTACAGAAATTAAGTACATAATCAGAAGAGAGAGGGAGTAAGGCTCAAATACTTAGTTACTGCATTTCTACAATTATGTACTTAAGTTCTTGTTCAGAAGCAAAATGGCTGAATATTCAGTCCATAACTATTTATGGTAAAGTAAATTGGCATGAACATTCTTTTAAATATTAAATATTAATGTTTTTTTATTGTAAATATATCACAAATGAGTGTGTTTCAGCGAGGAGCAACCGATTATTAAACCAGTTGACCGTACAACTAAAATGTTAAGACACAGAGGCAAAAAGAGAACAGCAAAGCAAAAGAAAGAATGACAAAAAGCTGAAGTTAGTTTATAGACGACGAATCGCCTTATATTTACAAAAAGGAAATAAGCAAGAATGGTTAGCTGTTGAGGGCTGCAAGTGATGCTGGAAGGTGTGGCAGGTGCTGAAATGGTGTAGGAGGGTATAGCTGATGCTGGAAGGCTGTAGAAGGATACAGCAGACACTGGGAGACAGCTGGAGGCACCAAGAGCTGGAAGGCTGCGGGAGGCGCTGGAGTGAGCTGGAGGCCACTGGTTGAAGAAGGGAGGTTTCAGGCAGTAGTAGTCACATGATAGTAGTTTTAGAATCACATATTAATGTGGAAAAAGGTAGCCGTGAAAAGGCTGTTTGAACTATTGCTGCTGGAGACCTTTCAGCTGCTTAGCTCGACTTGGTTGGGAACATCAAAGTCGCATCTCAGGAGACTTCCTGCTCTCAGTCAAAACCAAACAAATGAATAGAATTAATTCTCCGCCGAATCGATTACAATCAAAACAGTTTCACATGTAAATTGGTTGTATTTATGTTCAATTCTGATGGAAATGCTCAAAAAGTCGTAGTTGGTGACGGTAAGTTGTCCATGACTCAGAGCCATATGTTGTACAGTCTGCCAAAAGTCCTGTTTGTCTTGGCCAGTCTGCTGTCGATTTCTCTGCCGAGTTTGGCATCTGATGTGATGTATCCTAGGTAGGTAAACTGGGGAACAGTCTTCAGCTTAGTCTAGCCAATAGTGATGTGGGGGCGATACACTACCCAAAGAGTGGGCTGTTGGAGGACTTCTGTATTTTTCAAGCTGACCTCGAATCTGAAAAGCCTCTGTGAAGCAGGATGTTAGGCACTGCACGGCTCTTTTGGTGTTGGCAACGAGGGCAGTGTCGTCAGCAAAGAGGAGTTCATGAATCAGTTGCTTAAGAGTCTTTGTGTGAGCTTGCAACCTTCCGAGGTTGAACAGGCGATAGCAAATGTAGACAGCGTTGTCATCGTCAAGATTTTCAGTCGCCTGCTTGAGCATCATGCTGAAGAAGATGTTGAACAGAGTCGGTGCCAGGATGCATTCCTGTTTCACACCATTGACGATGAGGAAAGGTTCTGAAAGGTTGTTGTTCACTCTGACCTGGCTGCTCTGATTCTCATGTGGCTGAATGATCATGCTGAGAAGCTTTGGGGAGTAGCTGAGGCGCTCCAAGATCAGCCAAAGAATCTCCTGCTCATTGTATCAAATGCTTTTGTCAGGGCCACAAGCGTTACATAGAGTTCGCTGTTTTGTTCTCGACGCTTCTCTTGCAATTGTCTCAGGACGAGGACCATGTCTGCGGTGCGCCTGTTTGCTCTGAAGCCATATTGTGTTTCTGGAAGGTAGTCTTCTGCGATGAAAGGTATCAGTCTGTTCAGGAGCACATGGGCAAGGATTTTACCTGCGATGGAGAGCAGGGTGATCCCCCAGTAGTTAGAACAAACTGACTTTTCTCTCTTATTCTTGTACAAGGCAACAATGACTGCATCACGGAGGTCCTGTGAGAGTTCTCCTTGCTTCCAACAAAAGACAAGGAGCTCATGGAGCCTCCTATGCGAGGCTGGGCCTTCATATTTCCAGATCTCTGGTGGAATCCTGTCGATTCTTGCCGCTTGCCACTTCTCAACTGTTTTATGACCTTAGTGAGTTCTTCCATGGAGGGAGGTTCATCCAATTCCATTTGGCTGGCAGCTGAGGGATGCGGAGAATTGCTGAGTCCTGAATGACCCAGTCAGCTCTAAAGAGAGCCTAGAAGTATTCAGACCAATGGTTCAGGATAGGCACTCCATCTGTGAGGAGCGTCTGGATATATATATATATATATATATATATATATATATATATATATAACACTTCCTATACACAACGTTTATATTCACCACTTACGTTACTAGCCAACAATACATACATTTTATCCCTGTTAAACAATTGCTATGTTTTTTTCCTGTTGGACGTACTCTCTCAAATACGTAAACCCACTGAGAGAGTAGCAAAGGCATTCATTATGATGCAAATTTTGTAACTCAAACTCACTGCTTCCTTTTTTTGTTAAATTCTTTTTATGTAGCCGGTTTATTATTTGCTTTTTCAACATGTTACTATTTTTTACATAATACATTATGATTACAGATTCATTTAATAAATGCTCCTTTATTCTTAATCATTCTTTTTTTTTTTTATTATATTTTCACCCCAAACAAGGCACATTGCCACTGTGGTGTAGGGGGCTACTATCAGGGGCAGCAACTACTGGGGCACTATGTTGGGATTTGGGAAGCAAGATGTTGGTTCACGTCACACTTGAACTTCTGCATGTCAGTACAGTTGGGGAAGCAGGGACCTGGAATGGAATTCCAGAGTCTAGCATTTTTTTTTTATATACAGGCATCACCACATTATCAAGGCCAAGAGGCCACTCAAGAATAAGGGTTAAAGAGTGTACAGTAGAAATTAGACAATATAGTAACCATTAGTAATGAAAATTTGGTAAATTCGTTAACTTATATGGAACGGCTCATCAAGAACTTATTTACGTTAGACAACCATATTGTAGTCAGCTGGAAAGCAGGAAAACGGAAGACAATTCCACAGGCTTGCAGTTCTAAGAAAGAAGCTTTGTTCATGGAATCTACGTTTAGGTTTAGGCACAGATAAAGAGTGGGGGGGGGAATTATTGATAGTGTTTTCAGCTAGACGAGTGTTTCTTGTGAAAGTTTGGCGAGGGGGGACCATAGACTGAAGCTCAGTCGAACACTTGCCATGAAAATAATGATACATCAGAGACAAACTCGCAACATTTCTTCTGTGAGATAGAGGTGGCAGGGAAGAGAAAAGGACATCTCCTACGAGGCTAAAAAGTCTATTTTGAACTCTATCAAGGCAGGATAGGCTGTTTTTAGCAGCTCCTGCCCAGATATGGCAACAGTATTCTATCCTTGGACGTACTTGGCTTTTATACAGATAGAGAATTGCAGTAGTGAGATATCTTCTGGAGCGGTAGAAGGATCCCATCATCTTTCCAGCGACCTTAGCAACAGACTTGATGTACGTGTTCCATTTCAGATCGGGAGTAAAGGTCAAACCCAGAAGCTTGTCAAAACACGGGGCCTCACCCAGACGAGAGCCATCCATCACAATTGATGCCAGATGGGGATCAGAGCGTTGATGATGTAAGGATAGGAGTTTGGTTTTGGATGCATTAAAGGTAACCAGCCACATCTTTCCCCACTGAACCACGCGCTCAAGATCAGAGGAGAGAGAATCAGAGAGAACTTTGTCATTTACAGCCTTTGATGTGTTGCCGTAGATGGTCGTGTCATCAGCATAGATGTCAACAAATGATTTAAGTATGTGTTTAGGGAGGTCATTGATGTAGATCAGGAAGAGAGTTGGGCCCAGGATGGACCCCTGAGGGACTCCAGCATTTATATTGCAGCCCTCCGATTTTTGTCCATCTACCACTACTCTTATGAGCCTATCGGAGAGAAATGATTTAATGATTGAGAAAACATTTCCAGTTATACCGTAGCTGGAAATCTTGTGAAGTAGACCCTTATGTCATACCTTGTCGAAGGCCTTTGATATGTCAAGAGAAATTGCCCTAGAAAGGAAGCCTTTGTCAAGAGATTCACTAATCCTGTGGGATATAACCGTCAGCACATCTGCGGTAGATCTTGCAGAGCGGAAACCATATTAGGTTATTCCTGTTGAGATGGTTGACTATTTCTCTATTTAATATGGATTCCAGCAACTTACTCATAACACACAGGAGACTTATTGGTCTGTACTGAGAGGGAGATGACTTATTACCTGAATTCTTAAATACAGGGCAAACTGATGAGGTCTTCCAGGGAGTTGGAAAGCACTTATCCTTAAGGCAGTGCTTAAATAGTTATGGGAGCAAGTTCTGGTTGAAGCTTTTTTAACACTGTAATTGGGATGCCATCAGGGCCAGTTGCTTTACTGGAATCTAGGTTCTTGATTAGCTTGGCGACCTCATGCACAGATATCTGTATGTTACCTAGCTTGTTCTGTGTTATAGGAGGAAATATGGGGAGTTAATGGCCTTCGTTGCATAGGGTAGAATTAGCTGCAAAGTTCTTTGCAAATAGTTTGGCCTTGTCTGACGCTGACGAGATGACCTCTGGTCCATTGATAATGGTTGGGATAGAACGCACACTTCTGTTCAGGATCCTATTTGTTATTTGCCAAAACTGGTGGGATTCAAGCCGCTGATCAGCTATCTTGGATTTAACAGACTGGGCATATAGCTCTCTTGCATGTTTTATTACTCTTTTACAGTGGTTGCTGGCAGTCCTGAAAGCAGCTTTAGTCTCAGTGCATCTATTACGTTGGTAGCTATGAAAAAAGTGATTTCTGTGCGCGATAGCAGCAGCACATTCTGGGGAGAACCATGGCTGGCTGTTAGGTTTTTGTTGGAATTTTTTAGATTGTATGAATTGGTCTATGCCTACAATTAACCATTCGGTCAGATCTGATACTATAGAGGACACATCCTTTTTAAACATGGAGTGCAGAGGTAAATCAGATATGAATGTACGGAAGCTATCCCAGTCAGCCATAGAGTATCGGTATACAGTATGGTGGAGGGGTACGTCTGGGGGCTTCTTACATTTCGTTTTTATCTTAACTGATACGACGGAGTGGTCGGAGGATCCTAGAGGAGAATGAACGGAACATGAACATAGCTCTTGTTTTTTGGAGTACTATAATTGGAATACCGTCAGGGCCGGTTGCTTTACTGGAATCAAGGTTTTTGATTAGCTTGGCAATATCACGTACAGATATACGTATATCACATAGCGTGTTTTCTGATACAGGAGGAAATATTGGGGGTTGGCGGCCTTGGTCACAAAGGATAGAATTAGCTACAAAGTTCTTGGCAAAGAATTTGGCTTTGTCTGATGCTGACGAGATTACCTCAGGTCCATTGATAATAGTTGGGATAGAGCACACACTTCTGTTCAGGATTCTGTTTGCTATTTGCCAAAACTGGTGGGAACCAAGCCGCTGTTCAGCTACTTTGGACTTAACGGATTTAGCATACAATTCTCTTGCATTCTTTATTACTTTCTTACAATGGTTGCTGGCAGTCCTGAAAGCGGCTTTAGTTTCCATACATCTATTATGTTGGTAGCTATGGAAAAAGTGATTTCTGTGTGCAATGGCAGCAGCACATAGCTGGCTGTTAGGTTTTTGCTGAAACTTTTTCAAGGGTATGAAACGGTCTATACCTACAATTAACCATTCTGTCAGGTCTGATACTATAGAGGACACATCCTTTTTAAACATGGAACACAGAAGTAGATCCGATATGAATGTACAGAAGATATCCCAGTCAGCCTTAGTGTATCGATATACTGTACAATGGAGAGGTACGTCTGGGGACTTATTACATTTCATTCTTATCTTAATTGATACAACAGAGTGGTCGGAAGATCCAAGAAGCGACAGAACAGAAACTGAACATAGTTCAGGGCAAGTTGTGAGAAAAAGGTCTAGTAGACTCGCATACTGGCCGTCATTGTCGGACACATGGGTGGGTTCGTGAACAATCTGAGTGAGGTCATTAGCAATGAAGAAATCATGACAGAACCTCCCCTCATCATCGGTCTTGTTTGAGTGGGTCAACCATTCCACATTGTGAACATTGGAGTCTCCACATACGTGAATGTTAGCTGAAGGATAAGCAGATAGGACTTGGTCAATTTTCTCAGATATGCTTTTAAAGATAGTAACTCCGCTGTTGTGGGGGCGATAGAGAGTAAATATAAATGCAGTAATGTGAGCTAATGCAACCCGGAAGCACATATAGGGTAAGTTAGGATCTTCTCTGGAGATGTCCCTACCACATGGAAAGCCATCTTTAATATAGACACATATTCCCTGTCCGTGGCGATCTTGGGGGTCAGATTTAGAAGTCAAGTTAGAGTATCCTTTAATTGCAAATTCTTCTAGAGAAATAGCCTGTCCAATGCCAGTTTCGCTTGAAAGTAAAAGGTCTGGTTTAGTCTCCTGTAATTGGGTTTCAACCTCTGGAAGGTTAGAATGTCGACCCCTGATGTTGGAGAAGGAGACATGGTAGTAGGGGTCTACGTTGGAAGTTGGAGAACCGGGTTTAATCATGCATTTTTTCTCGAAACTTGTCATGATGGAATTTTGGAATTTGTGGACTAGGTCGTCAGATTTACTTAGAGCAGGACAGAAAGGGGAAACTAAGAGAGAAAAAGAAATGAAGAATTTTTTTTTTTTGATAAGGTAAAGCCGTAACAATTACCCACTAATATGGCATCGAGAGGCCCCACCAGAAGCTACTGCATGGTCCAGAATCCATTCATCAAATGGCAATACAGCAGCCCCAGTACTTTGCACCTGCTGATAGGACAGCCTCCTTAGTGGTTAATCGAAGACTCGGGTCCCTGACTATCAGGCGGATAACGTCAGCCCAGATAAAACGTTTACCTCCAGCACCCTTACTAGTGACATGGCTACAAGGATAGACATAGAAACAGAAAATTTCCGCCATCTCTGCCAACTGTTCGCGCAAAATACTGCCAACCTAGAAAACAGCTTTTTCGTCTCCCTTTGTCAGAAAAATCACTCATTAAAAAATGAGGACTGAGGGACAAATAAAGAGAAGCGAGAGTAACAGGAGCTACCGATAACGCAAGCACAATGCATTTTCTACTCTCCATTAAAAAAAATAAAGAAACAAGTATTCTACTTCATAAAAGCCCAACGGACGTGTTTAAAGGAAAGTATGGTGATAGATTCACCTCTCACGAACTAAAAATGAATACAATTACCTAATCTATTTTTGCAATCAACTTGGTAGATAAATGAAAATTTATGGACGAGAAAAAAACTAGCATTTAATAAAACAGAAATACATAAATTAAATACTGAAATAAAATGTAGTTATTAATATTTTAATCTAAAAATAAAAAGTATGGTTAATACAGAAGTCACTTATATCAAAAAAACACTTCCGTCTTCAAAATGCAAACTGTAGAAAATAATTTAAGTTTTAATAACAACAGCGTTCAAAAGACTTTTCTTTTCTTTTTTTTAAGTAACCGTTAAAAGAAAAGCATGATTTCATTCTGCAAACAAACAAACTGTGTTTTGCCATATAGTCTTATTTGATTTCCTTCTTTTAATTTGATTTTACAATACTTTTAGAAAAGCTTACAAAATTATCCTTGCTCATACGTGTACACTACACATACACAGAGGATTCCATTTATATAGTTCTAAACATCAACATACTTACTATATAGTAACCAGTATGGTAGCCTAAACGAATTCAAATACTATTTATTGATTCTCTTCACTTCCATAAGACTATACAATGAATTTAGGTGCCTACAGACCACCTTACAAATTCACTAATAACGTACAAAACTTGGAACGTGTGACATGTTTCAGCATATGATTTGCAAGTTACATTACATTACATTGTTAGATTAACTATATTTACACAGATAACGGAATGTGTTGCTTTTTTTCCTTCATGGGATATTTATGTTAAATTAATTTTTTGGTGATATTTGTGTTTATTAGCACTTTAGAAACTTTACTTTGTTTGATGGGTAGGGGGTATGATTTCAAGTTAACTTAATTTTATCAGTAATTGTGTTCATTAAATTGTTAGATGAAAGTACAGAATAGTTAATTATGCTCCACCCTCCCTATTTTAAAAATGTTAATATTATTATTTTAACATGGTACTTATCTCCCCACAAGAGCAAATTTTGACACAAAGTTGGTTCTTAATGTGGGAAACATCCAGCTGCCTCAAAATAGAAGAACATTGTGTTGGAACAAATTTTTTTTTAAATCTTGATTTAGTATAGAAGCATTTTTGAGCTTGACCATAATAGACTAAATGCAGTATCAGAACAGGTACTACTCTTTGTTCCTAGAAAAAAGAATGTTCCTGATAAATATTACATTTTTACGAGTATATTCTCCTTCATGAAAAACAAAAATACATTCGTTTCAACATTTTCCAATACTGCTTCATCAACATTTCATATTTCCATTGTGTGTTGGAGTAAGATGATTCGGAAAATTATTTTTGTACATGGTGACCACCACTTCGGATTTAATTTAATGAAATCTGAAAAAAATCTACTACCTTCCCTCAATATTTTTAAATTATCTATGATGCCATAATATTTATTTTATCTGTTAATAAACAATACTTATAAACAGTTCCATAAAATACGCACAAAATGATGATCACACCGATTCTATGGCAAGAATTGAAAGTCCCTATTGATCACTTAATACAAAAGAATGCAATTTTATTCATTAACAAGACTCACATAAGAATTAGTATGGAAATAAGGCTCATAAATTATTTTTTTTTATTAAACTTCAGTAAGTTTTAAGATATCAATGGGCTCCCTCCTGGAGCTAACACTTGATCCTGTTATGATTTAAATTTATATCCGAGGGCTCTTTTAAGAATAGATATTGTTCCCTTTATGGCTGCTATTTGTATCTCGTTAGAACTTGGTCTTCCAGGGATTGCTTCTAAGTATTTCTGAAGATTCTTTTTTATTAAACCAGTTGCTCCTATCACAACCGGTATAATGTTTATTTCTTTCAGAGACCATGTGGGTTTTAGATCATCTTTTTGGTCCTGATATTTTGTTATCTTTTCACCTTCAGCTCTATTAAGGCCAAAATCATTTGGGACTGTGACATCGATAATGAGCGCAGTTCTTTCGGACTTGTTCCATATTACAATATCTGGTTTGATAGCTTTGTCTTTTATGTATCTGCCCGCCTGCATGTCTTCGTCATAGAACACAATCACTTTTCCGTTTGATGTTATCAGTGGTGGTTCATGTTCCCAAATGTTCGTTGCTCTGTCAAGTTGCATCTCTCCACAGATCTTCCAATGGAGGTATTTACATACTTTGTTGTGACGGGCAGTGTAAAGGCCATCTGCCAATAAGATTGGACATGCAGACATTACGTGGCTTGGGCTCTCAATTGCTGAGCGGCAAAACCGGTATTGGCCATTTGCTTGTTGGGTGTTTACATGTATATTTAAACACAAATAAATTAATTTTATGCATATATTCATTAAAAAAGAATAATTGATATTTTTTAGTAAACATTTTTGCTTTTTAATCCTCCTCGTACAACACCGGAAACAAGATGTGTGTGTGTGTGTGTGTGTGTGTGTGTGTGTGTGTGTGTGTGTGTGTGTGTGTGTGTGTGTGTGTGTGTGTGTGTGTGGTGTGTGTGTGAAAATGCATGAAAGGAATACAAAAAGTATAAAAGCTTATAACTTTTCTTTACTCGTTTTCTATGGGAGACGTGCAGGAATACAAAATATTAAAAAACTTTTTTTACAAGTACATAATTTTCGACCAATCCTTCAGTCTTCATCAGTGTAGTGAAAGTATATATATATATATATATATATATATATATATATATATATATATATATAGTACCCCTGTAACTTATGTCCCTGATAGTAGCCCCCTACATCACATCAAAGTGGCGATGTGCCTTGTTTGGGGTGAAAATGTTAATATATATATATATATATATATATATATATATATATATATATATATATATATATATATATACGAGGGTCATTCCAAAAGTAAAGCCTCCCATTTTTTAACATAAAATGTTAAAAAGTTACAAAGACGTGAGTCATACCATTAAAAAGATTAACCTTGGGTGTTCCAGAATTTATTTTTCTACATAGTCACTACCATTCTTTTTGCCAGTGATGAACAATGGCTGTACATGGACATCTAGAGTCTGCTTTGTCATATGAGAATCATTCCAGAAGTAAAGCCTCCTATTTTGTTTTTTACTAAAAAAAAGTTGAAGAGCTATGAAGACATGAGTTGTACCATTAAAGCGAGCGACCTTTTGTGCTCCAGAATTTTTTTTCTACATAATCACCACCATTCTCAATGCACGTTTGCGAGGAATTCAATGGTGCACCTCTGCTTCTGATGCACGTCCATAATACGGGTTGCTTTCTTGGAGTCTAACACTGTCAATATCTGTAACAGAGAGATTAAACTTTCAAGTCATGAATGCATAAGTTCAGCCATCATAATAATGCAATTTGCAATACCTGCTGATCCATGCGGATGGAATTAAGATATAGGAGGCTTTACTTTTGGAACCTCCTTCATAGAACAGCTAATAAACTAACAAATTATTTTAAATGTTCAGGAAATAGTAAGGAAAAACAAGTGAAGCATGCATGGTCCCCCGTGAGTTCATAGTGAACAAAGCATAAAAAAATAACTAAGTTCAACCTTTGCCCCCTCCCCATTAAGCCCCAAAATGGGATGTCAAATCCTGGTGAAAAATGAACAAGTGGTGCAGTTTTAAGCCTTAATATATGTAAATTTGAGTTATGCACCACAAAAAAAAAAAAAAAATGACTAAGTCCACCATTTAACCCCAAAAGTTCCCAAGCTCTTAACATATTTAAATTTGAGTTCAGCACCATGCAAAACTGCTAAATAGACATACACAGAAAATTTCGGACGTATATGGTAAAACAGTCCCAAAAATGGAGTGTTTTTAGTAGCTCTAAAAGAGCCCCTTCGGCACACCCAAGAGTTATTGCGAAGTATAGACAAACAAAATTATGTAAAAATCAGTTACAACTTTTCAGATAGTTTTATAAAAATCCAAGGCCTCAATTTTTTTTAATAAGCACGAAAATGTCAATTTTAGCCATTTTAACCCAAAAGGCACCCCTAAGGGTGCAATCGAAGCTTTCCCGGAAAATCCGTTCTGTTACTTTTTTACTCATATCATGTTTAATGTTTGTACAAAAAAAATTTTTAATTCCAAGGCGTAGTTATTGAGAAAAATGTGGACAGACGAACGGACAAGGGTGAATTTGCAGGTCCACTCTCCTTTTGTTGGGGAAACAAAAATAATCAAAAGTAAAATATGAAGACAAATGTTTATTCAGTTTCTGGTCAACAAATTATGACATTTCACTCAAAATACAAGCAGTACACATTACTTTAAAACAACACTTTAGAAATTGCCTTCCTTCTTTATTTTCTTTGTTTTATTTTTGTTTTTTTATGTTTTGTTTTTTTTAGAAATGAACCCCCATCTGATTCGTACTACAACTGAAATTTATTCAATATTTATTAAACAAATTAACAACTTGATGTCTGTGTTACTATCCAATTGCATCCCTACTCGTTTAAACTTGCACACAAGGTCGATCTTTTGAAAATCCATCTTCTTAAAACTGCCACACTTTGTTGAATCAAAATAAAAAAACAAAACAAATCAGTTTTTAATATGTCACCTTAAAACTGGGTGCATTTCTCGGGCAACGCCGGGATACTGATCATTTTAGTATATATATATATATATATATATATATATATATATATATATATATATATATATATATATATATATATATATATATATATATATACAAAGTAGAAAATACAATAAACAAAAATAAAACTAAAATGATCATCATTATGTAATGGCATTTATTTAGTTATGAAAAAGTGTTGTAATTTGTTGTAGTAGCAATGTATATATGGCATGTTATACATTGAAAGTTAAATAAAACAATGATGAATTCATAATACATTTCAGAAATTTATTTTCCAGTGTGGTAGGAATTATATTCAATGTTTTTCGAGAATGATGAATCAAGAAAAATATAGCAGTTAAGTTTAAATGCTGTTGGCATGTCCTGTAGTTGCTGGTGGTGATGATGATTGAGTTTGCATTCAGCATTGTTATTGGTGTTATAAAAATTTTTACAAAAGAAGTAGAATTAGTTGGTTCTTGTGTTTTCAGTAGACAGTGTATTGTTTAGTTGGATGGATGACAAATTGGTAAAGATCTGGGCATTTCTATTGGCGCAAATGTGTCAGTCAAGAGAGTTATAGCTTCATGGTAAATTGTAGACATATTGGCCGACTTCTTGCTCTTTTAAAACCGGTGTTTTTAAAGACACTTCTGTAAAAAGTTTTATAAGATTTTGTTGTTTATTTTGTGCTATATGTTCATCAATTCATTATTTGATTAGGGGTGCTAACAAGCAATCACCTAAATGTGAAAAAAACAAAAAAAAGAATATGTTGCAATCCACATATGAGAAAATATTTAACTTTCTCTACTAATTAAAAAGAAACAGAATCCTAATTTCTGGTGCCTCACATTAAAGCAACTCTTATTTTGCATGTGACACAATTGTGGGAAATACAAATAAATGGTCACTTGTTCTGTCCTATGCTATGTGGTCAAGAAGGTGATGATTATTTTATGTGATATTATAGAGTAAAGTGAACCTTAAAACTGAAATGGATATTCCTATAGAATGATTTTTGTACCTAATCAGTGTTTTTTTAAGGTTGGAGTTTGGGTAAATTGTTCTCAAATAAGGGAGCCAACACTCCTGGAATAGCCGGGACAGTGCCAGAATTGACATCTGGCGTCCCTTGTTCCAGGCCGGGTCACTTTTGTCTCGAAAGTTGCTGACAGCACTGCAATAGATACAAGCCAAAGCTTACCACAGTGGCAACTGTTTACTAAAACAACTTTTTTCTTTATAGGTACCGTGCTTGCAGTGGTAGTAAGAGCAGCATTCAGCAGAGAAGTCGCTCAGTGTGAAGTGAGCTTCTGTATTTGGTGGTGGTTGATTTGTTGCTCAATTTGAGCTCTACGTCATAAGTTCTGTGCTGTATTTCTTTTAATTGTATTATAGTCTGTGTGTTGCTGTTAGTTTAAGTAGAAAATTATGGTTAACAGAACTCATACAGAGCTTAAATTATCAGAGGCCAGTTTTCGCAGTTGTTTGAAGTGCTTTTATTAGCATAAACAGCAACACTGTGGTCAAAAAGGTAAAAATCAATAGAACACAACATTTATATTTTTTTAGTGAGAGTCCATTTACTACTATATTTCCGTAAAAATAAGGTGGATATATTTTGTTTTGTTTTTGCAACATTTTTGTAAGAATTTTTTTTTTTTTTTGTAGAATTCTGAAATTTTTGGATGCATGTTTTTGTTGATAAAGTTTATTTTTTAAAATTGTAATATATTGGGCAGAGTTACTGCCCTTACACCACTAATCCTAATGTGATTAATTATAGCCTTTACAACCAGAGGGCGTAGCCGCTTTTTTTTTTTTTTTTTTTTTTTTTTTTCCAGTGTATTATTATTGTAAATAAACAGGCTAGGCGCAGTCATTTTTGGAAGCGACCTTAACGCTCTATGATATAACCAGAAGAATTTGGCTTCATGTGTTTTTATTTATGCTGTGTGTTCTGGAAAGAACACATTAATTGGTGACAAAGCACAGCACGGATAATGCGAAGGAACAATATGAAAGCAATTTAAACAAAAGATAAAACGGTGAAAACTCACACCCCAACGAAGCCTGAGCAGAAAACGTTTGAAGAACTGTGTCCTCTGATGGAGAGACACATCAGGCCAGCCCCCAACAGTGAATATGTGGCCGCACTGCGAAAAATGTCAGAGCATTGCAAATTTGAAGAAAAAGTAAATGAACACATATGTGACCATTTGGTGGTGGGAGTTAAGGACAAAAAGATACAGGAGCGTTTGCTTGGCGAAAGGGCGCTAACATTGGACAAGGCCATTGAGATAGCAGTGTTCAAGAATCTGCAAGGAAATATTCCAAGTTAATGCTGGGAGCATCTACAAGTGGCAGTGAAATGTCCATTCACAGGTTACCATTGAAGAGAGGATGTTATCATTGTGGAAGCATTGACCACCTAGATGGGTCGCCCCCCCCCACCCCATTGTACCGGTTGCCAAAAATGATAATGATGGCCTACAGATCTGCAGAGCCTATGAACAAACAGTAAACCGAACATCACCATAAGACAACTACCCCATACCTTGAACATAGGATATACTTGGGGTCAGAAATTTAGCAAGCTTGACTTGAGACATGCCTATCAGCAATTGGAATTGGATGAAAAAACACAGGAATTGCTAACAGTAAACACCCACTAGGGATTATACCAGCCCACCAGATTACAATTTGGTGTGCATAGTGCCACAGGGATTTTTCAAAGGGAAATGGACAAAAGGTTGACGAACATCCCCTTTTGCCAGGTACATGTGGATGACATTCTAGTTTCAGATCACAATGACAGTAGTCATCTAAAGAATCTACTGAGTGTATTGGCTGCTCTGGATCAGGCATGATTAAAATTAAAGAGAAGTAAATGCAAGTTTCTCCTCCCTGAAGTAACATATTTGGGTTTTAGAATCAGTAAGAAAGGCACAGCACCTTTTCCAGCAAGGTAGCTGCTATAACAGGAGCACCTCCGCCACAAAACATTACAGAATTAAAAGCCTATCTCAGAGCAATTAACTATTATTACAGTCGCTTACCAAATTTGTCCACAATGCTTCAATTGCTTCACAGCTTAATGAGGAAAGGTGCTTTGTGAGTGTGGGGTGCTGGACAAATGATGGCCTTTGAAGAAACAAAGAAGTTGTTGTATTCTGCACCCCTTTTAACTCATTTTGATCCACCCAAGCTTATTCTAGTGCAAGTAGACGCTTCTCCCTATGGGCTAGGAGCTATCATGACTTATAAAATTGAACATGAAAGGGAGGAACCAGTATGCTACATTTCATGGAGGCAGAACGGAACTATGCACACATTGGGAAGGAGGGGCTGGCCCTGGTTTTTGTAGTTAAAAAGTAACACCAATATTTGCATGGGAATAATTTTACTTTATTCACAGGCCACAAACCGTTATTGGGGCTATTTGCTGAACACAAACCGATTCCTTCTTTTGTTGCAGCCCGGGTTCAATGCTGGGTCCTCTTTCTAGCAGCCTAAAATTATAAGCTGGAGTATCATGCCGGGTCTCTCAATGGAGATGCAGATTGCCTTCCAATCAATGCACAGGAATAAGATGCCACACCAAGTACTAACGGAATACACATGATGAATTTGATTGACACTCCAGTAGCTGTGGTGACGGTAAGAATGGAGATGAGAAGAGACCCGACTTTGAGTCAGGTGCACCCAACATCAGGAATGGCTGGAGGAAGTGCATCCCAGACACAGCAATGAAGCCCTATTTCAACAAGCGATCAGAGTTGACATGTGAAGATGATGTGGTATTATGGGGAAGTAGGGTGGTAATTCCGGCTAGACTTCAAGTGAAAGTTTTGCAGCAACTGCACCAGGCACACACAGGGATTGTACAGATGAAGGCCCTTGTTCACAGCTATATGTGATGGCCAAATCTAGATGCTGACATTGAGAAAACTGGAAAAGCTTGTGGAACTTGCATGCTCAATCAAAGTAATCCCAGTAAAACTCCCATTCATTGCTGGGAATATTCAAGTTCGCCATGGGAAAGAATGCACATAGATTATGCGGGTCCATTTTTGGGACACATGTTTTTGATAATAGTGGATGCTCATTCAAAGTGGACGGAGATATGTATAATGAAAACATCTTCTGCGACAATTGAGAAAAGGAGACGGGTCTTTGCAACACCTGAACTACGGGTATTGGTCATGAGTGACAATGGTTTCTGCTTTACAAGTCAAGGATTCAAAGCATTCATGAATGCCAATGGAATTCAGCACATATTTACAACTCCTTACCACCCATTCTCAAATGAATAAACAGAGCGCAGTGTGCGCACATTCAAGAAAGCGCTTAAAAGGATGCAAACAGACCACAAGGCTACACTTGAAACTAAGACTTTGGAATTCCCTTCCGGGTCCCTGCTTCACCAACTGTACTGACATGCAGAAGTTCAAGTGCAACGTGAACTGACATCTTGCTACCCAACTCCCTACACAGTACCCCTGATGCCTATGTCCCTGATAGTAGCCCCCTACAACAAAGTGGTAATGTGCCTTGTTTGGGGTGAAAATATAATAATAATAAAAATAAAAAAAAGGTGAACAGATTTTTATTTACCTATAGGCTAACTCCCAACTCATCAACTGGGGTTTCTCCAGTCGAGCTGATGTTCGAACGGCAGTTAAGAACAGCGTTGTATTTGGTAAAGCCAGACATTCACAAAGCTCTGGACATGAAAAATAAAATGGAAAGGGGGAGCAAAGTAATGATACCACTTCATGAATTCAAAGTAGCCGATCATGCGCTCTTGCGGAATTATGGATCTGCTCAACTATGGATTGCAGGTACCATCACCAAACAGTTGGGAGCAATGAATTTTGAAGTGGAGACTAGTGGAAGAATAGTAAGGAGACATGTGGACCAGCTGGTGAAACTTCCATCAAGGGCAGCAGAGAAAGTTATGCCTCAATTACAGACAGATAACGCTGCAGAGAATCTTGAGAATTCGGGCACACCTGAAGTTTCTGGCACACCTGAAGTTCCTGAGGAAAGTTTAGTACCTGAGAGCAGACATATGGATGAAGCCACAGGGATTCCTGCAGTGGTGGAAAAACCAGCATCGCCACCTACTCGCAGGTTGGGACGTATTTGAAAGACCACCCACAAAATTGAACAATTATGTGTGTGAATCTAAGTAAAATTGATGTAAGATATTGGGCAGAGTTACTTCCCTTACACCACGAATCCTAATGTGAGTAATACGATCCACAAACAAAGCAGCTTAGGGCAACATTCTCCAGAAAAGCACAGCTGTAGGGAAACAACTGCCAATAACAAACCTGAAAACTTGTATGAAGCACATACCATCAAGGATACCACTCGGATTTCATTGACAGAAAAACGCTGGCCAATACGTCGCAAAGTAGATAACTTAATGAAAGAATGAATGAATGAATGAAAGTTGTCAAAATAAACTTTTTACTGAAATTTCAGTCCTGAAATTACCTTTGTCTACTTCTGCTATGCACTCTCCAAATGTTCCAACTGAAGACCAAAAAGTTGTACCTTTGCACACGTGTGCAAGTGCCGAACGTACATTTCACATATAATCTATAAATTAATTAGACACGATTGAAAAATATGATAAGTGTTTATTATATATATATATATATATATATTTTTTTTTTTTTTTTTTGGTGGTGGTGGTGGTGGTGGTGGTGGTGTTGTTGTTGTTAAAAAAAAAAAAAAAGAAACAATAATATGAACAGAACCTTTACCTTGGGTTTATTTTAACCAAACGTTTTCATATTGGATAATCGCTTAAATTTCAAACACTGTTGTAATAGCATTCCTCGGAGAACGTAACTTCTAATGTAGCCGTGTGTTGTTTATTAAATTAGTTGGAAGAAGGTGAACATGTATTTTTTAAAATGCTGTTGTTTAAGGCCGTTTTATTCTATTTAAACATAAAAAATATGTGAACCTTAACATTACCAAAGATTTATGTATGTTTTGTTGTTTGCAGGTGTTGTTGAAGTTCTTCATTATTTTGAAGAAACTTTTGGTCCTATGGCATCTTCACAGATCGAATCTGTTGAACAAAGTAATTCTAATCTAGAATGTAATGTTGATGATACATTGGCACAAACTCTGCTAAAGAAAAAAGCCAAAGCTGCCAAACGATATTGTGTTTTCTGTACACAACGGTTAAAAGAAGAAAGTGTATCATGGTTGTTTAAAGTTGATAATTTAACCGCAAACTGCACTCTCTGCCAGCAGTCCTTTTCTGTTAAATACGATGGTAAATCCATAGTTTCTAGCCATGTTAAATCAACAAAACACAAAAAGGTCATCATTATGCAATCTATATATATATATAAAAGTGAATGTGTGTGTGTGTGTGTGTGTGTGTGTGTGTGTGTGTGTGTGTGTGTGTACATTTCCCTACGCAATAACTCTGTCAATTTTTAGTCTACAGACTCGAAATTTGATATACAGGGTACTGAGATTTTGGGAAAATCGATGTGATCGGTTTTTTGCCAGAAATTTGGCGATTAAGAGGTCAAAGTTCAACGATTTGACCTTTGAGAGCTCTACCAAACTCCTCCGACAATTTTGGGTCTACGCACTTGAAATTTTAGACATAGGTTCCTTGGACATGGATCTAACTTAATAACTTGATTTGAGCCCAAAATAATAAATTTAAAGGGGTCAAAGTTAAAAAAAATTGACCTATGCGGTCTCTTCCAAATTACTCAGACAATTTCTGGTCTAAATATTTGAAATTTTACATAAAGGGTATTCAGAGATAGGGCAAGCTCTTTCATCAGTTTAGGTCGAAAACTTTTAGTTACCAATATATAAATGTATGTATGTATGTATGTGTGTTTGCATGTCTGCCTTAAACTTTCAATAGAGGCGACGGATTTTACTAAGATCAGTATCGTTTTAAAGTTCGACCTTTCATGCAACAAATATCGAAAAAATTGGCTAAAAACATTAATATCTTCCCCTTCAACTAGGCACTTTTCTACAGGGTGGGGGCACTTTTTTCGCCGATATTTTTTAAAGTTATCCTCTCCTTTAGATTGTCTAGCCTTAATTTTAAAAAAATGTCGCTTCCGGTTTGGCGGTGGTCGTAACAGCATAAACATTAGGTTTTACCCTGTTCTTTTCCTCCTTTGCGGTATGGGTTCGAGCCTGCCTTCCTGGCAGGCTCGAACCCATACCGCAAAGGAGGAAAAGAACAGGGTAAAACCTACCACTTTTTTTTTGTTTCCTCAACACATCCAAACAAACGGGCAACGCCCGGCTGAAATGCTAGTAACAGAATAAAACTTTGTCCGCGTTTTTCGTTAAGACTAACAGTGAAGAAGAACATCTTGTGATTTTGGCCAAACTGGTTGCAACTTACCACGGTGTTATTGATAATCACAACTTTACCAGTTGTTATATTACAAAAATGAGTATATGGAAGCAAGAAGGACAAACAAATAAGTTTAGTTTAAACTTTTATTAAAGGTTAATGTGATTGTAGCAGGTACTGTTCGTATTGTCAGGATGTGTCGGTGATGGTGGAGGCAGTGATGGGGACTTCGATCAAGGAGTAAGGATGTCGGCAGGCTCTTGGGAGTCTGTGGCAAAAAAGGGGTAGTCTTGACAGCTGCTGCAGGTGACGTCTGGAGTAAAGTCGATGACAGCTAGCTGCTGCTGATGCTGTGGCTAGGGCTGCTGCTGATGTTTAGATGAGATGGATGACAGATAACTGCAGCTGATGCTGATGTTGTTTGAGGTGAGGTAGACTATGACTGGCTACTGCTGATGCTGTGGCTTGGGCTGCTATTGGGATAAAAGCGTTAACAGACAACCTCACTGCTTGGCGATCTAGCCTGTTCTGCCTGGTTGTCAAAAATCATTTATATTTATACTTGGCCCGCAGACGTAGTTGAAGACATGATGACTCCGGGTGATATGTCGTTTTCATTTTAAGGTTGTGTTAGTTTCCAATGTACAGCAGGAAGTCATCTGTTCACTTGTCCATATCGGATTTATGCTTATAAACTTCCAGTAAGAATTATGTTCTTATAGTGTCCCTTGGGTTAATTATTTGTGCCGATGTACATGCAGGAGGGTCGTTGATTGTGATGTTTATATTTCAAACTTGATTCTTTTTCCATTGAATGGTTCGCACTAGTGGTATTTTTGCTGGAATGACTTGCAAATTATGCTGTTGGTGCAGACACAGAAAAACAAACAGGCTTTGACTCATTTGGTATGTGTTGTTATATCACATATTTTCCTGTAGAAGACTAGGATATAAATACCCTATATCCTGTAGAAGACTAGAATATAAATACCCTAATTCGCTACAAGAAAAAATAATGAAACGAATTGAATGAAGGAAACAAAGAACTCAAATGCTGGAATAAAATAAACATGTCGTTTATTGTCTGTTGAGAAATGAAAGTCTTGGGTGTACACGTGTTCATTTAGCCGTTGACGACTATGCGCGTGGAAGGAAAGGGGAATGCAATAGAGAAACGCGAAGTGGCAAGCCGGCCTGTAGAAAGAGAGGGTTAAGCTCAGTAGAGAGTCACGCACATGTCTGTGTTGATGGGCCAAAAGGAAGGGGAGATAAAGTGAGAAAGTCAATCCAGGTTATGGAGATAGAAAGCGTACAAAAGTGTACGTACGGTCTGTTGGCTTTTTGTCCCACATAGTAGCAAGTGGTGTGAGGCACGTGCGTGAGCACGCCTGCCGAAACGGCGGTGGCTGGTGTGCCAACCAACCACCTCAGAAGGCAGGTTGGAAAAGGAAGATGCTGCTTATTGCTCTTGCTTATATACTTGTTTCCGGTGGTCTTTTGCGCATGTGTGGATTTCCTTTGAAAGGGGAAGTGACGTTGTCCATGCGTGCGTGTATGTGAGTACATGTGTGTACGTTAGCGTGTGTGTATATATACACGTGAAGGTGAGTGTATGTACACACGAACGTGAATATATGTACATGTGTGGACGTGGGCGCGTATGTTTGTGTGCGCGTATGTATATGACAAGTAATATAACTTGAAATGTGAACGCGTGTTTTTGTGTGAGACTAGAAAAGGCTCGCGCAATCTCTCCATATTTGGTATGTGTTGTTATATCACATATCCATATTTGGTATGTGTTGTTATATCACATATCCATATTTACATGAATTAACCAGAAACCAGCAGGAACAGCAACCGTGACAATAATGGCGATGCTAAGACAAAGCCCGTCCATCGATACAACAGAAATGAACACACTAAACACACACGACAGCATCAAAGCCCATTTTTTATGTACACACATCAACAGAATAACTCACTTCAACAAAGAAAACCACCAGAGGAAGCCGCACATCAACAGAAAAATCAAAATACAAAACACAAACATTACAGCAGATGCAACTCCGGCACCATATAAACATGAATAATTATTTCACAAAACACTGCAACCTACTAGAACACATTTACAACTTTCTCAGCTTTAAATCGATATAACACATGTATACAAACACCAAACAGACGACTCCCTAAAACACATTAAAACACAAAAAACAAACGAATAAAAAACAAAAACTCTGACCAACAATAAAACCCATCTTTTGTCTACTACTACGTCCGCATTGCGAATATAAAAATGTCAGCTTTTTCGACAAGCAGGCAGATTGGCTCTCGCTCTGTCAGCAGCCAGCAGCAGTTAACCCCTCGCCAGCGATACCAGCTATTGAAATTACTGTGCCACCGTCACTGCCATCTCACTCATGATTCTTGATAGCATAGACAGATCACCACAGCACACCCGACAGAGAGATTTTTCCGTAAATAGCAGGAGCCACTGTCACTCCACAGCGACACCTATTCCAGACGCCAGAACACACAAGTCACATTCCTACCATCACTGCCCCTTACCTCAGCCTTACAATAACTTAGACTGTCGCCGAGTTCATATCAACACCCAACCAGCATTCCTACTACCGCCCTGCTGCCAAATTATCCTGACACACCAAACAGTCTATTTCATAATAGTTTTAACTTTAAATAAAAAGTTTAAACTCAACCTTTTCATTTGTCACTTTCTTGCTTCCATATGCTCAGTTTTGTAATATTTTTTTTTTATTACATTTTCACCCCAAACAAGGCACATTGCCACTTTGAGGCAATCAGGGGCAACAACTACTGGGGTACTATGTTGGGATTTGGGCAACAAGATGTCGGTTCACGTTACACTTGAACTTCTGCATGTCAGTACAGTTGGGGAAGCAGGGACCTGGAATGGAATTCCAGAGTCTAGCAGTTCTGTGGAAGAAACTACTGGAGTAGAAAGATCTTTTACATCTAGGGATCTCTACTGTGTGGGGGGGGGATTTAGCTGCCTGTCGGATTTGTTGAGGGTATCTACATTGTGGGGGCACAAGTGTCTGCAGTTCGCCAGAGCATTCACCATTAAAATACTTGTAGAACAAGCAGAGGGATGCAACATTTCGTCGATGGGACAGAGGCTGAAGCTTAGATGCCAGTTCAAGGCCTATCAGATTGACGACTCTCTTTTGAACCTTGTCTAGGAGTGAGAGACTAGTAGCAGATGCACCAGCCCAAATGTAACAGCAATACTCCATACATGGGCGAATGGTGGCCATATAGAGATACAGTATACTTTCAGGTATTAGTAGTTTTCTAGCATGGTAGAGAGGGCCTACCTTCTCCGCAGTGGCCCTGGCAATGCTTTCAATGTAATTGTTCCAACTCATGTTCCCTGTGAACGTTAGGCCAAGCAGTTTGAAAGATGTACTCTCAGATAAAGAGTCATTGGCCATTGCTATTGGTGGCAGAGAAGGTTTCTTGTAATTATTGAAGGAAACCAGTTTAGTCTTGGCAGCATTGAATGTGACCATCCATTTTTGTCCCCATTCCACTACAGATTGGAGGTCATCCTCTAGTGTTTTTGCCATTTCTTTAGATATGTGTTCATTTGTTTTCCTGTCGTGCCTGTTATAGAATGTGGTGTCATCAGCATATATACCCATCTCAGAGGCAATTTTGTCGGGGAGGTCATTAATGAATATTAGGAACAATAGAGGTCCAAGGATAGACCCTTGAGGCACTCCCGCATTTATATCATATTGTTTAGATGTACGACCGTCGAGGACAACCTGGATTTTTCTCTTATCTAAGAAGGATTTAATTATGTTAAATATTCTACCAGTGATACCGTATGATCTAATTTTCCTGAGGAGACCCTCATGCCATACCCTGTCAAAAGCCTTAGATATATCTAGAGCTATCACTCTGCTCTCCCCCGCTTTGTCCAGTGAATGGTATATCTGTTCAGAGATTACAGTGAGATGTCTGCTGTGGAACGAGCTTATCTAAATTCATATTGTTAGTCAGTTAGAAGTTTAGCATCTGTAAGGTGATGGACTAGAGCATGGTTAATTATGGTCTCAAATATTTTGGCAAAAAGTGGGAGGTGCTAATGGGGCGATAATTTGCTGGGTCAGTTCTCTCGCCAGAATTCTTGAATACTGATACCACAGAAGCAGTTTTCCAACAGCCTGGAAAGCAAGATTCATTAAGGCATTTGTTGTAGAACTTGGAGAGAACTGGAGCTACTTCGGCTGAGCACTTTTTTAATAGCACAGCTGAGATGAGATCGGGTCCACATGCTTTTGAAGTGTCAAGGTTTTTTATGATAGCATGTACCTGAACAGGGTTGATTTTTAGATCGTCTAGCATGGCGTCTGTCTGCAAAGGAAAGTCAGGTAGGGGGTGGTTGGAAGGGTCCAGTGTGGAGTTTGAGGCAAACCGACTGGCAGGCATATTAGCCTTGTTGGTTGCTGAGCAAACAACCTCGTGATTGTTGGTTAGTGGGGGAATTGTTGATTGCCCATTATTTACTACACTGTTGTAGATTTTTCAGAAGTCAGGAGTTCCTAATTTTTGTGCTTCAGTGCGTTTTTTAGTGGTTTCAGTAAATTCTCTCTTAGCTGTCGCTATTTCTTTCTTACAATTACTTCTATCTTCTATATACTTCTGTCTGTTTGAACTGGACTTATGTCAGTTAAATCTGCGGTATGCATGCTGCCTTTGAGCAATGGCAGTTGTGCAAGTAGAAGTAAACTATTGGGGAGTGGGGCTTGCTATAAAATTTCCGCATGGGAACATGTGCTTCAATTGCTGTTTTGAACCATTCAGTGGTTTCATTTGCACACTGTTCAGCAGGAAGAGAAAAAATATTTCCCCATGGGGCATCTCTGATAAGATCTCTGATGGCT
Source organism: Euprymna scolopes (assembly GCF_053919585.1). Classification (NCBI taxonomy): domain Eukaryota; kingdom Metazoa; phylum Mollusca; class Cephalopoda; order Sepiida; family Sepiolidae; genus Euprymna; species Euprymna scolopes. The sequence continues at coordinate 42,665,374 of NC_136497.1, read as the reverse complement.
TCCCAGTCAGCCTTTTTATAATATCTCGTTGTTTTGAGTACTGGCTCTTCAGTTTTGGGTCTAGACTCCGAGGCCGAGCATATGTCTGTCAGAGTCCTTATGGCAGAGTAGGAGATAGCCAGGCATGTTAAAGTAGTTAGAGAAGATGGAGGAGTGTAGGTTAGTCTCACTTAGTGCTAAGATATCCGGGGTATTTGTTAGGGGAAATGCTTCAACATCAGCTAAATTAGTTCTAAGCCCACGGATGTTCGTGAATGCAAGCCTCAAGGGAGGAGGCAAGTTGGATTTGTTTGTCCCTAAGCCTGGTTTAAGCTTATTTTTTTTTATTGTACTGTCATCATGTTTTTAAAGAGTTTCAGTTAGGTAAGGGGGAGCTGAACAAGAGGTTATCAGACATGCAACACAAGTAGACCATCAGCTGACCTTTCTTCAACTAGGACTGTGGCCTCAGGAAAGCCCATCGGGGATGAGTGCAGGGTCCCTTTCCATGCGCGACATGGCACTACAAACATCCCGATATTATACAACTGTTGATGGAGCAGCCGCTCTAAGCGCTACCAAAGAGTTAGGACGTCTGTACTACCAGTCGGAAAAAGCAGCCAGGAACTGTCAATCCGGTATCTTCAACACATCAGAACGTCAACCCAATCTAATTGCACAGCCATATGTGGTACTCAAGCACTCCCAAGTGCCCAGTTTTGAGGGGTGGGATGTGTCGGGAGTGGGGAAAACGGCATTCATTACCCTAGACAAGAAACAAGATCTACCACTGAGTGTTTTTGTTGAATCGCTGTGATAGCATCTCTGCGCCTGAGTAATAGGCAAAGAATGAGCATGGGAGCCGGGCGATAGACAGAGCCTATCTACTCCTTAAGCAGTTTAGGTTTGCAGTCACCAGCTCTAGGAAGGTTGTCATCCAAGACTGGAGAGGCCTCCCTCCCTTTAGGTTTAGTTTCAGAGTTTTCCTTCTCCTAGACGGATGATCTGGGAAGATCTAATGGGTCTATCAGCCCTGAGATGGTTTGCTCCGTGTCTGGGTCCTAATCCAAGTATTTCTGCGACCCCGCGTGATTAGTTAATATAACAGTGTCGATGAACAGGGTTCATTTCAGCGCTGCCATTGTTGTCACTTTCACTTCTGCTGATTTTATTTTTGTTTTACGTAAATCTGGAGGGATATGCGATATAACAATGCTACCCCTCATATCTCGATCATATTTGCATTATAAAGTCTCTGAAGCATGTGGGGGGTTGTCCTCTTGTTGTTCTTGCTGGGATTTTCCTTGGTGGATCGACTTGTGAGGGTGACATCTGATTCGCATCGGAGTTGTATGTAGAGTTGTTCGAAGGATGTTGTTCATCAGTGTTGCAAGGTGGGGGGGGGGAGATTTGTAATAGAAAGGTAAGGTGAGCGTGAAACTATACATTGGATATGGGCACTGTGTATCAAGGTTGTGGTGATGCTTTCATCTTGGACTTAACACATCATGCTGTTTGCCTCGGTGATTGTGAAGTTACCTCCCCATTGCAGGTAGGATGATTGGGCCGTGGCTGATTGTTCGGGTTCTTGTACATGAACTGGTTTGCATTGTTTTCCATTTTGTGATCAGCTTCATCATTGGCCAAGATGATGCAGTGATGAACCTGTCTTAGCAAGCTGACTTGCATGCCGTATGCTTCCGAGTCATCGCGCTTGACTTCCTTTCTGTGAATTGTCGGCAGACTGATGTTAGGATGGTGACCGGTGATTGTATAATGTGGGGAGACACCGGTGGCTTTGTTGCTTGTGGCATTCATAGATAAAATGACAAATTCAAGAATATCTGTCCACTCGCAGTTTCTGTCTTCACATAGCATGTAGAAGGCATTCTTTATTGTCCAGTGTTGTCTCTTTATGTTACTTGAGCTTTGCAGATGCCAGGGGTAATGGAGTACCTGGGTAATGGACATCTGCTTGTAGAACTGTCAGTAGACTTCTCCTGTGAAGTGTGTACCTTGGTCAGAGGACACTATGCGTGGGATCTGTCTGTGTTGAAGGAAGAACTGGTATAATCCATAGGCAGCATCATGGTATGGCCGTGAAGTATCAGCTGAAGCTGTCCAATATCATAAGTATGTAGCATTTTCCCTTTGATTTGGGCATTATGAAGACAAGTTGGAATGGTCTCTTCCCCTGCTTGCAGTGACCCATGGGCCAGTGGGTGTCTACTTGTATTTCATGTGTGTAATGCAAGAATCAACATACGCTTGGATCTCGTTGTTCTTGGATTCCCACCAATAACTGGAAAGGAGTTCCCGCATCCGAGTTATGCCTGAGTTGTTGCTGGTGTCATGTGCTTGGTAGAGATATCTGGCTCAGAGTTTGTATGGTATGACCCACCTTGGGAAATGTTTGCAGTCTCTTATCATGGCTCCAAAAAAAATATTGATGCAATTTTCTCTTGAACAGCTTGGCTCGGTAGTCGTTGGGATAAATTTGTGGACCATCTGGATGGGATGATTGAAGTGCATGTACAATCTTAGCTAAGGTCTCATCCTTCTGTTGTTCAGTTGCGATGTCCAGGTAGTTGCAGATTCTTTCGGTAGGAATAGTGGAGTTGGTGTGCTGATGCATTTCTGTGTGTGGACTTTCTGTGGTGTGTGCGTCTTGGAGACAAGTTGTAGGCTGTTGATATCACCAATGTTCCATGATGGGACGTAAATGCATAGGTTAGAGCTGCTTAGTGTGAATGTTTTTTCTGCCAGGTTGGGGTCGCTTGAAGTCTTGGTTTTCTTCTGTCCGCAGTCTCTGCTGAGCATATCAGTCTATATATTGGATTCTCCCTCCCTGTATTCCAAGACGAATTTGTAACATCTTCGTATTTTCATGTCGCTGAACTCTTGTTGGTCCAGATCCATCAGTGACCTGTCGTCTGTGAAGATGACGAAGGGATGGTTGTGTAGAAAAAAATAGTCGAATTTCAATATCACTCACTTCATGGCTTATGCTTCATGTTCCATTGTGGACCAATTCTGTTCTGTGGGATTGAAGGTATGGGATACAACTGTGATGATGTTCTTCTTCACATTTTTGGCCTTTTGCATTAGGATTACCTCACATTTGACGACGCTAGCATTTGTAGTGAGTGTGAAGGGCTTGGAGAACTCAGGAAATGAGATGATTGGCAGGGAGAATAATCAGTCCTTGATTTTTCAGAAGGCTCTGTCAGCATTCTCTGTCCACTGAAATGGCTTGTCAGCCTTGCTGAGCTCATGTATGGGAGCCATGAGCTCCGAGAACATCTTCAACTTGATGTGTTCCCTTCTTTCTTCCTCTCTTCTCTCTCAGACGTGACACGAGAACATGCCTCTCATTTTCACCTTATCGTCGTTTTCAAATCGGTTGAAACCATAATTACACATGCCACGTAGGCACTCAAAAATTCACTTATGCATACACGCACCCATTTCCGTACATTTTCTATAAGAATTAATAACAACGGACTACTTTCCTAATGGACATTATTTTCACAAAAGATTTTCACTTAAACTTCCTTTCCCCTACACTGGTAACTGGGATACTGGTATGATGCAGGTTGAGCATCCAGAATCTAGCATCGTGATGTCAGAGAAGCTTGTCTTGAAGGTGGAGTGGCAAGCAGTGAACGGTGAGCGTGTTCTTGAAAATTGAAGATGTGATGACTGATATTGGATTCGGTCAGCCAAGGCATCACATTTCAACCTGACAAGAGGGGAAATCCTGATCTTTCATATCTGGTACATGGATGTGGGATGGGTGACAATATTTGCAGTTGTGTTCAAAGCAGGGAAGGCCTCTGAGGTATCTTCGACATATGTGGAAACTTGGTGTTTGTTGACAAACTACTTGATGCTGCTGCTGTTGGTGTCAATCGATTTGTTTGTTAATGTTCGTATGGTTCGGGCAGGGGTGTCTGTTGAATTGAGTGCGTTGAGTGTGTTGGTTCACTTTGTAATGTGTCTTTTTCTGAGTGGTGTTCTTGAGAGAGAAATGTGATGTTTGGAGGGGGAGGGGCGATGTTGGATTTTACACTGCAATTCAAGTGTCAATAATGCTTGAGATGCTATACCAGTTGTTGTATAGTGATTGTCCATCGTCCTGATGAAGTGAAGGTTCCACACTTTCACTTTTTTTCTCATAAGCACTGCGCCTATGATTGAAATAAGTCAATCGACAGATAGTTCCGAGTTTCTGTCTTTTGAAAATTTGGACTTAATGTGAACAGCCGCCTCTCTGAGTGTAGTTTTCAGTTGGCCTGCAAAGTCTGTTAGATTTTTGTCATCTCACCATTCTAAGTTCTAGGCTTGGCTTAAGTGTTGAAAGGTCGTTATCTGGCTGCCGTGAGTTGTTAGGAGGTATTCCTTCAGGTGGATGAAGATAGATCTGTACTGTTCTGAGTCAAGCATCTGCTAAAATACACACGGGTCCAGCATGTCCTTTGCAGGCTGAGGTAGGTTGTTAGCTCTGGTATGATGTGTATTGCATATATTTTGTTTAGTGCCATGAATTGATTCATGTCATTTCTGGGTGGAAAGCCCATGTTGCCTCATGATGTCTCGTATCTTTGTTGGTGCATTAGTAAGTTGTAATCGCCATTTTTCAGAGCAGTGGTGGTTGCTGTTGTCGATTTTAGAGCAGTTGTCATGGCGTCTATGTCAATTCAAATCTCCCGAAGTGTATCCTCAGATGGTTATGTTGGTCCTGTCTTCAAGTTGAATAGTAGTTGTTTCTGTTCCTTGATTAGAGAGAATAGCTCTGATCACATGTAACCCATGGAGCTGTTCATAATCATCTTGCTGAATGCTCTTACAATAATTTGTTATATTACAAAAATGAGCATATGGAAGCAAGATGGACAAACGAAAAAGTTTAGTTTAAACTTTTATTCAGGGTCAGTGCAATTGTTGGTTGGTTGGTTGTTTTTGTTTTATGGCATATCAACCCTTTTCAGGTAATTTAATGCCGAATCCGGTGATTTTGAAAATTTTTTAATAGAATATATTTGTTTTTTGCAAGTCAGTTTCTATTTAACCCATAGTTGGGACCCTAACAGGTACTACCACTCAGGACCCAGTGCGATTGTAGCAGGTTCTGTTGGTATTGTTAGGATGTGCCGGTGATGGCAGAGGCAGTGACAGGGACGTTGATCAGCTGCTTGGAGTAAGGATAGCGGCTGGTTGGCAGGCTCTTGCAAGTCGGTGGTGAAGAAGGGGTAATCTAGACAGTAGATGAAGGTGTCTTGCGGTGAGGTTGATGACAGTTGGCTACTGTTGATGCTGCGGCTGCTGCTAATGTTGTTTTAGGTGAGGCTGACGATGGCTGGTTGCTGCTGATGCTGTGGCTAGGGTGGCTGTTGCTTTAAGTGAGGTTCATGACAGCTGGCTGCTGATGATGCTGTGGCTTGGTCTGCTGCTGGGATGGCAGCATCAACGGATAACCTCACTGCTCAGCAATCTAGCCTGTTCTGTCTGGTTGTCGAAAATCAGCTGCATTTATACTTAGCCAGTGGACGTAGTTGAAGACATGATGGTTCCGGGCATTGATATGTTGTTTTCATTTTAGGGTTGTGTTAGTTTTCACATCCAAACGTACAGCAGGAAGTCATATGTTTGAAGGGGTATGTTCACTTGTTTGTATCAGATTTCTGCTGATAAACTCGTGGATATATTTGAATAAGAATTATGTTTTGATAGTGTTCCCTGGGTTAATTATTTGTGTCGATGTACATGCAGGAAGGTCATTGACTGTGACGTTCATATTTCAAACTTGATTCTTTTTCCATTGAATTGTTCCCTCTAGTGATTTTCTTGCTGGAATGACTTGTGAATTATGCTGTTGGTGTAGAGGCAGAAAAAAATAAGCTTTGATGCTCTCATGTGCATTTGGTGTGTCCGTTTAGTTTGTGTCAAAGAACAGGGTTCGTCTCAGCACTGCTATTGTTGTCACTATCATAGCTCCAACTGATTTTGTGTTGTTTTTTTTTTTATGTAAATCTGGAGGGATATGCAATATAACACAGTAAAGACTGTGGCAATAAAGTAAACTGTGTCCTAACAACTGTGTGAAACATGCTTTAACAGCTTTTGTCTTTAATGTGAAGTCATTCATTATCAAGACTTATATTTTGTTTGCATCATCATCAAAGAAATATGAAATTCACAGAGACTCTTGTAATTTCCTTGATATGGAGTACAGAGATCTATTAAGACATGTACCTATAAGGTGGCTGGGTCTACTATCTGATATTGATTGACTTTTATTATGTTGACCAGCACTGAAATCATATTTTATATCACAAGAAGACAATGTCACCGATATTATATGGACAGGGTCTTCTTGTGAAGAAAGCCTCAACATTCTGCCACATTGTACTTTAAATTTTGTGCATAACTTACTGAATATTTTTGAAGAAGGCATTAAATGCCTCGAAAAAAACACTACTACTGCTACAGAACTGCATGGAATAATGGTGAATATTGAGGAAAAGTTACAGCAGCGATGGGCAGACAAGTTTTATGGAAATAGGCTTCTAACAATATCAATTTTTCTAACAGACAAAAATTTATGCAAGAAGTTGACCAGTTTTTTCATAGTTGTTGGTCATACATAAATAGCATGATTATGAACTTCTGTTTTTCAAGGACATAGCCAAACTTTCTCTTGATAATGACATTGAGTGGTCAGCCTTGTTGGCAGGTGTTGAATGCTTAAGCATAAGTATCAACAGTGATAAATTATATGAAGAATTATGTGCACTGCGAAATATTTGCAGTAAACTTTTATGCTTAATGCGTTTTATGTGTTTCAAACAAATGGATGAAGTTCTTTGCCACTCAACAGTCAAACAATACAGAACTGTTACATCTTGTGACATATGTCCTGTCAATTTCAGTGTCAAATGCAAACTGTGAAAGAGTGTTCAATATCATGAATTCACTTTGAACTGACAGCAGAAACAGATTAAACTTTGATCTCGTCAAAACTGAACTGATGATGAAAATAAATTTTTGTATGTTATGCAACGATTTTCACATGTTCATTCGCAAAGACAAATATCTTTTTCAAGTGGCAAAATCACAAGGAAAATACAAATTTAAATGCAAGATGGACTTATTTTTGTGTTTGTTGTTAGAAAAATAAATCTACTTAATACAAATTATACATTTTGCCTGTTTTAGTAGGTTTTATTTTTTTGCATTTATGCCTTTAAGATTCAGTGTTTCAGAAATTTCTTCTTTTATGATAAAAATAATTACGGCCTTAGAGGTTATTAGGCCTGTACTGTATAATCATCACTGTTGTTTCGTAAGCTTTTGTTGCATCAATCTTGGAATGCTTGGTGTTGTCGGAAATTTATCTTGTTTCCAAATAAATTCGCCGCGAAAGTAACAAAAAATAATAATAGCATGGAATAAAAAAGGGGGGGGGGTAAAGAATAAAATATAAAGGTCTTGTTTCAAAACGAAGAAGATATTTTATTCACAATAAAATTAGTTGCAAATTTTTCCCTTTGTGGGCATTAAATTTAAAAAACGCCAAGGTAACATATAATGAAAAAAATAACACTGGTTCTTATAATGAAGATGTCGTATCCATGAATGAATACAATAATATGATGCAAAATAGTAGTCCCTAATCACACTCTCATATGTAATAAATTTTAGGAGCGTACTCACAAATTGAAAGCCAGTTAGGCACGTGCCTTTTTCTTTTTTTTTTTTTTCTCGTTTAAAGACCTTTTAGAATTTTCTCTTCTTCCATTTGCGAGCAAACTGTAGCCATGCAGATGGATTTCAGAAGCATGCTGCGTCGCATGTCAGGGGTATTCTTGCCGGGTTTTCTTCTTTGAAGGGGGTTCCAAAATTCCTTGTCATGTAAAATAAGGTCTTTTTAAAAATAATTACACTCCTTCAAAATATGTGCAAAGCTGTGGCCACGTAGATATTTTTCAGAAGCATGCCTCGTCGCATGCCTGGGGTATTCTTGCCGGGTTTTCTTCTTTGAAGGAGGCTCCAAAATTCCTTGTCTACACCGAGCAATGAACACGTCCACTCTCGACGTCGCTGGAACCAAAAAAAGAGACCGAAATTCGTGCTGGGCTTGTGATGTCATCAAGGAGCTAGCAGTTCCCTTTTCTTCAAATTAAAGGGAGTTTCGTACAAACCCAAAACGTACAAAACTTAAGACTCATAAAAGATACGAAATAGAAAAAATCAAATACAAGAACCAGATAAAAAATAATAAATGTAAACAGGGGGGGGATGCACTATTATTGGTACAAAAAAAATTCCAACATTCTCCCCCAACAGGAAATGGCAGTTAACCTACAGTTGGATGACACCTGTAAATATTATAATACACATTTTTTTCTTTATATATATACATATACCACAGAATGCATGGTCAGAAGAACTCCAGGAAACACATATTAGAACAAAAAGACAGAAAAATTCAAATAAGCTTATTCTATAAAAATTCACATGAAAACCTTCATGTTTTAGGTTTGAACAGAGGAGTACCTAATCAGATTCATGAATTTAAAACTAATGAGCAGATGCAAGGTTGCAACAGACGTTTAAACAGAGAATATTCCACCAGATAATTAACTACATACATATAAAAGAGTATAAAGGCTTGAGAAGTTCACATAATTTACCATCCAACCTCCTCATCCCTATAGAATCTCTGGTGAACACCAAAATATCTCAGCTCCCTCGTAACCACAAGAGCCCAGTTAGATCAACACCGGTGCTACAAGAGGGACGAATCCAATCAACCCTATGCTTTGATAAGTTATTCAACTTGGTGGAATGAAATAAAACTGAAACCCAAATTCTGCACAAATTCTGCAAGGCAATTACAGTTTTAAATATTTGCATAGCTAAATATACATATAGCCAAACAAACAAAGTTGAGTATAGGTGTCAGAAACACCCAGGTAATACTTATGGAAGACCCCGATCAAGGAGAGATCCAATCTTCTTGCAAAAAACATCTCAGCATCAGAAAACTCACTCCTAACTAAGTATAAGATGGTCCTGAGTGCCTCAGAAACACCCCCGGACAAATTGAGCTTGACTTCGATAGCTCTTGCAATACTGCCGGAAGCTACGTCAACGCAGCTCTTCAAAAAACATTTAAACACAATAATACCTGCATGTGACTCCAAAGCAGGAAACATTCTACTTAAAGGAGCAACTTCATATAATGAAGGTTCTGCAAGCGATCTCTGCACAACATATTCTACATTCTCGTAGGAACTCGGAGAAGCTGAACTGCACACCATGTAGTCAGCAAATTCGACAGGATCCATCATAGGATTCTTTATCGAGTTACACTCAATCTGAATCTGGACGCCCCAGTCCAACTTGAGTTCATGTAACTCTTCCAAAACCATTCTCCTCTTGATTTTTACAAGTCGACAGATGGATATATTACTTTCTGCCCTATACCATTGATGGAGAATTTCTCTCCCAGTGCTAACCTTAGCACTCAAAGAAGTGCACAAAACTTGCACTTTCACACAGGATTGACTCCTGTCCTTTAACCACTGGCTATTGTCAGAACTACATGACCTGAGTAATATCTCACTATCATGACTACGTTCCTCATTATTCTGACAAAGTTGTGGTAAATAACTACATATGCGAGTTTTCAAACTCACATTGTTAGAGGCCAAAAGAATTCCAACATCCCATGGAAATCCCTCCATAAATTTCACAATATTCATGCCCACACTTAACAAGTCGTGGGCACGAGTGGTATCATTCATGATACCTGGGAATCTTACTCCCAATACATTTATCTTTAAAATATTACTGGCAAACTGCTTGCCAGAAAAATCAAACTTCAGCGCCTGAGTATGCAGATCCTCTTAAGTGGCACTTGCAACACTGCTTGCAGACTGAGATGCAACATTTTCCAAGCTAAACTTGCCAGCACTCAGCAAACCGTCTTCCGAGTCTGGACATTTGGACCTAGTAGTCGGTAACTCGCCAAGCATCTTCCTAGGGGGTTTGAATATCACAGGGTTACACAAGGAATCACACTCTACACCATCTGCCAACCTCGAGAGAATGAATCGAACCTGGGATGAGAACATTACAACATTAATAACATCCGCTTCTACAAGTGAACAGTCCACATCCTCACGTAAGGAACGATCACCCACCAACTCAGTTATATTATCTACTGATAATAACCATTCATCGACATCGGCGTTCATCGTCATAAAATAAGGTTTAGGTAATTCCCTTTGCAACCGCAATAAATCTAAGACAACAATAATCTTCCCTAAATAAAACTTTCGTTTTCTTACAAGGAATCCGGAAGAATGAGTGACCAACATTGTACAGCATTTGTTTTTTCAAAAATATGGACTAAATCCAAACAAATACAAAAAACAGGCGTTCAAATATTATACACAAAAAATGCACACACAAAGGTTACAAAGGTATTTGCATAAAATTCCTTCCTCATAGCACAAACAAAACAAGACCATTACAGCATATTGAGCCGTGAAAATATCAAGGGATACAATCCCCAGTTACAAATTAAAAGGGTCCCTATGACTCAAAATTAAAATTAAGTGTATTTAAAATGCAAACTTCTATATGGAAGTTAGTTGACTAGAAAATGAATAACGTTTAGCACTTTTATAGAATATCCTCACTGAAATGTAACCTAGGAAAAAAGTGGGAAGAGAGCCTTAATATACAACTACGTCGGGGGAGGGTACATACCACTTATGTCACATGTGTATCTTTGAATGAATCCAAATAACCAAATGCAAATATGGGCTAAGGTAAGGAAAAAGGAAACTTGTTTTTTCACAAGCTCCTAGAATAACACAGTCCGTAAAGCAAATGCGTATGAACTTGCTATTGAAAATTATAAATATCTTCAACGTATAAGAAATCCTTTTTTACAATAAAATACGAAAGTAATCGCACACATGTGAATTCAAAAGGTTTTAAGTAAAATAGACTCCAACACATAATACAATATCTGTGATACTATCGTCTGGTTAATTCACAAGTACATGTGAGAGAATGCACGTGTTCATTATAAATCAAGATATATACTTATACCCCCTTTTATATATATATATATATATATATATATATATATATATATATTGGGAAAAAATACGAACATATAACTAACACCGGTTTCGGACACAGCGTCTCTATTTACTAGGCTCCCCACGAGGGTATAGTTAGATAAAAATCGTTTCTTAAAGTGGGGAAAATCCAGCTACCAAAAAATATCGAACACGCTGGATTAGGACGAAAAATAAAATTACCTCAGTCTAGCAGGATCTCTTATTTGTTGACTAGGGACAATGCTATAGTTTCTCCCAACGTAAATCGCAATACCCGTGGAAATTCAACAAATGCAAGTAAAATGTAAATTATATTTCGAAAGAGGGTTATGAAAGTTACAACTTCAATTCTAAAGGTAGAAAATGGAAAGTATATACATATCGCTTAATCTCTTTATTAAAAAAAATATATGAAAAATTGTGTGCTAAGCGTACGTAAAATATATTAGACAGATATAAATAAAGACATTAGACATACATAAAAATGCTAAATTCAGGAATAAGCTAAATATAACATTCCAGTCCCTGTACAGACGTACTATGTTAAATTCGGGAATTTTTGTTAAGCGAATGGCAAATGTTCGAAACACACAAAATTACATTACACGTCTTCTAAACTGAGGACATAGTAGTCGTTGTGTTTTAGGGGAGCGTAAAACAGATACGCTAAGTTAGGAGTGTATTTAACACTAGCTAAGTAGCGCATTGACAGAATGAGAATAAAACTGGTCTCGACATAGGAAAGGGGAAAGTACGCGTATCGTATAGAGCGAATAGTAACTTAATTCACTAAAAATTATTCGAACAGAGCACTTAATTTGAAAAGTATTCTGAAATAAGGGACATAAATTTGCTAAATGCCTTTAAATAACGGAAGAAAACTTACAAAATGTCTTCAAATAAAAGCAGTAAACTTACAAAATGCTTCTAAATAAGGGAAAATAAATTTGAAAAATGCTTTTAAATAAAAGGGAAAAACATTCCAAACTACTTTTAAATGAAGGGGCGAAAGTTTGGAAAATGCCTTTAAATAACGGAAGAAATTTACAGTAGTCAAATGAATCTAAGAGACAAGTTGATAGTGTCAGGTAGCGGAGGTAACAGAAATTTCAAGAGGTTAAATTTAATCCTAACTTGAAAGAAACAGAATA